>NC_137213.1:19295710-19715710 GCF_949987685.1 Ammodytes marinus | reverse complement strand
CACGCACGCACACACACACACACACACATACACGCATTGTTGACTACACACACAGTCAAGCTAAGTCAAATGTACAGAGGATTAATTTATTTAAATGACATCTTAATATTATCAAGTACTGGTAAATGTATGCTGTGTGTGTTTTCTGTCATATATAACGTACAAGGTTATTTTTAAACTTTTGACCTAGGTTTTGTTTAGTATGAAAACATGTCTATTCAACTGAAAGCATGTCTTTATGGGTATGTACACATGAGCACAAACATACACATACAGATGCGACCCCTGTGGCCCCTAAGCACGTCACATTCAATCTTGTCAGATTTATCCACCGATGCTTGATGTATCAATTTTTAAGTAGCTGGCTTCAAGTAATGCCTGGGTAGCTCTCACACACACACACACACACACACACACACACACACACACACACACACACACACACACACACACACACACACACACACACACACACACACACGCACACACACGCACACACACACACACACACATAGGCTGCTCTGTGCTCCAGGAGCTGTGGCACTCGAGGGGTACTAGAAGGGTTCCATCTTGAAAGCCTGTTGCCATGGTGACCATTATGGAGCTCATCTCCCGTGGGCCGGCAAGCTTTACACAACTTCCCTCTCAAAAGAACACACACATGCACATACACAAACTCACTAACTCACCATACACGCCACCCATCCACAAACACATATAGGCTACACACACACACACAGTTTTCTCCTCTCGCTAACCTTTACGGTAAAGCCGGCGGGGAGCCAATGTTTGACTTGAGGCAAGTGCGACAGAAAGTAAGAGAATGGAGCAATTAACAATTCAACTAGCAAGAACGTTTGAGAGGGAAGTGGAGGAGAGGAGGAGAAGGCTGCCAGCCAGGCAGAAGAAGTGTTTGTTTCTCCGAAAAGTGCAGCTGATGTGATTTTGCATAGGCACAGAGCCGCCCGGTTGAGTGGAATTACAATGTAATGACTCGTAGTGTAAGCTATCGGGTTCGTTTTTTCTGCGTGAGAATCTGCACAGGCATTTATACCGACATTTAGGACAAAGGTTGGAAATCATGGTGGAGAATATGAGTTTGGTACTACAAAATACACTGTGCCTTGTCTGATGACAGACTGCTAATAAAGAACCTGTAGCTAGTTTTGTCTGTCTGCCATTTGGAGCTGGACAATAGCATACTGTTGGTTTTATATAAGAACTTTTTATCCGATTTCTGTTGGTTCAAAATGCAAATGTGCTAATAAATAGAACTAGCTGCCAGGCCCACCAACACATTACCCAATGTTTTGCATCCTTCCGTTTGCTACCTGTATGTGTCAGAATAAACTGCTAAGATCCCGTTGATGAAATACAGTATAAGGCAGTGCATGACCTTGCCCACTGTTATGTACATTTCTGCTCTCTTTGTTCCTCATTCTTCCACTCAAGTCTCTGCCTTTTATTCATCCCCCTCTCCACCTGCAAAACAAAAGGTGATGATTGCGTCTTTGCTGTTTTAGCTCAAAGTACCCTCTGGAAACATCTTCATCAATACATATTTGCTGAAACTTTGGACTGTTTCAAACAGATTCTAAAACAATAAATAAAAACTAGTTTATAGTTCAAACTTTTTATGACCTCCTTTGTTTGGTGTGGCTCAATGTAGTTGGCTCTGTCTCTCTTTGTGCTGCATGTGATTAATATACAGTATTCATACATTTTTGCTTTATTAATAAAATTCTGTTTTTTGTTGAGTTTTAAAGAGTGCTCTTATTTAAGGAAACATCCCACTATTTCCTGACATTTTCTATCAATCTTATAACCTAGCCACAGTCCTAAACAGAGTAGAATGGAATAGAACAGAAGCAATAGTACACATGGTGTATCTTGTCTGTTCCCTTCTCAATCAGTGCGTGGTGACTGAGGGTGTGCCTTGAGTTGCAGTACTATATCATATCTAAGAGCTATCGATTGGCATAAATACACTAAGTCTCTCTGGTGACCGGATGAATATTTAATAAGACACTGGATCTGGGGCCACTCTTTGTCTTTAGGAAAAACACAACCAAACACACACACAGAGACACACTCATACATGCACCCCATATTCAGAACGGCATTGTCAACTGTTACGTTAAAAATAATTCACATTTGGAGTAAGCTCACGATTCTACAACATGGTTTTCGTCCCTAAACTTTAAAGATCCTGTGTGTAGCATTCATTGTGTGTGAGAGAGTTTATGTTTTTGTGAGCAGTGTCTCACTGCCTCAGCCTTGTTTTCCCTTTATATATATGTATATATATATGGAAATCATTAATCATAAGGGAACCCAGTCAAGTAATATACATTCCCAATGGCAAGAGAAGTGGGAGAGAAGAGGAAAAGGGGGACTCCAGGACGGGGGTGGAAAAAGCAGAGTAGAAAACTGCATATCAGGGGAAGGAAGCTCCAATCCGAGCAGCCAAGCCACCGTTCTTGCAGAAAGTTTTTTTTTTGATTAGGCAGTTGTTGGGACGCCAGGCCTGGCATGGGTCACCCTGCCTGGCCTCAAGCGCCGGGGTCCTTTGTGCCTCTCTGGCTGGCCAGCGCCCTGAGCCAGGACTCTCCGGATGAAACGTCCCCGGAGAAAAGCTGCTTTTCCATCCTTCTCCTACAGCCCAGTAGCCAACAGGAACACTCACACTCACACACATACACATAAACACACACACACACTTGATGCACGCACGCACGCATGCACACACACCGACACACACACATACCCACACACAAACAAGCCGACACACACACACACACACACACACACACACACACACACACACACACACACACACACACATAGTCACTAGTACATGGGCACCCATTACCTTGGATGCTGACAGGAAGGAGGAAAGAGAGCAGAAACCCTTTGAGAATTATCACTCCCTTTCTTTTTCTTTATTTCCCTCTTTCTTTCCTTTCGTTCTTTCTCTCTTTCACACCTACACACACACACACACACACACACACACACACACACACACACACACACACACACACACACACACACACACACACACACACATCCCTTTTCCAGTGTTCTTTCAGGTCTTTTGGGGATTGTGCTAGTGGACTTTGCTCCCTTATGATGAATGATTTGCCTAAAAATACTGTCTGTACGTGAGCAAGCACAACGTCCAGGTGGAAGAACTTACCTCCACAGTTAGAAATCACAGTACTTGTAGGGCACTTTTCTATTCCTCTATCTGCAGGTTAACCACGGCATAGGACATACATACGTATGTGCCTGTGAACGTGTGTGATTGTGTGTGTGTGTGTGTGTGTGTGTGTGTGTGTGTGTGTGTGTGTGTGCGTTAGGGTGATAATTTACAGCCTTTCTGGGACGAGTGACGTGTAGCTTGATTAAATCCGTGACCTTCACCACCGACACAAGCAATCAGCAAGGGAACACACACGCACACACACACACACACACGCACACGCACACATACAAACACACATACAGTCGTTGCAAACCTAACACATTCTTCCACACAAGCGCTCAGTGCATGAACATGCAATCAGCACCTGGCGGATACCACATCATTGATCCAACCTATCCTCATACACATATTCATACACACATTTGGATTTGAGAAACGCTCATTTGACTTACATGAGGTTTTGTACACTATAATACTATGGCAGAAAAAGCTTGTGATAATGGGAATACTAGGCCTATGAATCTATAAATAAATACATGCATAATCTATATTCAGATTACCGAAAGGGAAAGTCAGGCTTTCCATTTTATTTCCTACTACTTTTGGATGCAATAGGGAAATCAATCCAAGTCCCCTATCTACAGTATTTGGTCAGGCTGCTCTGTCCTGCTGAACGGTATGCACACTTTTCCCTCTGCAGTTTTTATGACTCCACATAATGACTAATACGCAGCCACTGTAACAGCGGTAGTACTACTCATATTATGTTATTGTGATTATTGCTGTGACTGCGGCTGTGTATTTCTGTTCCCCCGCCTTGCATGAAGATCTAATGCTTATATAACAGGAATGACAGTTTGTCTGCCGGGGCCCTGTTATTGTACAGTACACAGCCCTGTGGTTACACAGGCCTTCCGCCAATGTCACAATATATTCAATCAAGCTTTGTTTTCTCATTCCTTGCCAAGGGTGCTGCACGGCAAATCCTATCTGGTACAGCCTCTGTATCTGTAGTACCTCTGTTGTAGCATAACTCTCCTTGCCCTTTTGTATTTTTCTAAATTTTTTATTTTTTTTTATTAGTAATTGTTTCTGCCTTATTCTCTCTACGACCTTGATTTTCTTTTTGAAGTTTTGGACATGTTTTCTATTAGTTGTGATTACATTTTACTTATCAAGTGGAGATCCGGGAACATACAATAAAGCCAGGGAAGAAACATCAGTGATCACACAAGCCAATTCAATTTAGCTAGATTATTCTTCTTTCCTTTGATCTACTTTATTTCAAGGTAATTCAGAAGGTGAATGCACCTGAACGGTCTGTAAAATCACATATGCACAGGAAAGGTTTGACTCTGTTGCCTTGTGACTACTTTATTTTTTTTTTTGCAATGTTGTATTCCCAGAGCTCAGCAGTTGCTTTGGCGAGCGTTATCCTATGACTGACTGACTTGAATCGATCTACAAAAATAAGACCAAAGATTTTTGGAGAAGCAGGGGGTTTTCTTGCTCAACGTCACACACTTCAATGGTGCATGAAAAAGGAAATAGTCTCAAAGGGTCAGAATTTCAGTAACAATTGTGTACCATGAGAAAAAGGCTCTAGGTCTTCATCAGGGTCATCAAAAGCAGACGGCTTTAGTTCAGGAGAGGAACATTGGCCCGATGGTTGGCCAGCACCTGCCATCAGTGTATGCGTGGATAGATGAATAATAGGCAAAAATTGTCAAGCACTATTGGATAAAGTCAATTTACACCTCAAATAGGGTTGCAAAGGGGTGGAAAGTTTCCGGTAAATTTCCGGAAACTTTCCAAGGGATCTTTCGCTCGGGAATTTTGGGAATATTCAAAATTGGGAATTATAGGAATTAACTAAATGGCGGTCATTTAAATGATTATTTTTTCATATCCAAATATAAATCATATAAACACTATATTTTGTCATCCATGCAAACTAATACAATTAATAAACATTACATTTGAACAGACTTATTTGTAAGTAGAACTTTATCAAGTTTTGATTATTTTATGAACAATCAATAATTTCACTGAAAAAAAAAGATTAATGTTGAGTAAAATATCACTCATCTGTCTCACCCCATCCATTCAATAAATTAAGTAAATTGCCCCCCATGTGATGGAGGAATGCACAGTGCATGTAGGGGGCGTGGCCTCAGTATCCCTGCAGTAAGCAGTGTGTGAAACCTGCCAAACTTACTTGCATGAAATCTGGTTGTTTTAAGTCAATATTATGCTAAAATATATTTTCCCCAACTATATTTAAAATCATTGTTTAAGCCTCTGTAAACCTGGTCTAGTAAAAATCAATATATGATATCAAGTTGGGTTTCTTAATAGGCTTTAAAAAAATCAGATTTGAAATTAAATGCTATTTTTTTTTAAGATATTTTTTGGGCATTTTTATGCTTTATTGATAGTGCAGAGAGACAGAGGTGAAATGGGGCAGAGAGGGGAGTGACATGCAGAGAACGACCGCGGGCGGGAATCGAACCCGGGTCTGCTGCTGGGCCCGGCCCGGGAGGGGGACACCTTACTGACTGAGCTAAAGGCGCCCCCGAAATTAAATGTTCTAAAATATTTTAATACTTTGTTTAAAAAACTGCTTTTTACAGTCTATAACGTTTGCCAGGACTGCAATAACATAGTTAGAATGAATTAGTGCAGTTGGGCTGCTTTAAATCAAGTAAATTCCCATAAATTCACGTTAATTCCCATGGAAAGTTTCCAACTTTGAAAATTCCCGGAATTTTGCAACCCTAACCTCAAAGAACATTTAGATAAACGAATGGTCCAATTAACCTCCTAAACAACTAGTCTTATGGTTAATAATTGTGAAGTGGAATCTACTGTATATCATGTATGGTCGATTTGGGTAGTGGGCAAAGCCTCTTACCCGTGTGTTTGTCTGTCTCCTCACTCCAGCATGCAGACCTGGCACCTACAAAGCTTCAGCTACAGATGGCTTCTGCACCAAATGTCCACCTCACAGCTCGTCCCCACAGGAACAAGCCGTGGATTGCGTGTGTGATAAAGGTTTCTACCGTGCCGAGACTGACCCTCGCTCCATGGCCTGCACACGTGAGTGGTACAGAGTCAAACACACGCACATGTTGTTCGCTGCAAACACAGTGACTCAGTGAGAAGCTTATTTCATACCATATTGTGTATTCAGTGCATTGCATTGAGCTGCTCACATACAGTGTTAATGTTATAAAATGGCATTAAGTAACAATGATTGAATTACATTTAATTTTCATGTGTTTGCGATTTATTCCTGGGAGCAATTACATTGCATGGCTGCTTTCCATTTTTTTTTCTATCTGTAATCCCTCCACTACCTTCGGCTGCTATTGGTTTACACAACACTGGAGATACATACTTAAAACACATCCACATCCATGTCTGTCAGCTGTAGTGGTTACGGTCCACAGATATCTCAGATGGGAACACTGATATGGGTGATACTCTGGAAGAAATTTGATGATGTTTCTCATTCTTTGTCCGCTCTCACACACACACACACGTACACACACACACACACACACACACACACACAGACAGGGGGATCGGAGCACATCATCCCGAACAGAGGAGGAGGAGAATAGAAAGGACAAAGAGGGAAGATTGAGAGAACGAGATGGAGATGGATTGAGATAGACGGAGGGTGGGAAAGGACAATGACTCTCTGGCAGAGCGAGAGAGAGAGAGAGCACTAAAGAAATCCACATGTACGCACACGCACAACCATGTACACACGTACTCAAACCCATTATCAGGTTATGGTAGATTACACTCATTAATCGCTGGAGAAGGTGAGATGTGTAGCGGTTAGCGTTATCAGTTGGGAAATGAGTTACGGTTCGTTCAAATATGTGGGCACATATACCCAGACACATCCTGGTGAATAGCACTGAAGAGGAGAGAAGCCGAAAATTAGAAAAAAAAAGGTAAGACAATTAGGTATAGAGAGAAATGAAGAATGACTCTAAAACACTGGCAAAGAATAGAACATTCGGGGGAAAAGAGTGGACGATCTGAGGCATATAATCTTAATGTCATAAATCGCAGATCAGTAGAAACAATGATGATGGACAGTTAAGTGTTGCCTAGGGAAGTAGGGGGATGGAGAAAAGAAAAAGACAGAATTAGTCGGATCAGTCAGCAGCCCACCCTTTCGGGAGATTTATGACCGACAGCCTCAATTATCCCCAGCATGGCCTCCATCCCCCCACGTCCAGAATTCTCCCTCCTCCTTGGTGCACTTCAGAGAGGCTCTCCACTGGATAGGCTAATCAGGAACTGGGGGCTTCACTGCTCAGCCAGGACCTGATGAGATGTCAGGCTGAATGGGCTTATTACTATGCCAGATTTCCATACATGTGAGATACCTGCTGAATCCATAGGAGCGGTTCCCATACAACAGGGAAAAGGCATGGTTAAAAGCCTTTACCTTGATGATGTGTTGTGAGTTCACTCAAGCGGTCCATCCCGGCAGTATTTTATTTTAAAACTGATCTGCCAAGGAAAAGCACAGAAAAAGGCCTACATGTGGATGTGCTAAATAATCGAACAAGAGGTTGGTTGGAAAACGTTGGTGATAAAGCCAGCACATCCTCGATCTGCCTCACCATAAGGCCACGTTCAGACAGACCAGTTAGTTGGGGCTTACATATGCGGCATACGTGTTGGAAATAGTCTAGATGGGCCAAGGGTGGCGCCTGGGTAGGAGGCTGCAGCAGGAGGCAGGATATGATGCAGAAGGTGCACTATGGAGACCTCAGTGTTTACGGATGATATGGAACGACCCAAACAGCCAGAAGCTTGCAGATCTCTTCACCAGTTTGCAGAACTGTTCGTCGTCAATGCTGTTTAAAATGACTCTCCTCAGTCGTGGACATTTACATTTTTTCTTGTGAAGCGCAAATCGGGCGATATGCTCGTTGATATTCACAATCAATAAAATAATCGCAACATTTTGTTTTCACACAAACAGCTCACTCGGGTAAATATAAATACATACATTTAGAATTACAGTGCATGTATGAAAGGGGGTTATGACAGAGCTCGTGACTAAGCTAGCCAATGCAGAGGGATACAATAAAAGCACAGGGTTGTCCAGCACAACTATAAAACTATAGACCTGGCTCAACCTTTGCTGCAAAGCAATCTCAATTCCGCCAAGCTTCTACGCCAAAGGTATACAAACCTTTTCCCCTTACTTCCTTTACTTTTAAGTGCTGTGCGGTGCTTTTGTGTCAAATAAGCCTTTAAACTCCTGGATCTGTTACTCGAACTGGACTTGGATTATATTCGGAACAGACTCAAAATTGGATAAAACAGCAAAGCAGGGTGAACAAAAGACTATGAGCTGTAGCTGATGCATTCTGGCCGTTCACTCTGTGGATAGAATATGATATACTGAGCCAGTGGAAAAGCAAGGGGTTGTGTGAACTCAAGCCAAGGTAGGTATCCACTACCCAAAACATACTGTTTTTGTGGCCTTAAACGAAATAAAATTGGATTTAAATCCACATTTGTTATAGGAAATATTAATTGTCATGCCCGTGAGCTGCTGTTCAGTTCTGTCATGCCTGGCTTGTCGCTTTTCCTTGATATGTCTTTGATCCATGTAGAGTACACACACACAGACACATGTTGCTATTGAACAGGGAGTGTCACATTTCATTCTTGTATGGTATGTTCCATTGAGAGTAAGCACAATACAATGCCACACATGCATTCACATCAACGAGGGCGAGTATGAGGTTGAGACAAAGAGACAAAGGAAAAGGTGTCTGCTCTGGTTTGGTTAGAGAACAAAAGCCCCACTCAATCCTATCCTAAAAACTGCAGCAAAACCATTTGAAATATTATTTACATTTATGGACTCCAAATATTTAAATATATGTATCGACCCACCTCATCTAAAAGTGTAATGCAGACCATGTGTGTGCCTATGCTTCCCTGAGAACACTTGTTGGACTCTGGCTCTGTGATACACTAATCATTTCAGTCCTAGGTTCAGAGTAATATTAACTGATCTAAATCATAAAATGTACCTGACTCGTAGGAAAATCACTCAGGGCATGTTCTATATATCATTGTCCACACACTATTTATCGTTTGCACTGCAGCTCCAAAGAGTATCAGTTCACTTAACATTGTGAAACCCTGCCTGCAGTCAGGAATCAACTATTTAACTTGTGTGACTTTTTCTTCAAAGACGCATTTTACCTTTAGATGTGTAATATATTCTCATACACTCACATTTACAATCAGCCAAGCTCCTTTAATCTATCTCCGTTCCATAGCTATTCATTAATCGAGCGCTAAGTGTCCACCCTCTGGCTGCAGTCAGTTAATTCATTTTTAATTGAATCAATGTGAATTCTGTTCTTAATAGAAACTACAATAAGTTTGGTAATGAACACGAAGACAATGCACGTGTAGAGAATGTACATTTGGGGAAAGAAAATAACATTCATCTGACGGTTTCTCATGAGCTGGCACTGATAAAGGGATATACAGTGAATTATTGGGAGTGTGCCATGTACTATAAAGTGTTTTGGTCAAAGCCTTTTTTTTGTCAATTAAAGGTGCACTATGCAGTTTCAGATGAGGGCAATGTAAGACTAGAATATTAAAACAGTGTTCCAGGGATCACATTTTCCTGTGAGGAAAATTTGTTCATTCAGTTAAGAGAGGATTCCTCAGAAACTTTTCACTTTTCTGACACACCCAAAGTTTCATTTCATTTCATTTGACTTTTATTTATCCTCGAGAGACCAATTGAGGGGTGACCCTCATTTTCAATGACGTCGAGTCAAAACAAATTCAAAACAACAATACAAACAAAATATTCAATGCAAAAACATCAAATACACAACAAGTGAAGAGAAGAAAAAACAAAACGATTGAAACATTTACAGAGTGGGGAAGAGTGGCAGCAATTAAAAGGCATACAGTACAATATAGTCTAATTAAAACAGTTACAAGTAGAGTTTGGCAGATCCAAGATAGTCTGTTTAAATTGGCCAAAGGATATGAATGTATTTAGTTTAATTTTTAGCTGTAAGTTGTTCCAGGAGTCAGGTGCACTGAAGCTAAAAGCTGTCTTTCCCAGCTCAGACCGGGCTTGTGGGACATAAAGCATAAGCATGTCAGTGGAGCGGGTCTGATAAAGCCCATCTGAAACAAGCAGCATTTCTGTTAAATAACGAGGAAGCTACATATTGCACCTTTATATAAAAAAAACTATGTTAGAAGGTGATAAATAAATCTATGTCTGTGTCCGTTTTTCAGGTCCTCCATCTGCTCCAGAGAACCCCATCTCCACAGTGAATGAGACCTGCGTCACTCTGGAGTGGTCGGCGCCCAGGGAAACAGGAAGCCGAGGGGACATCACCTACAGCCTCCACTGCAGGAAGTGCTCCGGGGATGGCAGGAAGTGCACACCGTGTGGTAGCAGCGTCCATTTTGTGCCCAGACAGTTCGGTCTCATGTCAACCACGGTGCTGGTCACCGACCTGCAGCCCGACTCAAACTACAGCTTCACTGTTGAGAGCCAGAATGGAGTGTCAGACCTAAGTCCCACACCCAGAGGAACAATCGTCATCAATGTCACCACATCCCAGACAGGTGAGCGTATACTCACATACTGAGGATGATCCTGAACTTCAATCTAAATAAACATCTAAATCACAAAATGGAACTTTGAATGACAAAACACCAGTATTGTTGAAACAGAGAGCTATTTCACAAATTTTCTGCATGATTTCACTGATATCCACTCTTAAAGACTGATAAGAAAATCCACCAGGGAAGAACATATTCATCAGGCTGAACTAAGAATTTTTATAATAGCAAATTGAGTATTTTTGGAAACTATATCTTGATTGCAGTGTGCTCAAGCGTTTGCATGACAACTGTAAAGGCTCTGCTGTGCTGCATCACCCTGTCACCATGGAGTGACACCTCTGCCTTCACATATATATTCATGTGTGTGAAGAGGGGAAGGTGAAAGTTTGTTAACCTCATTAAGATCCCCACATGTCACAACTCTTGAATACAGTATGTTGCACACACACACACACACACACACACACACACACACACACACACACACACACACACACACACACACACACACACTCTCTCTCTTTCTCTCTCTCTCTCTCTCTCTCTCTCTGTATGAGAATGTTGTAATCACACATGTCTAACACCTATATGCTCTCATTAGCAAAATGACTTGATGCACTTCAAATGTGGGTCTTCTCATTATAGCACAGTGGGTATCTACCTCCCCTTGCCCCACAGCCCGTTAGTCATGCCTCTTTTCATGCCTTTTTTCACACATCTCTTTGCTGCCCCCCTCCCTCCCCTTTTGGTCTTTGTTTGCCACAGTGAGCGTAGTGTTGAAGGAGAGGCGGAGCAAGGACAGCGTGACTTTGGCCTGGCAGGGTCCTGAGAGACCCAATGGAGCGATAGTGGAGTATGAGGTCATCTACTATGAGAAGGTGAGACAGACACACACACACACACACACACACACACACAAACTCATTTTTAAGAGGCACTCCGCCAATTTAACACATTTCTGACAGAAAACCTATGTTACAAACTGAGGGTGTGTAACTTCTCTAAAGGAATAGTTTGACATTTTAGGAGTAATGTCAGGAGGTCTTATTGCTAGGTCGTATTGCTTTCTTTTTTTTTGGACAGAGCCTGGCTAGCTGTTTCCCCCAGAGTCCAATCTTTCTGCTAAAGCTAAGCTAACCAGCGGCTGGATGTAGCTTCATATCTAGCGGACAGATATGAAAGAGCTATCTATCTTTTCATCCTAATTCTCAGCAAGAAAAAGCGAATAAGTGTATTTTTTTAAATATCAAACTCTTCCTTTAAGCGCAATGCTTTATTTTCTGGAGAGACCCTTTAAGGGTTTCACGCAACATGTCTCTCTCCTCTCAGCTCATTCTTTTCATAGGTGTTTTTAAGGCTCCTAGGATGTGGGCTTAGCCTCGGGCCGTGTCTGTAATGACTTGTTCATCACACATATCTCTATCTCTCTTTCTACCGTTCTCTTTATTTCTCCATTGCCATATCCTACACCTCTCCCTGACTGCTCACAACAAGCCAATTAACCACACATCTGTCAAACAAACCTCTTAAAACACGGTCAAGGTGATGAAATTAAGTCTATGTGCGCATGTGTTGGCTGGCATTAGCAGTAAAATAGTGTTAATCCGTTTTGTAGAGTGTCCTCCATTAGGAAGAGTATCAGCCCTTCCTGCAGGGAATCAGCTTACTGACAGACACACTTATTCTTTATTCACCCTTCTTCACAAAAATGTGTAATTGCACACACACTCCTACAAGGCAGTGGAGGAACGACTGGGAGCAGTAACCACATATTGCCCCCGAGTGTAAAGAAGATAAGATTCGGGAGTTGACAGATGCTCATGTATAAATGCGACCTAATGGTCCAGCGATGAACAAATGAAAACTTAGTGAGGTGTATGTGGCCCCCGGAGACATTCAAATTAACTATTTGAAATTTCTATTATTTTCCGACTTCCCTGTGTTTTTTCCTGTCCCTCTCGATTCCACAGTCCATCGCTCTTTTTATATCCCTTTAGACAATATCTATAATTACCTTTCAGTTATTTATTCTAAACCCACAATCCCTTTATTTATCTGACACTTGTTATTATCAATTGAACTTAGTGTTTAATTCTCTCCTATTTAGAATCAGCGGGAGCAGAACTACACAGTGTTGAAGACTCGCTCCAACATGATGACAGTGGACGGCCTGAAGCCCGGGACCACGTATGTGTTCAGGGTCAGGGCTCGAACCGACGGAGGCTATGGGAGTTACGGTGGAGAGATTGAATTGGAAACCAGCCACGAAGGTAAAAGGGATGGATGATACTTATTTGTTTACTCATAATGAATGAGTTATTGTACGTTGTTGTTGTTTTTTTCCATCCTGGGTAATTTGTTTGCTATTATTTCATCAATGTCCTCACTTTTTCGAAATTTCCCCTGTGGTTTTCAGCTGAAAATTGGAATATAGCAGAACTGGAAATAGTTATTTAAAAAGATAAATCCACAGTGTTACGACAACAACGCCAAATTAGACGTGGATAGTGAATGTGAAAAAGAAGCATAACGATATTAACTACACAGCAAAGAGGAGTGGCATATTATACCACAGAATAGGACCAGGCTGATTCATCCCCTTCTGCAGTTTAAGTCAAAAGACCTGATGATTTTAAAATAGTTCACTTTCCATCTGAATGGCTTCTTCAAACAGAAAACCTTAGCAACCTCAAAGGTTGTCATCTACTGTCCGGATATGAACCAGCGGTGTCAAAGGATATTACATATATCAGGTAAAAAGAGGGAACCCAATTTCACAATGAAGGGGAAGAAGAACCAGATAATTGCCTTGCCTGGATTGGGAGGTTTTAATTCACAGCAACGACTGCAGAGAAATCATTTTAACATGATTGGATATCTTACTTACTACACCTATTTTCAGTCTGTTCAGGTATCCACCTGCAACTATACCATAACAACAGTGATCTGTATAGAGCAGGATTTTTCTTTCCTTTTCTGCTCAGAGGAGAATATGCACTTCCGTTTGGAAAATGTACTCCTTACTTTAGGTAAAGAAGACACAGAAAAATAAATCTATGCTGCGTTCGATTCAGGCCAGCGGAGCCAGGTTTCACCATCAACAGCTCTGTGCTGTATATCTGCCATGATGCTTTCAAGCTCCCTGTCACTCGTCCTTTTCCCCCTTTTGTTTGCTGTCATCCACTTTCATTATCGCTTCATTATGTGCTCTTGGATGTTCTGCCTTAGAGGCCCTCATGATGTACTCTTCAGAGTGAGCATTGATTCCCAGACAGGCAGGCAGAGGGAGATAAATCAGTTAATGTATAGCACTGCACTATGGATTCTCTTTGTAGCATATGAGCACACATTAGCCTACTAATCGTTCAATAATCAATCGAAGTCATTAAAGCCTGCCCTGCAACAAATTTCCGTTTTGTACGAGATGGTGACTACATTTGCTACTTATGGCGTATCTTCTGTAAAGGGTTGCAAAATTCCGGGAATTTTCCAAGTTGGTAACTTTCCATGGGAATTAACGGAATTTATGGAAATTAACGGGAATTTACTAAATTCAAAGCAACCCAAATGCACTAAATCCTCCTAACTATATTATTTCAGTCCAGGCAAATGTTTTAGACAGCAAAAAGCTGTTTTTTTTCATATAGTTTTAATATATTTATGAATATTTAATTTCAAATCAGAATTTTTTTAAAGCCTACACCAAACTTGATATCATATATTGATTTTTAATAGACGAGGTTTACAGAGGCTTAAACTGTGATTTTAAATATAGTTGGGGAAAATATGTTTTAGCATAATCTTGACTAAAACAACCAGATTTTATGTACACTTGGCAAATTGCACATAGCACACATCCTACTGCAGGGGTAATGAGGCCACGCCCCCTACATGCCCTGTGCATTCATCCATCACATGGGGGGGCATTTTACATTATTTATTGAATGGGTTGGGTCAGACAGATGAGTAATAATTTACTCAATGTTCATCTTTTTGTTGTTCAGTGAAATTATTGATTGTTCATAAAATAATCAAAACTTGATAAAGTTCTTCTTACAAATAAATCTGTTCAAATGTAATGTTTATTAATTGTATTATTTTGCATGGATGCCTGCCTATGACCAAACACAGTGTTTAAATGTTTAGATTTATGTTGGGATATGAAAAAATAAATAAAAAATTACCGCCATTTAGTTAATTCCTATAATTTCCAATTTTGAATATTTCCAAAATTCCCGAGCAAAAGTTCCGTGGAAAGTTTCTGGAAAGTGTCCGGAAATTTACCGAAAACTTTCCACCCCTTTGCAACCCTAGTTTTGTATCACTGGTATGTAGAGCTGTTACTGACCATTTAACACAAAAGGTTCATTTTCAAGTTCAGTGCTGTAAAATACACAATCTGCCAGATAAGGCTGACCCCTTTGCAATCATATTATCCGATCAGATCAATTCTATAGATTGTTTAAGAAGGCTGTTTGTGTGTTTGGGTTGACCAGTAAATGACCTAGGAGATCAATGCTTTTCAGTGCCTGCCTAGGGGCATTCATTTTCACAAACAAACACACACACACTCACACACAATCACACACACAGACACACATGTCCGCTCATGCTTAGCTAAGCCTGATAAATGGGGTATTTGTTTTGAGTAATGGCTCGATTTGTGTGGCGTAAAAATCGATGCATCTTTCCAGAAAAGTTCTTGGCGGTAGCCTTGTTATGTGCTATGTTAACATATCCATTTGGACAGCACGGGCCGAACGGGAATGGCTTTCACGTCCACTCTCATACCCCTCACAGGCCATGCAGAGAGGGAGAGCGCTTTTCATCAAGGACCTTACTTACTATTCCATCCACCCCCCTTTCTCTCCCACTTACTCGTTTGCAGCTCTCTTTCTCTCTCGCTCCTTCAACTCCTGTCTTTTATCTTCTTTTTCAATTGCCATCATAATTCATTCTCTCTCTCTCTCTTTCCCCACACCACACTAAACTTGCTGTGTTTCTTATCCCTCACTACTTTACTTATCTCTTCCTCCATCACTTTTTCCTCCCGCAGGAAACATCCTCAAGCTTGTTTTCTGTCCTCCTATTATGCTATTGTGTATTAATACACTTGTTCCCTTTGTCTTCTATACAGATGTTTTTGCTATCGGGGACCCCAACCAGTCTACCATTCTGGCTGTGTCCATCGCTGGGGGAATCGTTCTCCTCATCTTCCTGGTCACTTGCTTCGTTGTCAGCGGAAGGTAGGGCCACAAAAGAAAACAAGTCACAGACAGGCTCGGGAAATGCAAAGTATTGAGAGACGGGCGAACGCACTGTTGCTTTTAGTCTTTTCTTGGGATTTCCTGACAACAGATGATGAAATTATAGCATATGGCCAACTTAACTTTTTTTTAAGTTGGTGTTATACGAGTTTCAACACACCTTAAAAAAAAGAACCTTAGCCTTTCTTCCATCAACCACTGGTTTCTAACCACTGACATCTGTAATCTCCATGGTTATATGCAGACACGAACAGAATCTCCCACTTGGTCTCACACTTCATATCTCTCGGCCTCTCTCAGAAGGGTTACATGTGGGTGTGAAAGCGGGGCCGACAACTCTGACATTTATACTGCTGCTTAAGCCTAACCAAAGGCTGTGTTATACTGTATGTGAAGAATAGAACTGACTCTATGGTCGCTCTCTTTGAAGGTTAGGCTGCTGTTAATGCTCCCTCTCAAAAGAAGGCCAAAAGCAGAGAAGGAGATGAGAGGGAGAAAGGACAATAAAAGAATGCGGATTGGCGAGAAGATGAAAGGATCGGAGTGAGAGAGAGAGAGGGGTTTTTTTTTGGTTGGGGACAACAAGGGAAGAAGAAGAGAGGAGAAAAAATGGATGACAGGCCTCTGTGAGTTACTGTGCCTGTAACTACATGTTTATACTCTATGAGCTCCGACTAGATTAGCCACATGTTAAAAAAACACTGACACATGCACACACACACACAGATACACACACGCACACTAAAGTACACACACTGAAAACATTAGTATTGATTCAGGTGATTGCTTATCAGGCTGAGTGCTCTATTCGCTATTGACTAGGGGTGGATGTAATCAGTGGAGACTGTCCTGTGTGGCACACAAACACACGGTAACACATCAACATTATTTTAATCAGAGGGGACTTATGGGGGTGAACATGCAAGAGTTGAAACAACCTGTTAAACATGGCGTGCTATGAACACACGTGGTGACACACACACACACACACACACACACACACACACACACACTCAACTAATCAGGTTTCACAGGCTGGGGAGGTGTTAACTAGGTTTTTACATGGAGGTCGATGCACTTCCATCAATTTCAGGTCTCTCTCTCTCTCTCCCTCTTGCTCTCACTCCGTCTCTATCTATCTTTCTTCCATTTAGAGGCGGGGATGCTCGTGAGGAAGTGGTGTTGATCACTGCTTTCTATTAAACAACGTTTGCACATCCGTCAAAATGTGTGCGTCTGTGTACGTGGAGCGTGTTAGTAACTGGGGAACAAGGATCAAAGCTTCCATTACTAAAGAAGACGAGAGCAAGAGAGAGAAAGAGAGAGCGAGAGCGAGAGAGAGAGAGAGATTGAGAGAACTAAGGGGGTTGAAAGATGGACAGAAGCGAAGTATATGAGAGACACAAGTGGAGGATAGAATGAGAACATATTAGATCGGCAGTGGGGATGACAGACTGCAGCAAGGCAGGGGCGAGGATGAACATCTGAAATACGTTTGCACCACTAGAGAGCTACACTTTGGAGATGGAGAGAAATATAGAGAGGAGAAGGAGGAGGTGGCTTGAGAGAGATGGAGCAAAAAGGGAATCGATGGAGGGAGGAGGAGAGTCAGCGGCACAATGGGAAGAAGTGAGAGGTTGAAAAGATGAAAAGGTAGATTAAAGGTGTGTCTGAGAGCAGGAGGATGGGGATGATGGGTAGGAGAGATGATGGGTGGGCGATTGCACTGTTCGGTGCAATAGGGGAGTCATACTTCAGGTTTTAAAGGAGCTGTGAGAACCTCAAATTAAGGAATCGCTTCAGAGCTCCCTCTTCTCCTTTATTAACCCTTCTATCTTATCTGTCAATCACTCCATTTCTCTCTTCTTTCACACCCGGCTTTCATTTCACTCTGTGCGGCCCCCTCTGTCTTTCTACTTCTGCTTTTCTCTTCATGTTGCCCCGTCTGACTTTGGCTCGCCTACGTTCATTTCCTGTTCCGTTCTTGAAATGTACGTTTGGATGAAGAACCCCTCTGTGTAATATATTGGGGAATCTGATGTATTTGCCGAGACCAGTTCAATGTGGACAATGATTAAATTTGAATTGAAATTGACGCTATGAGTCAGCCAGGGTTGAAATGATTTCCCACCAGGCCCCTCTTCCCTCCCTAAATACCAGATGTTTAAATCATTTCCCAAATAATTACTAGACTGGATGGAGCTTTTTATTCATGTTTTACACCTAGTTCTCCTTTTGAATCCACAATCCTGGCACATTTTGAACTCCCGGATCACTTTATGTAACAACAATACACATGCCCATGCAGTCCCTCAGTCTTTGTCCCGCACACACACTCACACCCACACGCTCCCCGCAGACTTTAGCTGGCAGGGCACAGAACAGCCATGCCTCGTAAATGGGGCTGATTTGCAGGCCATTCTGCTCCGTCCCATTCTCGTTTAACAAAGTGCTGTTATGCTATTGTTACCGCAGGAGGGAAAACATGAAAAAGCGTTGAAAGCTCCTCAGACGCAGCACGGCGCTGACAAATCACACCAGTTATTGCTTTGTGAGAGTACACACGTGCACGAGTGTCTGTGTGTGTGTGTGTGTGTGTTTGTGTGTGAAGTTGTTGCTTTTGTCCTCCTGGGGGTGCTTTGGCAGGCTGGCAGGTGCGAGCGATGGGAAGCTAGCGAGCGACTGGCATAGCCGTGGACTCAACAGATGGCCTTTCACTCAAAACAGCGTTCTCTCCTCCGGTCCTCACTTTCTCTCACTCCTTGTTAAACACGTTACAGCTCCTGCCTCCCAGCGTTGGTGTGTACTGCATATGCGTGTGCGCGTCTCGGTTTAGTCCGCAGTCTAACGATTCCCCGGACTCACAACCATCATCTTTTGTGAATAGCTGCAGGCTTTGGTTATGTGCCAGATTCCCGTGTGTTTTCCCATGTTCAAGTTTTTAATCTGTGTGAAGTCAGCGTGAAGTTGTTCCATCTATATCGGATGCTTGTGTTTTGTTGTTGGCCTGCTCTGTATCTTTAAACTCAGTCTCTGTGGAGTACATGTTGTCAGAGCTGGAAGCACTCAGCAGGGAGTCAAAGACTGCAATCTGTTTTAGGACATGTTTGAAAATCTTAATAATAAGTGATTAATGTGATACTAAGTGCAAAAGAATTTTGTTTCCAAAGCCACATTTTTTGTATTATTTAGGTAAGATCGAACAGAAATCTATTTCTTTAAAAAAAATGTAATCCTTGACAAAAAGAAGGAAACATTTCCATAGGCTGTCCCTAGAAGCCTTGTTTTTCAAACACAAAAACAAACTTTTCTTAGGAGAGCTTTGAATAATAACGAGTGAAAAGAAGTCGTGCCGGAAAGTAAGATGTCATTGAAACGTGGCTGATTCAAGCAGAAAGACGTATCAGTCTCACTTAGAGAGCGGTAACAGCTCTACCTTTTTAACATAATAAATTGTACTGCCGACGTGCACGCTCGTGCGTGTAAGCTCTTGTACCTCCGCAGCATCTGTTGTGCAGCCCAGGGTTATTCTTAAAAACTTAATGACACAAAGGAGGAGCGGAAGGATGAAAAAGGGGGCAAAGTACACGCTGATGAAAAACACGGCGTGGAGAGTGGAATTAAGAATTAGAGAAAGACGACTTGTGACGAGCTCAACACAATTATTGAGGGAAAATAATGTGTGTGTGTGTGAGTGAGTGTGTGTCAGTAGTGTGCATGCTTGTCAGGATTTCAAAGGAGATGTGAAAATTAAAAACACCAAAGACTAAGAATAAGAAACATTGTTGAAGGTGTGTTAAGTTTGGATGCGGGGGAAGAGGAAGGGAAATCAAACGCTTGATTTTGAACAAACAAAAAAACAAAAACAGGAAATATAGAAAAAACAAGAACAAAGGCACAAATAATAGAGCTGTGTTTGCCAAACAATACTTATGGTGATTTGGTGGAGGTAGATATTCAGCCAATGCGTTCCCTTCCCTGTGGGTGGTGTGGGTCTGTTTGTTTGATAATAGCACTAATAAAGATTTGGCAGCCAGGAGATTCTGTGTACCAAACAAAACAGGGCCAGTGTGAGGAAGTGTGTGCAATGATGATGATGATGTGTGTGTGTGTGTGTGTGTGTGTGTGTGTGTGTGTGTGTGTGTGTGTGTGTGTGCCTGTGTGTCTGTGTGTGTGATGTCATCAGATTTGTATGTTTGTGTTGCTTGGATGCCGGTGCTTTCAATTATTGCAGCTTTAAGCTGTAGGGTTTGTCGCTGAATACAGCTTTGTCTGCAGAACGCCTGAAAAGTAGCTTACAAACAGTGCTATAATAGCAGCTAGTTGCCGCAGGTGCAACACTGTTTCACACACGCTTTATGCAAATGAGCAGATGTTGCAGTAGTATTGATCTAATTCAATGGATTTTAAGGTTTATAGACAATTTGAATACATTTGCCGGTTAGACACACACACACACACACACACACACACACACACAAACGCACACGCACACATGTTGAGATCATGACCTAATCAAGTTGTGTCGGTGTAGTAACGCCATTAGGGGAATTAGTTTCACACTGATCTGTCAGCAAATATAAAGATACACTTCACCCGATGATGCAGATGACATGCTCCTCTGCTTCTTCTCCCCCATCTCTTTCCATCTTGTTGCGTTTGACCTTTTCACCAGGTTGTTAAAATTTGTGCTACATTAAACCAATTACGCAGCCCCAGCTCCTAACCACACATCCTCTCCTTTTCTCTTCCTTACCTCTTCTCTCTTCTCCTTTCCTTTCATTAGCACTCTCTTTAATGAAGCAGCGGAATGGGATGTTGCCAAACAGGGTGTTAATGAAACATAGACAGATTTATAAGTCATAACTCTTCTGCTAATCATTTCCCCCTTTCTAATAATTATCCCCGCGCTGAGTAAATCTTTTCGCAGAATGGTCAGAGAGCGCTGAGCCAGTGCCAGACACGGCCACGATGGAGAGAGAGAGAGAGAGAGAGAGAGAGAGAGAGAGAGAGAGAGAGAGAGAGAGAGAGAGAGAGAGAGATAAAGATGGGGCCTTAAAGCCGCTAGAAACCTGGTCTTAAATAGTAAAAATCAATATATGATATTGAGTTGGGTGCCTCTATAGGCTTTTACAAAAATCTGATCTGAGAAAAAACAGTTTTTTACTGACTTGACAGGACTGTGTTGGAGTGGCAAAAGTAATTGGTTCAAAATACTTTGTGTCATAAGATATAAACCGAATTTCTGTGAAGTTTATCAAACTTAAATGACTAAATCATTCATGTGGATTGATAAATATGCCAAACTCTTTTCAGATGATTACTGTCATGCAGCTAGCTCCCCACATTACCAGTTCCTGATCACTCTCTCTTACATCACCCACATTTTTTTTATTTTTTGCCAGTTTGTTTTTTATCATGCCATTTCGTCTCTTAAATTACCTATCCATAATCAGCTTTTAAGAACCCCGTAATTTATTAGAGCCCGCGCAGTGAATGTGTTTTGTTTTTCCAGTTTGGGCGAACAGGGCTTCATTTGGCCGTGAAAAAAATGAGAGTGAATTTAATCCATTGATTTTATTCCCAGTAATTATTTTGTATTTAATAGCTTGATATTAAATAGAAATCACAATTATCATGAGTAATGACGAGAGCAGATCGCCCACAACAGGGTGTCTGAGTGCGTGTGCGTGTGTACCTTTAAGTGTGTGTGTGTGTGTGTGTGTGTGTTTTGTGTGTGTGTGTTTGTGTGTGTGTGTGTGTGTGTACCTGTGAGTGTGTGTGAAGAATAGATGTGTCATTTCATTGTGTCATGCTGGAGGGGTGACTAATGATTTACTGATTCCATTTTTCTAGTCATTCTGATTAGCAGTGGGAAAACAATGTAGAAAGAGAGAGAGAGAGAGAGAGAGAGAGAGAGAGAGAGAGAGAGAGAGAGAGGGAGAGAGATGGGTAATGGTTAAAAGAAGAGGAGATGAAAGATGACGATAAAGGAGGGAAAGGGGAAAGGAGGACAACATAGTACGAATGATGTGTGAACGATTCCCCTCCGACTGTTCCTTGTCTCGGAGTGTATAAATTTGTACTCCCGCCTTTCAAACAGCGGGGACGGCCTCTTAATCCTATAAAAAGGTGGTCGGTCATATGAAATAAACTGGGTAACACCACGCGGCTCGGAAAACTACACACGCACTCTTTAGCTCTCTCTCGCGTCTCAGGTTGACACGAGTCCAAGGTTATTCGCTGGCGTGTATGAAGACAAATCTCTGGTCTCTCCTGCCGCCGACGCAGCATCGTCCCCACACGCACTGCCTCTTTAAGTCTTTGGTTGCATCTCTTTTGTCCCACTTTGTTATCAAGGTTATTCCTCCCATCCACATAATATAACCCGCTCTCGTCTCCCCTTTCGCTGTCTTTACTGCATGAAACAAACCCACTTTTCATCTTGTCCTGCCAAAGTGTTTCACCTCGTCTGATCTCCTCTTTGCATTCTTCTTCTTTTTTCTGTCACTGTGTGTTCTCTCTATTTTCCCCTTCAACCATTCTTTTTCCCACTTCTTTTTCTATTCGCATTCCCTCAATTCCTCTGCTTCACACCCTCCCAAAATCCTTTCGTTTTTTTTTCTTCCTTTGCTCCTTTCAGACGGGGACTCAAGGGGCTCAACAGACACCATTTTTTTTAACAGAGAACTTTTATGAACTGCACACTGTTACGGCTTTAAACACATTAAATCAGAGATTACAGAAGCATTTGTGTGAGCCCATCTGTATATTACAAGGGTCGTCCTCTTAATTCCTCCCTGCACTTTTAGGCTTTTTGCAGCCCAAGCAAACTAGAACAACAGCAAATAATCACTGAGTGCTGGCTTCTAATTATCAGGGGTAGTACAAATCAGTACAACTCGGTGCAGAGGATGTTGTCCCTCTCTCTTTATTGCCTGGAGTCAGACTGAGGGGGGGAATGGAGAAAGCAATAGAGCTCCAGGCTAATAGACCCAATAAATGAAGGCTTGGCATAATAGTGACAATATCAGAGGAAAAAAAGGGGTTGAATCTGCTTTGTCGGACATTTTGCAAAAACCTTTAAGAAGATTGTACAGCTGAGGTTGATTCAAAATGTGTTTTTACACAAATGCCACCTGCTTTTGGACTTGCCACCAGACAACTGAATGGCTTTCAAGTTTCAAAGGTTATATTTGCCATATGTCAATGCGATATGTGCCGGGAAATTCAATTAAAACGCTAAGGTATACCTATTTAGTGCAAACATGAAATTGTGCAGGGCAGTGCAAAGGAAAATGAGCTGGAAAAGGCAGAAGGTATTTTTTCAATTCACTGATTTAGAAGGTCTGACTATACGGCTTGCTTTTTGAGCCCTTGCTCATCTGAGTTGACCTCCATGTGCTCTGGTTCTCTTCCCAGTGTCAAGTGGACTGAATACTCCAATCTGCCTGACTGAGTAAAAACCGAGTGTGTTTATCTCTGTCTCGTTTTCGCCTCTTGACTGACTGGCGACCTGCCCAAGATGTTTCTGGGCAATGCACGTATGGATAGTATCCAGCTTCCTTGACCAGGTTTCAGTGGGTAAAAAAACAAATGGAGGGAATATGAAATGATAAGAAATGAGGGGTTTTCAATATATTCAAGGACCATTTTAACCCTTACCTCACTCACTTTCACAATATATTTGGTGCACCACTGACTGGCATCATCTTTACAGTTACATTGTAGTGACTGAAACTCCTCTCTTTCTCATCTGCTCTACGGCCATCAACTCTCTTATCCTTTTTCTCTAACTCTCCTTCATAAGGGATATAGTGTTGTTCTTCGTTGTTGCACTTTCAACGTAACCCTCAATCCATGCCACTAGTATTCACAATACCTCTTTATTTCTGTCATCTTCTCCTCTGCACATGGAGCTTGGTTTCTATTGTAAAAATGTTACATCTCCTCCATCTCCATTTTACATCCACACTCCATGTAGCTCTTTTTCTTCTTGAAATGTGTCTTATTTCTCTTCATCTTCAGCCCCTGTTGTTGCTGTTCATGACACTGACCCACCCCATCTTTCTGTCCACTTCTCTCCTTCGCTCTTCCCCTCCAATCTGATTGCCTGTTAGTTGGTATGCAGGCTTGGACACCCATTGTGCGTTCTTGCCTGTCAGCACTCTCTTTTTCCATCTCCCTCTCCACCTCTCCCCCCACCTACCCTCTCTCTCCCTCTCTTTTTTTCTTCCTTTCCAGCTCCTAGTGGCCACAACACAGATAAAAAGAAAGCAGAGAAAAGGGCCTGATTGGGGAGGATATATGGATGTAAACTGGAGGGAAGAGAAAGAGAGGATAGTTATTGGACAATGTACTGTTTTGACTTAAAGGAAGAATTAAGGAGAAATACAACACCCTGGAGAGATAAAGTGCAGCGAGTGAGAGGAAGAGAAGGGGAGACGGGGGAGGGGCCCCGGCAACGATAATATATGGATGGAGTTCTGTGAAGGTGGAGGCCTGCTAGCAGAATGACAAATGGGTCTCGAGTGACAGAGTATTATATTAAAAAGTAAATTGATATGCAAATGTGGAGTGTGTGGCTTTGGAGGACCGGGATAGCCTGTTGTCCTCACTGAAGTGGAACAGAGAGAGGCAGGAAGAAAGGTGAGAGCCCTGGGTGTGATAGCGATATCGCAGGCCATTAAAGTGTGTGTTGTGTGCACAATTGGTTCAGGTGTGTGTACTCTTGAGTCTGCAAGAATATGCTGCCGGGTGGGATGTGTAGCTAGTGTTTGAAACTGCAGAGTATGGTGCAGTTGGATGGCACCTACATGGAACAATGATATGTCCCACAGTGACAGATAGTACAAACTTCACACTGCAGTACAGCAACATAAGGTAGCAGCCTGTGGCAATGCAGGAGGACTACTAATGCTAGCAGTAAGGCAGCCAGATCAATAATGGACAACTAGCCACTCAACAAGGTTATGTGTTGACCATTACCAATTACAAAGAAAGGCACAGGGCTTTGACACAGTGCCAGGAGTAACACATGAATAGTTGTGAACTGTGTGTTGTGTGCAAAGTAAACACAACACCTTAAGGTTTGGTTTGGTTTGTGAAAGATCATATCCCGGTTAAATTTCAGCAGCAAGTCACGTAACACTAGCAGTCAGTTAACTCAGACTGCAATCTAACCTAGAGCCAAGAGTTTTGATTGCCAATACACAACTATTAAAATCTTTATCATGCTTTTGATGGAAGGGACAGCAAATTCATTGGCAAAAGACAGTTTGGGGGAAGTCATTTTTTTTTCAAACATTTCCTTTTTTTGTTGACTGAAAACATAATTCAGTATTATTTTCCCTTAACACTTTGAAATGGTCTGATGCATATTACTTGTACATGTACATAGTAGTATGTACTACACTTGTAGTATGTACATACTCTTTTAGGAAACAGGGTTGATTCACAAGGTGTTCTGAATTGTATCGTAAAAACGTCAAAGAGATTATACAGAGGAGGAGGAAGAGATAGACAAGATTAAATATCTCTTTGATTTGATTTGATTCAATTTATTTCAGACATATCAAACAGCCATCAAAAGGTTATAATAAGTGTTGGTGTAAAAAAAAGATCCTCCAAAGTAACATCCGTAGCTAGATATTGATCAGATAATGTACTCTAGGAGAAAAATGACCTTCCTTTTTAAAGTGAAAGTTGTGAAAATTGACAGAGTGGGATACCTGCAACTTAGAGTGTACAAGTGTTAAACTGTATGGCCACTATTTGTTCTCTCATGTTTTTCTATTTCTGCCACATGTTAACACTTTCACATGGGAACACTCAAATGTCATGTGAAAATGTCTCAGGTCAGTTGCATTTCGTCCAAGCTTTTATTTCAAACACACACACATGCATACGCCCCTAA
The DNA here is from genome assembly GCF_949987685.1 of Ammodytes marinus. Lineage (NCBI taxonomy): Eukaryota > Metazoa > Chordata > Actinopteri > Uranoscopiformes > Ammodytidae > Ammodytes > Ammodytes marinus. The sequence goes on along the minus strand of NC_137213.1, from coordinate 19,689,660 downwards.
ACCTCACACACACACACACACACACACACACACACACACACACACACACACACACACACACACACACACACACACACAGCTGCCGGAGGGGAAACAAAAGCCACAGCCATGTCAGGTTTTGTGCCATGTTTAAGACTGCAGTGCTAATGATTCATGACACTTCTAACTGAAGAGGAGAAATGAGTTGCTCTGTAATTACTATGGAAATGTGTTCATTTCCCATCAGACACACACACACATACACACACACACTCACATATGCAGCCATGCACCCGTGGAGACACACACAAGCACATCCAGCAGTGATGGGGAAGTGTTTCAAACGTGGGTTTTGGTGTTTTGCACAACATGCAGAAGTCGGTGTGTGTGTGTGTGTGTGTGTGTGTGTGTGTGTGTGTGTGTGTGTGTACGCCCCCATGGGATTAACACAGTTGGAGCTGAGGTGTGACCCTGGTCCCCATTTCCCATATGTTCTAAACACATGCCCCCAAGCACTGTGTGTGTGTGTGTGTGTGTGTGTGTGTGTGTGTGTGTGTGTGTGTGGGTGTGGGTGTGTGTGTGTGTGTGTGTCAAGGGGGTAATGATAGTCCCTTGGTGTTCGACTGGCTTCAGCCCAGCTGATAACCAGGTGGGGCCCAACTCCCCCTTCATAAGAACATTATGTCCCCTCCTCTTTATCCCCCCAGTACCAGCAACCAGTCTCTACCCTTAACCGTGTGTCTGTGTATATTCCCAAAGCAGCCTATTGATGTCTGGGCTACACCATGCATTCAGCTGTGTAAAATCAACACAAGGATTAAACACCAAATGACTGAGATTTGCTGAGCCTACCGGATCCCCACCCCTCTCCCTCTTTCCTCATCGTAACGATTTGCTCTTGTTCTTTTCCACCCAGTATTCCTCTATTTTGTTATTATTGTCTGTTTTGTCGTTCTCTAACTTATTCTCTTTCATTTCTTTATCACGTCTTTGCTTGCTGTTTATTTCACTCTCTTTTTCTCCTCTTTCCACCTCCACTGTGCTTTCTTAAATATCTTTAGGTTCATGCTGCTGATTCCTAGTTACTCCTGCTCGTAAGCCCAAATCAATTTCTCTTTATGACGGACAGACATAGTGACTGGGTTCTGCTTTACCCGGGCAATGCTCGAGAAGGATGGGATGAGACAGGGGGAAAGGGAGAGGAGGAGAGGAGGAGAGGAGTGTGGCATCTATGTTTTGCTTAGTACCTCGTAATATAAAAACGCGTTTACATTTGATGTTTTTTTGTCCTAAAATGTTTGTGGCGAATCTAAAAGAGCGGTAAATCTCACAGACAGTGTTATGGGCAATTAGGGCTGTAAAACACGGTTTTAGGCCGATGCTCGACAAAGTAGCCACAAAATAACAAATAAATGACAATCCAGCATACCGCAAAACTACACACACTCTGCACTAGCAACTTCCCCCCTGTGAGGTCTGTATCACAGCATAAGTTTAACACTTCCTCACAGCTGGGCAGCAGGACTGAGTTGATCAATTTGTCAATATTCTCTCTTGATGATCGTAAGACTGACCCTCGCTGCAGGGTGTGTGCACACTGGGGGGTTAGGGGGAAGGGCATGGATGAGTGAGTTTGTGTGTGAGACCCGTGACAATAATGTAGGCAGTGGTTTACAGCCAGAGGGGTCCATACATTGGTAAAGAGAGGAGTGCTTTATGCATAGATCTGCCTCTATAGGGGCATCTGTGACGCGCCGACACACACACACACACACACACACACACGCACACACACACACACACACACACACACACACACACACACTCATTCACTCAACCTCAGTCATTACAGCTCAGAGGGACGTGGGGAACAGGTAGAAGCAGACAAAAAAGGAAATGTATTTTTTCCTCTAGGCTTATACAGTATATAGAAGAGTGAATGTGTTAAAATAAGTATTTATCTATCTATTTTCTGTCCACAGTGTGGCACATGGATTTTCATGGAAATATAATAGATTAAATCACCTGTTTTCATTTTCCCCGGCACACTCATTTTTAACTTCTATATATGTGCTATACGGCTATGTAGGTTTGTGTCTGGTAGTAAAAATATTCCAAACTGTGTTTATGGGTTTACATACAAGATCATTCTGGTGTGTATGTCTCTTTCAGGCACTGTGGGTATATCAAAGCCAAGCAGGACCCTGATGAAGAGAAGTTGCAGTTCCAACACGGCCGAGGTAAAGACACAAACACACATATGCAAATGTCTGTGTAAAATAGAAGATAGTTTGATATACAAAGGCGTTCTTTTTTTGTTTGTCAAAGTGTATGCTACTTATGCAACCCCCCCCCCCCCCCCTCCGCCCGCACGCACGCACACACACACACACACACACTCACACACACACCTTGTGTTCAAACCAAACTTGCACCAAACTGCAATTAATTACATAACTACCTGTATCTATGGCTATAAACAAGACATAAGAAGGTTTTATTTTTTATTTTAAATAACTCCAAAGTGATAACAGCCTGAAATGTATTACTTATTCACCTGCGATTATCTTTGTATACCTATAAATGTATCAAAAGAAATGTACGGTAATCATTACGGCTGCAGGACAGCAGCGTCCGTAAATAACTCTCCAACTCTGTAGCATTCGCAGCCCAGTATGAGAAATTGTTTTACATTTTATTGCACACATGATTGCGGGCTGAGTAAAGATCTTTGTGGGTTCCTGTAAAAATGATGAGTCATTTTAACGCCGTTGCTTACAAAGTAGATATTTGTTTAATTATGTAATGATTTGCAGTTTCACTCAAACAGAGCACCCACGCTCAAGCTCCCATTTCAACGCACTTTCACTGTATAGTAGGGAGTATAGTAGGAATCAGGGTCAATACCCTATTAACATTAAAAAAAAAGAAATATCATAACCATACACCGTGCGAAAGCCGACTTAGTGAAGTCATAATATATCCTTTGTATTTATATCTCCATATTTCTCCATTTTACCACTCATACAGTTAAGCTTCCAGGCAGCAGGACCTACATTCATCCTCACACCTACGAAGACCCCAACCAGGCTGTCAGGGACTTTGCCAAAGAGATCGACGCTTCCAATATCCGCATAGAAAGAGTCATTGGAGCTGGTGAGTGAGTTGGCAGTACAACAGCATTAGACTATATGGCAACTAAAAATCTAACTTCAAATTACTTAGACTAAGATAGATTTCTAGGGAAGCATTTTTCTGTCATCTTTGCATTAATGGAAAATGTCCTTTCTTTTTGGCACTTAACTGTGGCACCATGTAAGGTGTAAACTTTTTTGCAATAAAAAAATAAATCTGGCTGCAAATAAAGAGTTGAGCAGATATTAAAAAACGTCCAATGACACAGATAAGAACGCTCAGATATGCATTGGTTATACAAGCAATTATCTCTTGCCAGCAAGTGCCATGTAGTTTTATCATGCCAATTTGTGTGTGTGTTTGTGTGTAGGAGAGTTTGGGGAGGTGTGCAGCGGTCGGCTACGTGTTCAGGGAAAAATGGAGATCTACGTGGCCATCAAGAGTCTGAAAGCAGGATACTCTGACAAACAGAGGAAGGACTTCCTGTCTGAGGCCTCCATCATGGGACAGTTTGACCACCCCAACATCATCAGACTGGAGGGTGTCGTCACCAGATGTGAGTGTTCACATCATCTTTCCTTTATCCTTCATCTATGTGTGCTTGTGTAATCATACACTCCCTCTTTCCCTTTCTCTGTACGTGCGCTGTCAAAAGTGCATGTGTCACTTACCTGTGTGAGCCACAGCAGAGCCTTTGGGGATGTAAATAAGAGATGGCCCTCTGGATCAGATAAAAGCTCCATTACCATGGTAACACATTGATGACGCATGGCGGTGTAAATGCGAACAGCGACTGTCCGCCTCTCAAGCGGCCACTTGTTTACATCACATGATTGTGTTAGGAAATTAAGGCCAGAGTGTGTGTGTGTGTGTGTGTGTGTGAGAGAGACAGAGAGTGAGACACAGGCCTGGTTCAACAGCATGGCTGATTTGTTATCACTAGGCCTCACCCTCTCAATCACACACACTCTCTCTCCCTCTCTCTGTCTCTCTCTGTCCATCCATCCCTCTCTTGTGTGATATCCCTATCTCACGATCCTGCTTTCTTCTCTCTAGTCAGTGTCCATCCAAGCTTCTCAATCGCTCCCCTTTTCTCCCTTTTCTCTTGCTCTGTCTCCCACAATCAGGTGCAATCCCCTCTCCTATCCGTCCACTACCCCTTCTCTTTGTTTCCCTCAAACTGATAACACTGAGCCTGCAAAATTTGAAACCACATCTTTATCTCACAGTTTTTTCTCATTCCCCATTCAAGTCACAATTGACAATGTTAGCTTGTATATTAAAATCACAAGTGTAAACTGTAATGAGACCTTTGTTCAAATAATGGCAAAAATATTTTAAATTTCTGAGATGATCCACTTTCTACTTCCATGTGTACAGACGCGTGTAACAACCCGCCTTCAATCAGCCTCCATTTGAATAAATTACTTTGAATCTCTGCTTATTCAAGAATGCGTCATGTGGAGCATTTGGTGGAAGCCTGTACTACTGACTCTTGAAAATTACACTTTTTGAGAATTATTTTTAAAGTTGATGAATCAGAAAGCAGAGCTTTTGCAACAAAGATTATATAGCATCACATTCGCATTACTTCTGACCCATGTGGGATTTTATGTCAAACTATAGGTGATTACTCAATGCAGGACTTTATAGATTAACAGGTAGCATTTATGACTAATGATTCAGTCCATCCCTATTTTCTTCTTGTTCCAATGGCAGACAACAGACATATACAGTACAAATATGTCAATGGTAAAACCTAAATTGCGAGTTTGGCTGCATTGGAACTAGGGATGTAACAATATACCGCAAAACGGTCGTTCGCGATATGAAAAGGCCACGAATGTCAACCGTAAGTTTTTTCTTGTTATACCGCGTCACGGTATTGAGGCGAGCGTGCATGGTAAATGCGCTCCGTCATTGTGGAGAGTCTGGTAAGCAACGTTGTCATAAACGTAGCACTCAATCTAACACTGTATGGGCCACACCAACATTGGAAACCAAACAATAACACATTGACACAACATCTTATCACTGAAACATGACTTCTAACTTTAAACTGAACAGTCACGTCTCACGTGGGCCGTTGTTTACACTAGCGCGTGCAGCTTCACAACATTGAGTCACGTAGCAGCAAAGAAGAGAGAGAAAGAGAAAAGGGAGAGATAGAGAAAAAGATCGACTAGCTTACCAGACTGAAGAGAAAGTTGCTCGCGGGTCAATTATGTCATTATGAATCCAGGCGAACGTGAGGAAATGAGATTATAAAAAAAAAAAAAAAGAACAGAATAGAATAGAATCCACCGCCACCGCGCGTTAAATCCCCGGTAAAGTCGGCGAACTTCCGTGAAAGGCAGATGAAGGAAATAAGTCCAAAGATCCTTGATATATTCATCACAACTTCACGTGAACTCAGCAGACAGTAGCTAACAGCATGTTGCGCAATACTATGGAATCCCTACTATGTCAAACTTAGGTGACACTACTTTGGTCAAATGAAGGTGACGTTGCGAAAGTGTGAGGAAGGGAGGGGGAGAGGAGTGCACTGCAAAAACATTGATTTTGAGACTGCAATTTAAGTTAATAACAAATAAAAATCATAAATAAATATTTTACAGAGTTAATTGTGCTTGTCATAATGTAGGCCTAATAAGGTAAAAGCATGGCTTGCAAAAATAGAGTTGATAAGCAAATAAAACATAAATAAATGGGGAAATTATCACACTATTTAAATAATTTTTATTTTATACATACTTTTACAGTTACAGACAAGTGACTAAATTAAGTTTAGATTTAAAATTCCTATTTCAGTTTGAAAAATATAGATGTAAAGCTTCTTTAAAAACAGCAGTAGAGAAGCAGTGTCTTTGTTTTGGTGATCAGTTGTTTAAATCTCTTAGAAATCTCTTCTTCATATTAAGATATGAAAAATTTGAATTATTCTTGCGTTTATGTTTTATTTAAATCAGCGGTACAACATTTCATTTGAGGGGGTAGAAATGAATTCCGCGCTTAATATCGTATCGTGATATCGTGATATCAATCGCAATATCGTATCGTATCGTATCGTACCCAAAATTTCATATCGTTACATCCCTAATTGGAACACAGAGTTTTATACTGTGGCCAGCCTGGAGCGGATGTCTCAGACACTTATTTTCTTTCCCCTGCTCTTCTCTGCTCTGTTCCTATTCTGGTTGGCCACCTTGTTATAAAGATGTTTGTAAGAGATCTACAGACAAGCAAGAGAAAGAGAGAGAGAGAGAGAGAGAGAAAGAAGGAGAGAAAGACAGAGACGGTCGCTACAAAGAAACAGAATTGTAAACACCCAGGCAGACATAAAAAACCTCTGCTTTCCACCACCATCTCACTCCCCCCTTCCCAGTCCCTCTGTCACGCACACAAAGATCTTCAGTCCATCACACACCGATGCTCAGTTTCACTTGGGCTAGCAATAAAAAAGCAAATGCATATGCATAGGCTTTTTGGAATATTAATAATTCATAAAGTTAATTGGATGTGTTTTTAGGCTCATGAATATTCAGCGGCTTGCATATTTAGAATGAGAGCCCACTGCATGTCTTATTCATCATTGCCTCTTACTCTGTCATTCTCTCATTGTCTTAACAATGCTTGATGTAAGCCGTGACCTTTGGTCGGCAGGAATGAGGAAGAGTAACTACAGCAACAAGATAAATGTTTTTTTTTTTCGTTATTCTGAAAGGCAGAAATGTAATTATGCCAATATCTTCATGGTAATTTACACCCTATTGTGATTTGAAATACCAGAATAAATCTAGAAATTACTGTTAAATCCTTGAATTTTTTGTGATGGGACAATAGCAGATATGACAGGGGAAAGCAGCCGTAATGTTGGCTTGACAAGCAACGTACCCAAACTGTTCTCTTTGTATAGAAGAACACGTTTGTGCGTGCTGTTTTTGCGGTGTGTGTTTGTGTGCAATGTAACGAGTGTCTGCTTTCAGGTGCGTTTTCTTTGCGTCTCTCTTCTCACCTGTCTTCACGGCACATTGAGAAGCTGATAGGGCCTCACAGAAACAAATCTCACCGGGCGGAGCAGCAATTTCACAGGTCACAGCTCAGGGTGCGCATGTGCGAATGAGGGGGTTGAGAGTTGAGATGGGTCAATAATTCCTTCAGGCCTTTTTTTCTCCAGCACCAGCTGGTCCCTTCACACTGCCCTCAGTCTAATCAAGCGGGCTGACCCTGACTGCGCTGGGCTCAGGTGGGTTGGATTGGTTTGTGTGGGCGTATGCAGTAGAGGAATCAGCAGTTGAAAGAGTACTATTATTGGTTGGAGTAGGACAGAAGAAATTGCTGTTGCCACAGGACTGCCGTGGTAGGGCTAGAAAATATGTAGCCGAAGAAGCCGTGGAGATATAAAGCAGCAGTATCAGGAGTAACAATGTGAAAAGCATAAAAGCTATACTATATCAGTAAAACAACATTGAAGTGCAAAGACAGCTGGAAAGCAGTAATGAGAAAAAAACGTAGTAATGGACTAATTGTTTCAGCTCTACAGTAGAAGCTGTAATACTATTGCTCAATTTAAGTGTTCTTGTTGATGTTGCATGTTGTAGACTTTGCTGCATCAGTACAGAAGTACTGTAGACTCAAATAAGGAACACTGTCAGCATAAAAGTAAAAGTACTTTTTGCAGCCATAATAGTAATGCAACATAGTAATGGTTGCAGTTGTGGTAGTACTGATATCCTTGATTAACATTTTGCACAGTTTTATTTTCAATTGAGCACATGCGTGCTCTTTTGTCTGCGTTTTTCATTCATTTATGTGTCTGTGTGATGTGTGTGTGTGTGTGTGTTTTGTGCGTTATCTCCATTGAAATCCTCATAAGCCTCCAGCCCCTGCCGTGTGCCACTCTAATAACCCACCCCGTTGTCTGTCACCTGATTGTTGCTATTGTCATGCTAATTAGAGCGCCACATGCAGAAGAAAACCCAGATCTTTCGTCTTCGTCTGCCTGTCTCTCTACACATCAGTAAAAGTGCAGCAATCTGTCCCTTCACATACCCAACCCCATGTCCTTATCTTCCCTTCATCTCCCCTGTCCCTCATTTTATCCATCCCATCCGTCCTTTATGTGTTTTACAAGCGCTGCAACAATCGGCTCATTTGGAAAACCCTCAATTACCGAGCTCCATCTCATCTGTCCACACACACACACAGAGCACTCCCACCCTCTCTCTCTCTCTCTCTCTCACACACACACACACACACACACACACACACACACACACACACACACACACAAACACACACCGCGGAAAAAGCTGCTCTACAAAAGCAGTGTTCAAACCAGCAGAAACCACACGTCTTCCGTTTGAAGGAACTAGTGATTAGTTTTTAACTATGCTTCTTTGTGCGCCGGACAATAAGTGTTTCAATGTTTCCTGTCAAATTATTCTGGGTTTTTGAATATGTATGCAGACCTGGAGATTGGACTGCAGCAGAGACAATTGATGAAGAGGAGAAACAGGGGGGGCAATGTAGAGAAAAGGTGACGAGAGGTGGAGGATGGATGGAGGGAGGGAAGGAGGAGTGTTGGATGGGTGAGATAGGACTTGAGCGAGGAAATGAGAGAAGTAGGGGCTTCAGAACAAATGAGGCGAACGGGGGGAAGATGTGCAAAGCGATTTGGAGGAAAAAGAGGAGCGTTTGGACGAGATGAGAGATGGCCGAGGGCTGGAGACTCACGTGAGGATATGAGAGAAGAGAGAGCGAAAAGAGGTGAAGAGAGGGGTGGAGATAAGCTTATTGAGTTTCTGTCTCTCTCTTTTTCTGCGCACGCCCGAACCTCCTCAATACAAAGATCTGCCCTGTGTTTAAAGCATTGTATCACTTAGTTCAGACCCTTAACATTAATCAATACAGCAGTTATTTCATTTTCTCGTTTGTACCTTGGGCCGTCCCATTCAATAACGCGGCTGGCGCACACAAGGATAGCCACTAATAATGTAATTGTCCCCATGTATACGGACTCTATCACTTTCATTTACACTCAAGACAACACACACACAGATAACATACACACACAGCCTCATATAATGTAATTTTAAAGATATATTGCATATACGCTGACTCCATCACTTTAATACAAACAAGCAGCGATTTACCAATTCACACACGCACACACACACACACACACACACACACACACACACACACACACACACACACACACACACACACACACACACACACAGGGCTTAAATGATCCCAGAGCAGAGACAACACTTTCTACCTTCACTTAATGAAGAGCTGTAAAAAGAGCAAACTCCTTTCTGATTTATTCCATAACGCACTCTGCCTGGCAGAACATCAATATGCAATCTGTGCACACACACACACACACACACAGTGGGAGGTGCTTTTCAGCTTTGCAAATGGCTGTCATTTCTGAAAGCAATGGAAGACAATAAATTAGAATGAATACGAGTGTGATTAGTTAATTATGTGCTTTCAGGAGCAAATTGAGGAGGGCTTGTGAATGTTTGGTGGCGAGGAGCTCCGTGACGAGTTGGAGATACTCAGTCCGGAAAGTGTGTGTCTGTGTGTCTTTTAATATGGATGGCATCTGATGAAGTCCCCAGGAGAAGTGAAAGGGATTTATTGAATATTACTATTTGTGTCTGTGTGTTTGTGTGTGTGTGTGTGTGTGTGTGTGTGTGTGTGTGTGTGTCATTTGTTCAGGTACGTGACAAAAAGAGCACAATGAGCTCATGTACGGCGTGAGCGCATGTGGTCGGTTTTTATTGGTAACCTGTGTTATCTTTCAGAGTTGCAGGGATAATACCGTATGGCAGGTGTCCAGATGATAGCTAATGATAGCTGTGTGTATGAGTGTGTGTATGTGTCTGTGTCTGTGTGTGTGTGTGTGTGTGTGTGTGTGTACGTGCCTGTGAGAACATGCTCAGGCTCAGATGGTCCCCTAAGCCGAGAGAACAGGATAAACGCGTTTCATTGTGTTTTTCTCTTGACCACATCTAACACCATAGGCCTGGAGGGAACGTTCTCCTTCACTGGTAACATACATGGACTCACACACACGCATACAAACAGATAACCAAACACAAAAATTGAGGTTTTCAGTTGTAGGTTTTTTATAGTTTTTCTCCATTTCAGTAGTTGTCCATACTTTGTAGAATATGGCATTTCGACGTCTGTATGCCTGTCCGGTTATGTGTGGGTTTACAGGCTCTATTATATGAGACGCAATTAAGCACATACTCACAAATCTCCCTGTGTAGAGTCAGACAACCTTTTAATCAGGATCAATCCCATTAACTGTTTATCCCGCCGCTGTGGAAAGCTCACACACACCCAAAAGCACACCATTCTCCACCTATGATCTGAGCTGAAAGCATTCAGTCATCGTAATCGTGCCAGCCCATCCCACTTGCCATGCCCTGAAACCAGCTAACTCTGTCCCTCTCCCTCTCTCTCTCATACACACACACACACACACACACAAACACACAGAGGGACGCGCCACACACAACACAGGCCCCGTGCAGAGATAAATGTGACCAGCAGTCCTCACCCCCAGCAGAAGAAAATCCAATTCTCTTTCACTTTTATCCCTGAGACTAATGTTACTGTCAAAGGAGACACTACCACCAGAGACCAGGCGACTCTGTTTGTGTGTGTGTGTGTGTGTGTGTGTGTGTGTGTGTATGTGACTGTGTGTTGGCTGCAGTGAGATAGGGAATTCATTTAAGGTGATGTATTGCTGTCTTTACCTACAATCTCACTGTAGGCCTCGGTGGTGTTGTTCCTGGCTTTCCATGACAAGCTTTTGACCCCTCCTCCTCCTCCTCCTCTTCTTTCCTTTCCTCTCCTCTTCTCACTTCCCCTTTTCTCCTCTGACTCATCTTTCTTTTACCTCTTTTATCTTTCATCCTTTGCTTCTGTCGTCCAGGTTGTGTTATTTAGAGGAAGAAGAAGAAAAAGAAGACCTACTTTATTAATCCTGGGGGGGGGGAATTCAGTTTACACTTTGTTTTTATTTGTAACACATACAGTATTTCACATTGGGCCGAAATACAGACATGCAAACAGGACCTTTTACACACGCACATGCATTAGTCGAGAGATGACAGAGTGATGGGCAGCCAGTCTTGCAGAGACAGCGCTTAATTTACTCTCCTTAACCTTATATAATTATTGTCCTTTTTATAAATTATAAAAATGTAAGGAATCTTAATGACATGTTGTCAAAGCATTTATGTAAACTGCTTTCAGTCAAAAATACATACAATAAATCCAGGCAAAGTAGTGATGCATTGTCCAAAGAATGAAGCAACCATTTACTAGGAGGAAAGAAAGAACAAATCCTTTTCTTTGAAAGGAAGGAAAGATTAGAGTTTTGGGGGTAAATTTTTGCAACATTTTCTTTACTTTCCCCTATGTTTCGTGTCCTTTTAAAATAAATATTCTACAAGAAGACTTCCTCATCTTCAGTTTTCTCTATCCCACTCAAGCTGTCTTTATTGCTCCCGCTGGGTGTTTCCCCATCTCTGAGGTCTGATTGGGGAAATGTGACCTATTCATCACAACTGACATAGTTTGAGTGTTTACAAGCAATGCGCACACACACACACACACACACACACACACACACACACACACACACACACACACACACACACACACACACACACACACACACACACATCCTCATCATTTGTACCGCACATCTCATGTTTATTTGTGGTTGGCAAAGCTTGGCTGTGGGGGGTGATGCCTATGGGGAGAACCCTGTAAAACAAGAACTGCCTTCTTTGGTGCATGTGTATGTTTGTTAGTGTGTGTGTGTGTGTGTGTGTGTGTGTGTGTGTGTGTGTGAGAGAGAGAGAGATTGCAGGTACTTTGTTAATCATTTGTAAGCCCCACCAGATGCCATGCAGGGCACCATAGTGCATGGGGCCTGTCAGTCAACCACCCCATCATCACACAAACACACTCATTGCAGGTGCAGGTGCACAGCGCTCCAACGAAAAGCCCCTTCCCCTTGAGGCTGATTATTATTCATAGGATCTCAGGAGGCCCCCTTATACACACACACACACACACACACACACACACACACACACACACACACACACACACACACACACACACACACAAATGTATTCTGGTGGATTGGTCCTTTCTAATTATCTCCTGGCGTTTATGGAGAGGGCTGATTAGAAGCTGTCAGTGTGACTGATGACGACATGCCATGTTATCCCGTAGAGAGAGGCAGGGAGACAGAGAGGAAGGCCGGTCACAGCTGTGGACTCCATTACTCCTGTCCTCCGCTCTCTGTAGTTGGGTGTCTTTCTTCCTTGTAATTCTGCCTCACCACTAACAGCCCCCTTTTTATGTGCCTCCACAGGTAAGCCAGTGATGATCATTACGGAGTTCATGGAAAACGGATCTCTGGACACTTTCCTCAAGGTGAGTCACGGCTCAGCTGGAGGGATCGCAGCTCTCGCAGGGCCAAAAGTCTTTACAGAGGTCATGTGGAAAATTATGTTCCAGCTGTAAAGTGTTCATTCCCTCAAAATTCCTGTACTTGAGGACACACTCTTGTAAAAAAAAAGGTACCTGGCTGAAATTGTCTTTCATCTCTCAAAGCTGGAGAATTCTATCTACAAAGGTTTCACAAAGCCCACCAAGGACTTTGGTTTGGGCGATCAAGGACCAGAGTTCCTTTTAAAGAAGGATTGATTAAAGGTTCTAAACTTGCTTTGAAAAACTGTGTTCAACTGTTAAAGAGCACACGCTATTTCTCAAAGGATACATGTGTACAAGTAGGATTGAAACTGCTTGACAATTGTTTTATATAAAAAAGGCAACACATCTTCACTAAATTATACAGTGAACGTAACAATCATGCTTGTCATCTGTAATTATACATATTGAGTGTTTATGGGTTGAGTCAGTGATTCTGGTGAATGCCTGTTGTCAAAACGTTTTTTGCTTTGTAAATGTGCCTGTTGCTAGCTATGGTGGGCCCCCTTTGTTAACATACCCTTTGTTTACATACCAGTTTAAGGAGCCTAGGCTGTGTATTAACACCAAATTTTTTTCAAGACATACAGTAAGGACATGTAGGGGATCATGAGGAGATATATTCACCGATCTTGACCATAAGGGTTTTCACAACAAATGCTCTCCTAAATCTTCAACTGGACTTTGTAAAAAAGGGGAAATTTCACTATTGTGTTAGCAGCAAGTTACATGCTGCCAATATACAGTACATACACTGAGGTGGTGATGGTGGTCGTGTTATATTCAATACACGTACACAGTCACTGAACTTTTGTGGACAGAGAGGTGGATGAGAACAGGAACATTCAGGTTGATGTGTGGCCTCCCCACACTTTCATCACGTGATATTTGATGCTGGCTTTATGAAATGCACTTAGTGTCCATATCCCAGAGAAGAAAGCAGTAGCAGTCTGCTGACTAATGGCTAATAAAACAAAGAGAGCTTATTGCTTTGTGTGCATTTGCTCTGTCGGGGGGATACAAAAATAAACAGTATAAATCTCAGAAGTCAAATGGTCACTAAGAGTAAAGATTGCAACTGGGAAATCATTCAAAATCACCTCCAAAATGCCAAAGACATTTAAAAAAAAATCTGCTTTATCATGAATTAACTGAGAAATTCATATAGGTAGTTACTATGCTGAGAGAGTGGTTTTCTACCATTTGTAGAAACGATGAAATACACATACACATTATTCACATAGTATTATGAAAGCATATGTAACTCAAGGTTATTACCTATACTCGTATCAGTGAACAGATTTTAAAAAGTAAAAGGAAGGCTGAGGAGGCATCACTTTGTTATTGAAATCGGCATTATCACAAGAGTTTGAAGAGTCTGTCGCTCAATATGTTATTACATGAATTGATGCTGATGAAGAATGAATCATTCAAGCCCGCCTTTCGCACACATTCAGGCATTTTAAATCTGGATGATTTGCGCAAAACCCACTGAATCATGTTTTTAAACGTTAATCACATAAACATAAGTATGGATCTTTTGTAATAGCAGACACAAAAGACATGATGTGCATGTTTCATAAATGTGTGATTCATGATTTCTGTTCATACAAAACATGCAGAATTGATTTAGCTGAGGAGGCTTAAATAAGGTTTCGCATTCACCCAGATGAATTGCTTGTTGCAACCCTGATATGCCTCACATTGAAAGTCCTCCCCTATTCATAATCATAGCTGTTTGTCAGGAAGTAAAATCGCAGCAATGCTCCAAAGCCATTAAGCCTGCGATGATTGGCCCATCACTAAATAGACACCAGTCCCAGCAGCAACATTGACTCAAAATTAAATGAAATCTGACAGGTAAAATAAAAAAATAAACAGCTGAGGCATTATGTTCTGAAACACACACAAAATCACACATACACAGTCACATGCATGATGTGTGTTAGAGTACATATTGTAATGAGGGTCATAAAGAGTGTCCGTGGTGGCTCAATATGATTATGGAATCCGTTTTATGGGTTTTACAGCTCATCCGGGCTCCTGGCATCCATATGTGTCTTTAATTATGCTGACCATTTATTAAGCAGCTGTCCCTCAGAAATAACAAAACCACTGTCCTGTCAGAGAAGACTTCCCTGTCTTTGTGTCTTTGTTGTTATGTAGCCGTTCTATCCTTTCCTTTACTAAGGTTGTTCGCTTTTAGTTTTCGAGTACAAACTTTGGTAATATGCCAGAATTTTGCCAAAAAAGTATTGCTTTCCATCTTTACCTTTCTCGTTCATCTCCTTGTCTAACCTCTCTGGCCTTCATTTGTCTCCTCTCTCGTTCCCTGCCCTGCCCAGCCTCCCTCCCTCCTTCCTGGCAATGCAATGTGGTGGGCAGATTGATAGAGGAAGTCTGTAGGTTTGTTAGACAGTCCAATCAATCAGCATCTCACGAAACCACCGGCTAATTAACTTACTCCACAGCTGCCGAGGGAGAGAGAGAGAGAATGATAGAGGAGGGGCGGGGGGGGGGGAGGGGGGCGGGGGAAGGCTACACAGATGCAGAAAGATGACGGAAGATAGATAGATAGATGTAGAGTGAAACTAAGTAATGCAGAGTCCTCTCTCTCTCTTTCTCTTAGACAGAGACAGAGATGGATGGACAGAACAAAGAAACAGAGGGAAAGGGAGATGATATAAAGGAGAGAGGGTGACTGATAACATGGATGGCTTTTTAACAGGGGGCCGTTTGCCCAGGGCAGAAATAATTGGCAGAGGAAGGTGAGCCCGACCATCATCGATCAACAGGCTTTGCTCTGTGCCAAAGACAGCTCAAACCTGAAATCCGGTGAGCTCTGCTTGAGCACACGGTTAGTGTTTGCGAGGAAAGTTTTGTCTGCTCTGTCAGATCCCATCTTCCGCAAGTAGGATTTTTTTGTCATCCGCCATTGATCCCTTAGAAGAAAAATTCATCTTTTTCCTTCCTTTCCTCCAGAGAGAGGTCAAGGCACTGGGTTAACTAGAGTTGTAGGGGATTCAGTTCTTCTCAGGGACGCTTTGGAAGCTTGGACTGCTGACACTATAGATTCTAAAATCCTTAAAGTTCTAGGTTATTGTAGGAGCCAGTTGTGATCACAATGCCACCCAGTTGCAGCTTTATGTCAGCAGCATTTACGCTCTCTGCTGCACATTCATTCATCTCTCTCCTTGTCTCTCCCTTTCAGAAACATGACGGGCAGTTCACAGTGATCCAGCTGGTTGGCATGCTGCGTGGCATCGCCTCAGGTATGAAGTACCTGTCAGACATGAGCTACGTTCACAGAGACCTGGCCGCTCGCAACATCCTGGTCAACAGCAACCTGGTGTGTAAAGTGTCCGACTTTGGCCTGAGTCGAGTTCTGGAGGACGACCCAGAGGCTGCCTACACCACAAGGGTAAGACACACTCTCATGTGCAGCAGCTGTCTTAAATACATACTAACTAACCAGGACCAACCATTCATTACTATTTTTTATTTTATATATTGAGCGCTGATTTGACAAAGAGGGCAGATAAAACTAATTAAAAACTCAAGGATAATCAGACCCCATCCAAAATGGGTCAACTCAAACAGACCCAAAAAGAGAGAGAACAGCAGCACTGCCAGCTCAAAGATGTGCCACTAATTAATAATCAGCTGCGGTCAAAGAGAAGTAGAATATGTAATTTTTCCCTGCACTTCACAGTTCACACATTTATCTCCTGACAACCCCCTGATCAAAACTCAGTTGGCCAAAAGGTGCTACGTGGGGAAGATGAGCAAGTTGGTGAAAATGTCCTCTGATATGAGGGAGTGACACCTCGGAGACTATCAGTGCAAAGAAAGCAGTTTTTATATAGTTTTTATTAATGCCTTTGGTCTGGTCGCACACCCAGTCTGATTTTCAGCCTGCGCATGCAGGCTCTATGGTCACATATTTGTATTGGTCGCAGATTTCAGTGTAGCGCAGCAATGCGATTTGAGTAGCCTATCCCTCCAGGTAAGGGAAGGGGAGCCTTGTTTGAGACAGTCATTTGTCATCATAATGGCTGATAACGGGCAGGACCATCAAAGAAAAAAAGAAAATTCAATGAAGAACAACTAAAAGCTAAATGGGAGTGATAGACGGGCGGGAGGAGGGCGTTGCCAAGCAACGTGTAAACAATTAAACGGGAGTGAACTAGTCCTGCAGTGTTTACTCCTAAGTGAATGAATGGTACTAAAACAAAGTTTACTTTGCGTCATCATCATCAAATGACCATTATTCATCTGAAATAGAACATAAATACATTACCTCGTCGTGATCCATACTGCCGTCTGTCGTTCATTCGCTTTCTGTGAGGGCAAGGAATCTTTCAGCTGCAGGGATTTGATGCAGTTAGTGACACTGCATCAACTCATTGCAATCAGATGTGTGTGGCACTGACTGGCATTGAGTTGATGTAGTGTCACTAACCACTCTCACGGAGCCGAAACGATTCCGTGCCCTCACACTTTCCATACAGACATGCACTATATTGTGTCCTAATCATTAGCCACTCGCACCGGCCGGCACGCGCTAGAAAACAGCTTTACGACAGCTGCCGTCGTAAAAATACTACCGCTTTTGATCAAAGGGGCCACTAGCTGCCAAAGTTCCTCGTAGCCACTTTAAAGCTGGTGGCTTGTGAGTGGCAAAGGGGATCCCTCTACTTTGGAGTCCATATGTGTCATCCTTCCGGAAGTCGGGTAGACAAGAAACCCATGGCATTTGAGCAGAACCCTAACCTGCAAACAATGGATATGATTTGGACATCTTTGGCCTACTATACTGCCTGCTCTCAATTACTACAGTGGGAACTCATTGGATTGTCTCTCTCCTTGTATAACATGTTTCCATTATGACTGCACTAGAACAATCTGCTC
Source organism: Ammodytes marinus (assembly GCF_949987685.1). NCBI lineage: Eukaryota > Metazoa > Chordata > Actinopteri > Uranoscopiformes > Ammodytidae > Ammodytes > Ammodytes marinus. The sequence goes on along the minus strand of NC_137213.1, from coordinate 19,672,098 downwards.
CATCACCGTTTGTATGAGTTCATGACTGATGACACTCACTGATGACAAAAAATGAAATGTGTGCATAGGAGGACTGCGTTCACACAACCGATGCTTTGACCTATATACTGCACATATTCAAATCAGAGAGGTCCTTGTGCGCAGTGAGAGGAAGCTGATGTTACTGGAGAGAATGAGGAAACTCAAACGTCAGTGGGTTAAACCACTGCGGAGTAACTCATCTAAAATGCCCACAAGGAGATGGCATTATTCATATGCATAGGAAGTGTTGGGGATGTTATTTTTAATATGGCATTAGCATTGCCCAGGGAGGAGTGTATCAGCCGCTGACTGCTCTATTGCAATCGCACACACTCCCACTGGTGTCGGGAGACCTAGATGGAGAGCTGCAGGCATGGGGAGGGAGGGGCAAAGATGGGTAAGAGACAGAGAGAGAGGAGCAAATATCAAATAACGCTGAGATCTAGGTAGTCTGGGAGAGAGAGAGAGAGAGAGAGAGACAGAGACAGAGAGAAAGAGATTCAGAGGGAGAGAGAGAGAGAAAAGTGGTAGGCAAGGGAAGGTACCAGAGAGAGCAGTTAAAAGAAAAAAACAAAGAAGATGGGGTAAGGGTGGACAGGGGGTGGTGGAAACAAAAAGTACAGTGCCAAGTGACTTGGCAGCTTTGTCTTTTATTTGACTTTGACCAAGCAGAGATGGGGAATGTTAGGTGGTGCATGTTAAAAAGCTGAACTGAGCCCTATAGAGGCACAGTGTGTATGTGTATGTGTTAGACGGAGGGAAAGAGAGGGTGGGGGTATCTTACTGCCTATTGCATCTATACAGAGGGCTCTATGGAATCATTTTGATCCGTGCATCAACAACAAAGACAGAGAAGGGAAAAAAAAAAAAATTGATTGCAAAAGAAAGTCAAGTGCAAGAATCCACACGGGGGCAAATGCTAGTGTACGTTGTGAGCATATAAGAGAGGAGTGGTGCTTTGTTAAGTCTGTTTATATTCTCAGCTGCTGTGCTGTCAAAGGCAGTGTCGCACCGAGCTTCTCTGCAGACACCGTCTTATAATGTGTTTTGTCAGCTCGACTCCTAATTTAGTGTAGTGCCTAGCCACAATGCATGAATAAAACAGCCATTAGATAAATATACCATTACCAAAAAATGTAGTTCCTGGTGACATATTTAGTATGCCAAGACTGTGCTGACTGTGTTGTGAACCATCTCCAGGGAGGAAAGATTCCAATCAGATGGACGTCTCCAGAGGCCATAGCCTACAGGAAGTTCACCTCGGCTAGCGACGTGTGGAGCTACGGCATCGTGATGTGGGAGGTGGTTTCATACGGAGAGAGACCCTACTGGGAGATGTCCAACCAGGACGTGAGTCACAAACACATCATGTTACATTCACAGTGACTAAGACTAAAGATGTGTATTTTTCCCCAATCTTCAGCTCAATTCTTAACTTTTAAACTGAATTTTCCTGAACATTTTTATTTCCCCTCTCTGGTATTGATCAGCGAACTTGATATTTTTTTCCCCTTCTCTTCCCACAGGTGATCAAAGCTATAGACGAGGGTTACCGTCTCCCAGCTCCAATGGACTGTCCTGTGGTGCTACACCAGCTCATGTTGGACTGCTGGGAGAAGGGACGCAGCGACAGGCCAAAGTTTGGACAGATTGTCACAATCCTGGACAAGCTCATCAGAAACCCAGCCAGCCTCAGAGAGCTGGCCAACAGCTCAGCATGGTCAGTGGGAGAAAAGCTTTGCATTCAAGCTGGGAATTCAACACTTTGACTGACACACATGCAGTTTTAAGATACATGCATCGAAGACTTAAGCCCTGCCTTATAATTGTACTTGTGAAAATTGTGAAAAGTAGGAAATGTCTTTCGGTAAAATCACACTCTCAGCAAAGTAATATTTGTTATTGAACAAATTGGAATACAAAAGCTGTGGGTTGGCATATCCATAGTGTCACATTCAGCTTAGAAAAACATTATTTTTACATTACCATGTTATACGTAAGGCATTTAGCTAATGTTTACAACCAGACTAGCCTATATAAAGAGTAGAGGTGTCAGTATCTCTATTGCAAGTCAAAAATGGAAATGACGCCACAATCCCGACCTTTGAAATGTATTGTGGAATTGTGGATTTGGGTGAAACACGTTGTCGTGGCGCAATGCGAATAGCGATAGATGCCGATTATATCACTCATGACACAATGTAGATAGTCTATTGAAAATATAAATTCAAAATTGAACCAGTTATCATGGTTTATCATCATAAAACCAATTTTCCTAGACTAGACTAATCCAAAATGACACAGCCTGCAGTTCTAAAACAAAATCAAGTCAAGAATTTGGAGAATCGTGAGTGTGCAACAGAATATGTTCAGACGGAAAAAAAGCAAATGCCAATGCAACTAAAAAAGACAACAGAAGAAAGCACTGCTAACAAGGGTCTAGACCCAATAAACAACTTGACCAAAATAAGTATTTTATTCATTGATGCATACAGTGCAGGACTGTATATATGTTTATAATGTAAGTAAGTCCTGCATATGCAAGGTATTTAGTAAGCATGTAAAGGGGAACAATAATTGATCATACCTGCCCACCAATGGCTAAATTGAAAGTTTAGGATTTAATTTTGCTTATCGCAGTGCATTTCAATCTATCATGCTGTGGTTGTTGCAAAAAACAAAGATATGTTGTGCAAATGCAGATCCAGCACCATGCGTACGCATTAAGTGGCTCTTCATGTGTGCTGCCAACCTTTTTATCTGTATGAATGTCCTAAAAAGAGTTAGATTGTATAACTATTCCAAGAACAGACAATTGACCATAGCACCAGTCAGAAACTGTTATTTAGCCACTCAACAGGACCATAGATCATTGAGTTGTGAGTGTGCTTTGTATCTCAGCAGGGAGGACCCGTCCAACCCAGAGTTCAGTGTGAGCACAGTGGATGAGTGGCTGGAGGCCATCAAGATGGGCCAGTATAAGGAGAACTTTTCCAGTTCTGGATATGTCAGCTTGGACTCAGTCCTCTACATCAGTGTCAGGTACTGACAGCTGGTGACTTTTCCTACTTAATCTTAGAACTCGAAAGGTCAACGATCTCAGTTCAAGATTTATTACATTCCACTTGGGTGTCATTTGAAATTAAAGGGGCTTTATACAAGTATCCTGGACGTGAAACCTTAGCAGCAGCTTGGTGTTTGAAGGACAATGTAGTTTTTGTCAGTAATAATATATGTCTGCATTTTCATTCTTTCTTCCTTGTAGTGAATTGGATAAGATGGGTGTGAGTTTGGCCGGCCACCAGAAGAAAATTTTGTCCGGTGTGCAAAGCCTGCAGACCCAGGGGACACACGTCCAAGTATAACAATTTCCACATAAACACAGTGAGACAGAGCCAAAATGGATGCTCCTGTGAAGAGTTTCCGCGCTGAAATGGAGTTGTAATGGATAGCCTAGTATTCCGGCCTCCATTGATTGATTTTGAGGCACACTGAGATGGAGACAACATGGACGCTTGACTCCTTCACATCCTCGCAATTTCACCATTCTTCCCATCCCTTGATGGGAACTACAGGCTTTTAGCACTCAAGAGTCGCAGCAACACAACCACCGCTATGGAGCAACAGAGAGACACATGTCCATCAACAAGGCCACATCTAGGGCATCCCAGACCATAACACATCATATCAGCTCAACAAAAGAAGGAAAAAATAAAGGTTTTTAACATAAGAAATGACAAAAAGACAAAACAAATTAGAATATAATTATCATCACTGTCTGTGACATGTACAGTTGGTTTTACTGTCATTTTGTTTCTGTTTTCACCATGAAGAGTTTAAAAAGTCTGAAAAGCTATGTATATGATTAGATATGTGTTTATATGGGCTGTGTGTGCCACAACCGTAGAGATGGACCTAAAGTTTGTTTTGGTGGTGAGGTTTATGTCACTCAACCTTCATAGGAGTAATTGCCTAGTACATGTATGGCCCCTTCCATTGCTCTCTGTATACAGAGAGACGGTGAATGAGCCGAGATTCTATATGACATGAATGTGTTGGGTGAGGGGTGAAGAAAAACTGGACCTTTAGAGAAAGAGGGGGATTTAGATTTTGCTAGCTCATGTAGGATGGAAGTAGGATTCGTTTAAATAGTGTTTTCGATCAGGACAAGGGCTTCCTTAGAGAATGCTCTCAGACACACTTCCATAGCAACTAGACCCAGTGCACGTTCGCTAGTCTGCTTGCACAAGATGTAACTGAGTGCAAAGAAATAGCAGAAACTGCTTAAGGTGCAGTTAGCACAAAGACAATTTTGCTCTTCCACAGGTGACTGTCTATTCCAAACAGCATTGTATACAGCTATTATGGGGATATTTCCACCTGAGAGTTTGCCTTCCCATGTTTCAGGTGTGTTAAGAAAGTTATATGGTGTTTTTGTGTAGAGCAAAATTGGTGCAAAGATCATGATAGAGTTGACACTGTTACAAATGTGTAACTTGTTTTTCCAGTGTTGTGCCATATGCAGTATCTTTGAAATATTAATCTGGGCAACATACCACCATTTTTACACTTTCCTTTAGTTGGTTCCCATGGCTAGATGGTACCACAATTGAAAGTAATAAAGTGTTTCGTCCAAACAGTCTGTTTGATGAAAATGAAATTGGGAATGGACCCTTTTTTTCAGCTAGATGAAATATAAAGTATTCGGTGTTGATTTTAAGCTGGGCCACCACGAGAGGGTACATTTCGATTAAAAAAAGGTGTTTTAAGTGATGCCAACCTAGTTCAAGCATATCTAGTTTCAAAACAAGGTAAATGCAAGGTAAATAAAAAATAAAATAAGAAAGCAAAAAATAAATTAAGCTAATTGTTTTTTTTATCAGAAGGAAACTGCTGCTTGTCACAGTGATTAAACAGTTGGATATGATGGGACCCTTTTTGTGTGCACTGCATTAATGGCACTGAACATGCTTTTAGTGTATTCCCAAACCCAGTTTAAATATGTGTGGTACTCTATAGGATCGACAGTGGCATAAAGTACAGTATATATGATTGTATTATAGTGTAAAATATGTACAGTGTTGATTTCCAATGTAAGAATGTTTGTAATGATAATGATGATGATGACTATGATGTACTTTTATTGTGAAAAAGAGATTTCTGAAGTACAGTACTTGTTCAGGGGTGGGTCATACTGGAAAAAAAGTGAAGGGAGGTGATTCTTTGATCTGAACAAAGGAATGTAGCATGGGGCGAAGCTTCAGCTTTGATTGACAGGGGATAGTGACTGCAGTTTCTACCATAGTGTTAGAATGAGTAGAATGGACTTTCCTTACTGATACACTGGTTTAATTTACATTCCTAAATACATGCACATGTTAAGCCTGTGTCTACCTACAACACAACTTGTAAAGATGTTTTTTGTGAAATGATGACGGAAGAGTCCTCTGATGAAAAGTCTAGAAACTAGCAACAGTAAATAGGCAGGGAAGACCTGCAAGGTTTGCATTTCTACACACACTGGATGTTCAGCTTTAAGCTCAGTCTTATAGCATTATGTCATGTAACCATCACTTGCATTTTTATTTTCCTTTCCAAAACAAGCCAACTAAACACATAAAAAGGTCACCCAGAGACAGAATGTACAATGGACTCATTGACACTAACTTATCTCGACTAGCCAAGCTAGCCAGCTACAACTACAAAAACTTTTCAAAAACACTGTGGCTTTGTCAGATATGCAACACAGGATAATACAATTTAATTGGGAGAGTCCAACACTTTTTTAGTACATTCTACTCTTGCTAACTCTATGATCTCACTCTAGCGGACTACCGTTGACCGCTGGCCTTTTAGATGCCTTATTTACTGAGCTATTTTTCTTTTCTGTTGCCCTACAGAGGCAATATTAAGAGTAAAGTGTATGTACAGGTAGTATTTATCTGTGTTCTTAAGATGACCTCACATCAACACCCTGGTTTTGTAACATCCCAGAGACCCCCTGCAACAGCACCTTCACTTTGATTCCTACAGACAGAAAATGTTTCCTTTTGTTCTGAAAAGCTGATGATATGTAAAAGGTATCAGAGAGTATTGTTTCTTATTTATTTGAGTTATAAGATATCTGTTGAACAAAATGAAATGAGGTTCATGGATGTGGGCGGCTTAGAATTTCTTCGTCTAATTTAGGTTGGCAAATGATTTCCGCATTCAAAATTCCTATAGAGTTCAGGACAATATTAAGTATCACCCAAAAAAAATGGTATTGAAACAATGTACTCTCTCTCTCTCTCTCTCTTTTTTTAAAGCTTTCTCAACACTCGCTTTGGACATTTTAAGACTACGGTATTCACACTTTGGTTTCAATTCTCAAAATCCTAGGTTTGTACAACTATCCATTCTATCAAGGTTAGCTATGTTGGTTGGTTTGCCTGATCTCAAACACAGTGCTTGTCCTCCATTACCAACCAGGTCTGTATTGTAAATGTTCAAGAGTGATTCTCAGCTGAGACTTTCAGCTCCGTCTACTACCCCTTATTTGGCCACAGTACAATGCTTATTTGTCCCCATGCCAGTTTCCTCTGCGTTGCTTGTTGTAAAGGGTGTAGGCATTCTAAAGTATTTCATGTTGCTGTAATAAATATGCTAATATTTCTAATTTCTCACCTGAAGCCTGCAGCGTCTTTCTTCCACGCAATCTCTACTTTTTTTTGATCTACCTCTCTCAGACACATCCATACAGCAGAAATACGCTTATTCACTTGCACAGTTGGACCGTATAAATTACACTGGGGCTTGCAAAATATGACGATATACAAATTCAAAGTGCTTTTACATGAAAGGGTTGTGAAGCCCTCGCTTAATTATTATTATTTATTTATTTGCTCTGTAACAAAGCCTGAAGGTATCAAATTTTGTTTTGTTGAGCGTCTGACCAGTCTTGCGGAAAATCAGTGCATGACTGGGAAATTCAAAGGTGGTCTCATTTGTCCCGAGCTCTGCTCTAATGGTGATAGCGGTGGGTGAAATTCCCATCATAACATATTCTTGAATGGAAAAATATGGCCGCCCTGCAACCACATCTTCATTATCGGTGTGTGTTTGTGTGTGTGTGTGTGTTCCTCCGAGAGATAATTTTGTCCCGGGGGAAGGGGAAGGTCAGTGGCTTCTGGCCTTGGTTAACCCCTTAATGCACTGGCCCAGTTGCTGTCACTCTATGTTACTGCCATTACACCTCATTTAGCACATCATATTTTGCTCCATATTCCCCTATCACTTCCTCCTTCCGTCTCTCTTTCACTCACACACACACACACACACACACACACACACACACACACACACACACACACACAAACCCATGGCTAAATCATACAAAATATTCAGGGCCTGTTCTCCATTTCCTCAGTATTAATCTCCTCTATGCCTTCCTCTTAATCTTTCTGCTGGCCCCATCTTTCCCCAGTTTTTCTCCCCTTTCCTATCCATCATGTGCAGACAGACAGAAAGGTTGTGGCTGGTTCTGTGACCTCGACTACCCCATTATCGCTTCTCTCCTTGCATGTTCCCTTCGTCTCTAGCTCTCTTAACTCCCCTTCCTCCATCCATCCATCCATTCACACATCCATCCAAAATTTTTCTCCATATTTAGCCACTGCCCCGTCGTGTTTCGCTGCCATCAAAGCTGGGTTTTGTTTCACCATAAAAAGGGCCGATCCATTAGCCTGGTGCTACCAGACCATCGTACTTCATTTCATTTGTACAGAAGTGAAATGAAAATTGAGCGGAAGTAGGTAGGCGGCCGGAGCCAGGCTACCGATCCATAGCTTTCAGGCTTTTGCCTCCAGGTGTCTCAACAGGGAGAATGTCATCTCACATATTTACTTTGGATAACACGGAGGCTACTGGGAGCAAAAAGGCTTAGGCGATTGATTCATCATGCAGCTGCTATTGGGCATCATGTGAAAAGGTCAGGTGTCCCTATGGAGAACACTTTAAAAGGCCATTGGTGACTGATGAGCCTGTCATGTTTGTATCACATACATGCACAAGCACTCTTTCTCTCACACACTATCTATGTCTTTCTCTCTGTTCCTTCTCTATGCACTTGCTCGCTATATGACACACACACACACACACACACACACACACACACACACACATTCTCTCTCTCTCTCTCCCTCTCCCATGGGAATGGTAATTGGGTCCCTCTGTCATACTGTCAGGTGTGTGGGTTTGAGTGTCCCCTCATGTGCAACAACAGACATTAAAATACCACAGGAGACCAAACCGCCGTAGATCCACCATGACCTCTGCAAGGTCAGCCATGTGTGTTTGTGTGTGTGAGTCCATAGATGTGTGAACGTTACATCTGTGTGTTCATCATGCTTGTGTGCCCAAAAAACAGATGTTCATGTGAGTTTGGGAGAATCAAAAAAGGGAGGCAAAGGGAAAAAGTAGATCGAATCTCATCCAGATCATTTGGTAAATTTGCTGAAGTTCCTGCTTTGTCGCAGTTGATTGCATCATGTGTGTCCTATCTAATCAAATATGGCCGAGTTCAGACGGGCTCGGTTTTTCCGCAGTCCCAAAACACACCAACAGACACACAAACATAGAGAAACACACGCACAACCTCACATACACACATATACACATGAGGGCTCTTCTTGTCTCATGAGGTTTTAGTTTGCTATCAAAGCAATTTCCTGTCTCAAATTTTCATCAGTAATCAAAGTTCCTGATTGAATTTGAAAAGTGAGCCCAGCTCTATAAATCACATTACATGCCTCACTCCCATCATGCCTGCTCTCATCAACCACAGGAACGAGACGCCACCATGGTCTCCGTGTATGTGTGTGTTCCTGTGCATGAAGTGGAAAAGGAAAATGGATGTTGACAGACCTCTGATTTGATCCATGCAATTTTCTGGTCGTGAATGATAAAACAAAAAATCGAGAGAAGAGTGGTCAAATGACAAAATAAAAATAGCAATGGTGTCTGATTGTATGTGGAAACTATTTATTACGATTGTTTTAGTGTCCAGATACCAGATAGGTGGAGTTTATTGCATCATAACATATATTAAATCAATGATGAAATCAGGTAACATGAACAAGTCCCAGAGACAGAAGGGGACCCGACCAAATCTAATCCTTTTCTTTCCTTCTTTAAATTTTAGTTTGACTGAAGCTGAAAGCAGAACCTGCTTTTCCGACTTTCTTCAAGGGTTTCCGACTATGTGTTTTAATTGTACAGTATGCTGTATTATTTAGTATAAGGTTTGGACAAGATTCAGATCTTCTCACCACCAAGGTGAACAAAATGTGTTCTGACCCAAGTCAAACAGGTAACCAGAATCAGCCAGGGAAACTGCACGTCAGACAGCTGTCATCGCCCAAAATCAGTAACAGATTTGAAAATGGAGCAGAAGCAGATAGAGGATGGACAATAATAATAATGGATAATATTGACCACATAATCCCTCGCAGATGTGTCACTGTGAGATTCCTGGCAGACATAATATGCCAAGCTGCTACTGGAAGACTACAGAGGGACTCTGACCAAAGACAAACTTGCTTTCACTCAAATCGTCCAAAATTTGGAGCAAGGACCACATCTGTTGGTTATTAATTACACAAACAGATACACGTTGGCTGCATATCTTGCAGGCCTCCATAATTCATGAGGGGGTGATAGTGTATATACAGTGTTAACAGATTATAATGTAGACCTAGTCCTGCCTTTGATTGAAATTCTATTATGAAGCCTATCTTTGATAGCTGATTGCAGTATGTTGCGTGATTTCGTGTGCCTGCAGCCTGTGTGTGATCGTGTGTGTGCGTGTTTGTGGAAGACAGGCATGAGTGTTCTTTAGTACACAGCACATATAATGTAATCAAACACAGCTCTTCAAGTGCCATCAATCAAGCTTTGATCTTACTAGAAAGAGCCTAAACCAAAGCAACCCCCCGTATGAGCTTGAGCCTGAGCAGGGAGAAGCTGGTTTATTGTTGGTTTATTATGCAACCCATCAGAGGTGTGGTGATTTCAGGTTATTTTGTCATAGCTACACATATACAAGTTGTACTTGTACAAAGTGTTCTGTAACATCAAAGCATAAAAAACAGTATGGTTCTAAGCATTCTGTAGGCCTGCATACTCACTCATTCCCCTTTCATCATCGTATTTTTCTCTTCATCATCTGATCATTCTCTGTTGCTTTGTTTCTCATCTGAGAGGGATACGAAGCAATGAGGATGCATTTACAACACATTTGGCAGTAACAACATTGTTGTTGACATAGTAGATAAATACTATACCAAATGAAACACACTGTCCTAGTCATCAAGGACCGGAGAAGTTGGGAATCACACCGTCTACACTGTAATTTATGGACAACCCCGCTCGAGGTGCTGAATCACAGCCAAAAATTAAGGGGTTGGTGACTAATTTAAGGGGAAGATCAAACTTGACTGCAATAAAAAAGATGTTTGTTGATTTTTCTCAAACAACTCCAAAATTAAGAATGAACTTAAAACATTCTCTTTCTGAATTCTGAACAAAATATTAATAAATAAGAACAATTTCCATGAACATCTGGCTGGCTACCATGTTAAGATATTCCCATGATATGGGGTGGTCTACTAATTTCTTCCAGAATTTTGAATGGAGAGCAAAGCGGTGGATTGGAAATTACCTCAAACTAAACGTCTCACAAGAAAATTTGACGAAAAAAAAAACTGTGCCACTGTAACTTAGTAAATAAATGCTTACGGATTGTGATACTATTCCAGCTATGAGTACTACTAATAAAACAGGCATTTAAGGAAATCTCCTGGTCTTTCATTAACCCTTATGCCCCGCTAGTGGAATTCTGTGTATCTGGGGTTGCATTTTTGAGATAATTTTGGCTGTGATTGTCCCCAAGCCATAAAATTTGGTAAGGAGGTGTGTTTTACAATGAAGTTTTGATATCCTGAGTTTCATCCATTTCCACTTCATTTTGACTGTGTGAGATGTTTTTGTTACACTGGGACCGCTAACTACGCGGTTTGTACCATTGACTTCCATTATAACGACATTTTTTGACACCCCCCTTAAAATTAAAGGGAAAAATATTTTTGACTGTAATTTCCCATTTCTCTGTAGTAAACTTGATAAGGTTATGTAAAAATAAGGTCAATAAAAAAAATGCCCCGTTTTAGCCCCCCCCCCTGACCTCTATGGTGACCCTTTACAACAAATTGGCATCCTTGTGTAATTCATGGCTGCAAACCAGTTAAAAAAATTAAAAAATACAATAAAATTGTTTTGATGTGTAGTTAGTGAACACATCTTTTAGTCAGAATGGTTGAAGTTAAAAAAAAAAATCCAGGAGTGTGTCTGTGTGTACTCAAATCAAATACACTGAAATCCTTGTCTAAAAAGATGCCATTTCGTAAACTCATAGAAAGCCATAAAACCAGTATTTTTGATTCCTTGGCCATGCCAAGATAAAATCAGAATTTATATAATGTTGTGCATTCATTTTGAAGGTAAGGCATCACATTTTAGGTTTTAACTATTATCTAGTTGATTTATGAATTTCATATGGTGTATTACTGGGGGAAAACTTGCCTCATGACACAAATCTGAAAAAAAATAGGATTTTTCATAATTTAAAAAAATTTCAGGAATACTGGCCACTGCGACAACAAATCTAAAGAAAAATGTCAAATGTGTTTGAATATGGATGGGGGGGACTGTTGTCTGCATGTCCATGACAAAATAAGATTGTGTGTGTATGTGTGTGTGTGTGGGGGGGTGTGTGTGTTTGCATGTGTCATACGATATTAGGGCTGCAAATCTGTACCCCTTGTAATTTCTCTCCTCTCATACACACACACAAGCACACTTTCACACACACACATGCACTTACACATGCACACACACACACACACACACAGACACATACACACACACTCACACACTAAAAAAAAAAAAAAAAGCTGTTATTGTGTAGTTTTAGTGAGTGGTTTTCATCATAAAAATTCATATTTTGATGATAAAAGAGGTGATAAAATGGGTACATTTTACTATTCTCTTTCATTTTACCCAATTGCATTGTGTTTTCTGCAGTAATATGGGAAATCAGAGGCAAAAAAAATGTTTCACTTTAATTTAAAGGCGGGTTGCCAAAAAGTTTTCTTATAATGCAAGTCAATGGTAGAAATCTAACTTTTTTTATTCAATTTGACATTATTCAAAAAGTAATAATGCCCCAAATATAATTTTCTCACTTATCATTCAGATGGGTGAGCCGGTGATACTAATAATAATCAAAGTTAAAAAAAATATTTGAATATTGAATTTTTGTGTATTTTTCAAAAAAGCGGTTGGTGGTATATGATCGAAACTGGCATCTAAAGGGTTAATTTTTAATTGTGATTAATTAAATCACAACATGAATTGAATAACAACCCCTTCATGAAACAAATGGAAAAAAAATTGTGAAAAAATATTGATCTTTCATCATTTTAATGCAGTTTAAAGGTCAAAATACACAAAAAGTACGAAGCGGTCCCAGTGTAACTTTTTTATTCAATCTGACATTAAACAAAAAGTAATAATGCACCAAATATAATTTTCTCACCTATCATTCAGATGGGTGAGCCGGTGATACTAATAATAATCAAAGTTAAAAAAAAGATTTGAATATTGAATTTATGTGTATTTTTCAAAAAAGCGGTTAGTGGTATATGATCAAAAATGGCATCTAAAGGGTTAATTTTCATTTGTGATTTATTAAATCACAACATGAATTGAATAACAACCCCTTCATGAAAAAAATGGAAAAAAAAATTGTGAAAAAATATTGATCTTTCATCATTTTAATGCAGTTTAAAGGTCAAAATACACAAAATGTACGAAGCGGTCCCAGTGTAACTTTTTTTTAACGGGGCATAAGGGTTAAGTATTATAAGACCACCTTTTCGTTAATATGCTGCTTTCCTCCCCCCCCCCCTGCAACTACTCCTGAAGTTCAGCCTGCTTGTCACCTACATAATGGTTGCCATTGACAAGTTGGCATAACTACTTGGCATTGATTGGTGGCAGCCTCTGAGGATTTGACTAGTGACAAGCATGGGCAGGTGGTGCTGTTGGTTGTGTGTCTGTGCTTGGGTTTTTACAGGTTACATGTGAGGAACTCTTAGCCTGGCTCCGCCCGCCTACCTACTTCCGCTCAATTTTCATTTCACTTCAGTAGTCAGTCTGGGGGTGGGGTGTGTTCATGGAATCTGCTCGTCCAAATTTTTGGCGGTCCAATCAGCGCTCAGAGCGAGTGGCTGAGAACGATTACGTCGAAGTTGCGCTCCAGTTTCAGTTGAATGCTGCGTTCCTCGGAACTCGGAGATTTCCAACTTAGTAGTTCCGAGTTCCGACCTGTCTGTGTTCCAGTGCATCTGCTCGGGAAAGTATGGACGCCTACAAACTTTCTCATCCAAATAACTAAACGTTAGGCTGTAGCAAGTTACCGTTGCTAGGTACCGGTAGATCCATAGACTACAATATAGTGAAGTCGGAAATTTCCTGTTTCCCTGTACAACTGAAACGCACTGCCAGAAGCCGGCTCATGACATACGTCTGACCAAACGTGATGTGATTGGTTGGCTAATCCAGAGTGGCACTGGGCAGATCCAATAGTTTTAAACTTCAACAGACACCCGCCTCCAAGTGAGTGAACGTTTGCCAATTACAGCACTTCCAGACCTTCTCTACAAATGAAATGAAGTACGATGGTCTGGTTGGACCAGGCTAAGGAACTCTCACAAAGTTCAAAGAAAATGGAAAGTATTCGGAGCGTTTCAAAATGATTTAACAGTGGACTTGGACGTAAAACCAACTCATCTGTAAGAAGTAGCCAGCCAGCATTGACTTTCCTCTGAAAGGGAAACAATGAGGGATAAACCAGCATGTGTGACAGGCTGGTCGATGGGTTAAAGTTGATGGGAGGTTTTTCAAGGGTCAATACCCTAACCAACCAATTTGGCACATATGCATTTCTATTGGACCATCTGAGGCACTTGTAAATATTCATTTGGTTGTGAGCTATTATGTAAATGTTCTTCTATTCCAAAATGATTTACCTACAAAAGAAAATGAGTGCTGGCATCAAACTAAAGTACGAATTCCATTTGTTCATCTGTTGTTAAGTGAAAATCATTTCAATGTTGCTTGAGGAAGAACAATAAACACAATTTAAATCTGACAACCATGCATTATTGAGTTCCTCAAATGGCATTTTGAAAGGTTTTTATAACCAAAGGGCTGCAGAAGAATTAGCCAGTCTCACTTGGTCGGTCAAGCCCTCTGGTCCAGTCTGGAATATCGCCTGATTTTTCCTATCACCATTTCCAGGGAAAATATACATATTTACAATACTTTGGTTAATTACCAAATATATGCTAAACAAATGAAATTTCCAGCAGCCCCAGATGTACTTTGTGTTCAGTGCTATTTGGTAAATGTTAGCATGCTAATCCTTTATTAACAATTGAGTTCTAAACAATTATTATCTTCACAAAAGCTGTAAGCATTGTCATAGTGAACATGTTTGCATGTTGACTGTCTCACAGAGTCTAGTAAGACTGTGGTCTGGTTTTTTCATTCATGTATTAGTGTTCTGCATTGAAATGTGATTCATCAACTCACGTTTTTACATAAATATTACAATAGTTGGACAAATAGTTGAATCTGTGAGTTTTCTTCATAAATATTCACGTTACTTAAAAATGTTTCTAACTTCATACATATTGTTTTAGAATTAAATTCAATAGAACTAAATTAAACCTGCCATTTTGCAAGCAGACACAAAAACACAGTACTCAGAAGTGCTTTGGGAAAACTAAGGAAAAAAGCCAGCCTAATAAAAGGTTGAAGAGAACCGTTTGTGGGTTCCAGTCATGTAAAACCACAATCACATGGTTTGTAAAATGTTGTGGAAAACTAACAGGAGCTTTGGAAGCACACCAACATACGCGCACACGCTATCCATTACCACATGCAGTAAGCACACATACTGTGATAGCTGATGTGTGACCACACAAGATGGGACACTCAAACAGTGTTCAAGAGCTGACTCAAACTCTACTTTAAAAAAATAAAAGTAAAAAAGCTCAAGCATTCCTCTGTGTATATATTTGTGGTATGAATCAATACTTATTGTTTATGCCATTGCAACATTTGTTTGTGTGTGTGTGTGTGTGTGTGTGTGTGTGTGTGTTTGTTTGTTTGTGTGTGTGTGGTTGGATGCACACAAGCATAGGCAGTTGAGGCTCTAAATCAGCCACGTGCTTACTAACAGAGGTTTGACCCAAATAACAGTTTAATTTATGAAGGCTTTTAGGCTCTCAGGCAGCTATGGAAATAGAACGGAGAATAATGTGAGGCTGACCGTAGCTACATCACTTCAGTTTATGTCCTAGTCTTTTACTAGGACACACGTTTGGGTTCTTAATGATACAAAGACAGTAAACACAATGTTAATGGACACTGGGTTTACAAAGATGTCCCCAGCCGCAAATGCACAGCCGTGCACACATTGATGGACATCCTCACAAGCAAGAATACCAATCATGTATAGGCATGATTCTAAACAGAGATGCAATCAAATGGAGAGGCAGCACAGTACATAAGGGGATATAGCAATAGAGTCAATGAGAAACATGTAAGAGATGGACGGATGCAGGAGGAGGGACAGACCGAGGTAGAGGGATCATTAGTACTTCACTGTAAGGCTTCGCCTCAGGCGGGGTTAGAGGCTGAAATGGACTGTTAGCAGCTGCTGGAGGAGATGACATCTCAGGCAAACCCAAAGGACAAGTTAAGACATCCCAAGCACTCGCACAGCTCTGTGTGTGTGTGTGTGTGTGTGTTTGTGTGTGTGATGCTGCATGGATATAATCCTGCGTGCTACCCTCCCGTGCAGTAGCGGGTCATTTGCCTCAGTGTTTGAAGTGGAGACACAGCTCTGAAGGATCAGGCTCCTGTCACGGCACTGCAGATCAGAGCCCTGAGCGTCAAAACGCCATGGGAGAAGAGGAGAGGGCAAAGACAGACAAAAGAGATGACATGAGACCTTTACCGCACAAGCTCCCATTGTTTTTTATTTACTCTCTTCCTGCAAAAACGGACATTGCATACTAACATTTTCGGGTGGATCTCCGTTTTCACTTAGACCAAAACACTTATTAATAGAACAGCTTAACCCTTTCCTCTTTCAGACTAGCAAATCCAAGTGTTCATCATAGCCAACATCTGCTGAAGAGTGGGACGCAGCTGGCTAAGCCCCCATTCTGTCCCCTCCATCTCCTTTGATCACTTATACAATACCTAAACGAAGCCAAACTCACACTTTATTTGTTCTGTTTAATTGTGTTAAACAACTGAAGCGTATGATAGTGATTTGGTAGAGATTGATGTCTCAGTGCTGCAGCAGAAGAGTGACAGTACAAGACACTAGGTGGCATTTGTTGGCCTCAACTAACTCATGACGGTCAGAGAGAGTAGGGAGAAAGCACGGTAAAAAGGGGAAATACAGTAGCAGGAGGGATGAGAGAGAGAGAGAGAGAGAGAGAGAGAGAGAGAGAGAGAGAGAGAGAAGAGCCAATTTGTGCATGTCAATTTTTTTCTCAGTCTTATCATCACACAAATTATGTGCTGCTTTCTGCCGATAAGGTCAGCTGCCAGTCCAGACTTTTTTTTTTGAGGAGTGGAAAATGAGTGGATATGCAGGAACAGACACATTTCTCAACAGTGCACGCTTAGAAATGTGTAACTTTGCATCATTGAAGCACTTATAGTAGGGTTAGCGATACACATACATGAACGTGAATGTTTGCATCTTACACACACACACACACACACACACACACACACACACACACACACACACACACACACACACACACACACACACACACACACACACACACACACACACACACACACACACTTTGTTTCATTTATTGTGTGTTGACAGCAGACTCCCACTCTCCAGAAAGCTCTGCATAAAGAACTATACAAAAAAAAACACTTCTTTCCAGCCCTTCTTTGGATTTAATTCGATAGTCATGTATATAATAGAAGAAAAAACGTCTTGTAACCGTCAAGGCATGAGTTCTTGAGTCATAAACTGTGAATTCAATTGCATGTTGCAATCCATCCCTAAGGAATCACTCGTCTGAATAGTGCAGAGCAACAATGCCACTAACAGTCAAGTGTCTTCTGTGGAGAAATGTTCCCGTATGCAGGTGCCAGGCCCTGTTGCTCTGACATATTCATTCTGACTATGGCAAAGAGGGTGCATAAAAGGTTTTGCCAAAAGCTGAGCGTTTGTTAAATGAAGATGAATGGGTTGGTTTGGACTGAAGGTGATATTTTATTTAGGTTCAGACGTTCTCTGTTTTGTAATGCAACAGCCACTCTCGCACTGTCGTAACAACATGACAGCCCCGGGAAATGGATATTGATTAGAAATGGTTGATGCTTTTTCTTTTTTTACCCCTACTTTTTTCTCATACTCCCTCCTATCTCTCCCTTGCTGTTTTTTATACGATCAATCCCTATAGTTGCCTCACACTTTCCCTCCCTCCCTCCATCTTTGTCTTTGTCTGTTGTCAAGCCGTCATGTGTGATGTGCTACAAAGCTTGATGGATATTAAGAACTGATTTTAGGGCCCCGCAGCTGAAGCTGGGGTTTGAAGACACCTGATACAATTTCAGTCATGTACAGCAAATGCTATTCTGTGTTTGTTTGTGTATGTGTGTGTGTGTGTGTGTGTGTGAGCCCATAAGAGTATAAAGAATATAGATAGTTCTGTGTATATGAGGCTTGAAGATTACATTTTTCTGAAGACAATGAATTCAATGCACTAACAGAACCACATGAATGTCATCTATTGCTCAACCTACTGATAATGTAAAAATTACAATCAATGTTCTTTCACACAGAGGAAGGAATTATATTACACAGTATAAAGGATAAGACAACACTTGAGAGACGGCTTTGTTCATTAAGTGATATCAATCAATAACTAACAGTAAATGAAGAAGAACAATCAGTGTGTGTGTGTGTGTGTGTGTGTGTGTGTGTGTGTGTGTGTGTGTGTGTGTGTGTGTGTGTTTGTGTGTATTACATTATTTGATCCCAACCTCTTACCATCACCTTAAACCTGCAAGAACTGATTGATTGATTAACCACTTGGGGCAGAAAAAATAAGCTGAACTAATCAAAACGGTTCAATTGCGGGGCGGCAAACCAAAATGAGGAGCTGAAAGACGAAGCTTTAACTGCATACAAAGTGTTAACTATGACATCGCCTTGTTTATCTTAGTCCAAATGAGTACTAATGCTCCTTAATGTGACTGTGTGAACAGATTGTTGTCCCCACAATGTGATTATTACAAGTGCACACACGAATATAAAGATGAGAAAAGTGTAAAGGAGATATATTGTGTTTGTGAACAATAGTGTTGTCTGCAGTAGGTGGCGACGACATCATTAAAATTCCAGACACACATTACTACCCCCACACCACACGTAGACAACAAAACAGTATTTGTCACATACACACACACACACACACACACACACACACACACACACACACACACGTCTCTGGCATTATCTCGTGTGCCCATACACCTTCATTACCATTCAGCTCTGATCCCTGATGATAACCTCTCCTGAGCAGACCGAGCCACAGTGACCAGGATTATGCCTTTTGACAAGTCCAATTAATACAGACCTAACGACAGCGATCGATTGCCTTGGTTGAACAGGAAATTCATAATTGCCTGGAGGTGAAAGGTTAATATACCATTAAACACAACTATAGAGCGCCCACTTTTGTCGTCCTTTCTTTATATTTAGCATTCAAGGGATAATTGAACCACATGCAATTATTGCATTCTTTCTTCTCATCCTTTTCTAGTTGAGGTAACAGATTGTGGCAGTCATCACTTCCATTGATGATATAATTTAGATGTTATTGTCATCAGTAGCACAGAATTTCTACTATGCAGGTCTGCATTAAAGTAAAAAACTACTGATTAGTTTGATAGCTCATCAACGTACCCTTCTGAATAGAATCAATCACTTCCTTCATTTTTATGTTTGGGTCCACTTCCATTTTCTGTGCTTACTTTATGCCACATTGAGCTGTTCTGGTGGGGGATGTCTATGAATGGGCTCATTCAAAGTGTAATACTTAAATAAAGATTTCTCTACAATAAAAACAACTGTTGGTGGTGGCAGTTGTGTAGGTTAGACTGAATGAAGACCAAATGAAGACTTGCAGGCAGCATTTAAACACAAACCCAAATCAATTCTGTAATGATTTAGATACTTAGATTCACATTAATTGATTTGTTTCACCATTTGGTGGCAGCGAAACAAGCTGTGATCCAACCATTGACATATTAACACCTTATTAAGTTAATGAGATGGCAACATGTAGCTAAGAGGTGCATGTTTAAGACACTCAGCAGCATATTCATTCATTTGGAGTTGTGTTTGCGTCCACTTGATGAATTAAAGTCCAATATTCCCCCTTCGGATTGGTCTTTATCGACTCCTCTCTTCAGCTGCTAATTGCTCTGCAATGTTCTCCAGCTAATCGCTAACTTTGTCTGTCTGCTGTTTGCTGCTTTGCAGTTAGTAACAACTGCATAAACAGGAGTGGGTTTGAAACGAGGTGTCCCATCCCTCCACACAGAAGAATACCCAACTAATCCAGTTGTTACTTTTTAAACCTCTGATCAATTCTTCCCTCCATGATCTATCTCTTCAACAGCTGATATCTAAATCTTCACTCAAGACGAGCTACACTCTGCTGCAGCTCCTAATAGGGCTGGGCGATATGACGATATCATATCGTGGACGACATGAAAGTGTCTACCGGGAGAGATTTGGCCATACCGTTTATATCGCGGAGAAAAAAAGTTAATGTGGCGGGAGCATAGATGGAGCGGGAGGCAGCTGTCCCTCCGAGTCCCTATAGTTACACTGCAGTTTCACCGCCGCGCCACACAGGGGCTCTGCAGCAGAGTTCTGGGCTGCAATACAGCTTCTCTACCCGCAACAGAAGAAGCCTCATCTGTCGCTCTAGCGCAGGGGTGTCAAACTCTGGCCCGCGGGCCAAATCTGGCCCGTTTCAATATTTAATCTGGCCCGCGAACCAATTCGGTAATTCTATTAAATTCGGCCCGCAAATGCGGAGCCTGTGCCATATCCGCACGTCGCACACGCTCCCAACCGTTAGGACACTCGCACAGCTTACCACTAGGAATGTCTGCTGAAAGTTCCACAGCTCAGGATTTTAAGCCATGAATTGATGAACTTGCATTGAAGAAAAGATGTCAGTTTTCTAATGGCTGTAAATAGGCCAATCTATGTGGCTAAATAGCATGCTAATATGATGATTGATTGTGTCAACTATCTAAGGATGAATGCTAACATTATCTGGTTTCTAACTTTTGCCTCAAGTTACAATATAGCTCACTAGCTAACGTTAGATAGCCGCTGATAGCCCACCCCTTTCATTTCCAATGGTGGCTTTGCATTTCATTACCAATGTAAAGTGTCATAAATAGTTAACACTGGTGCTGGGTCATGATTCCTATAAAAAAATAAAATAAAAAAACGTGATATGTTTTGAAAGTGCAGAAAGTTTTGAAAAATCCAAGAAAAAACATATTGTGGCTCAATCCAGAATGCCTGAGAGCCTTACTGCATTATAGTCCTTTATAATTGTTTCACCAGGAACCTGAATGTTGTCTTTTCCTTTAGAAAAATAAAGACATTTCCACAATAAATTGATGCAGAAAAGGCACAGAAAACAGAAACATCTACCAGAATACAGGAAATTAAGTGTTTGACGCACAAAAATTTCTGGGGGAGCACCCCCATACCCCCCACCTATAATTTGTCCCCCAAAATATGTAAACGAAACCTAGCCTATGCCCCGTATGTACGCAGGTTATATACCTAGATATGTTGTTTGATTTTTGGAATAAAAAGAAGGCATGTCAGTAAGCGACATGTCTGGCCCTTCGTGTGATTATCATGTCGTAATTCGGCCCTTTGTGAAAATGAGTTTGACACCCCTGCTCTAGCGAGAGGCACCTATTTGCAGACACATGGGGAAAGTGGAGCTCCACCGGAAGTCACGCCCCGAACTCATTTCATTGGTCAGAATTGTAACCTACTCTGAATTTGTTTTCTTCTTTTTGTTTTACTGCCGGAGTTCACCTAGCGGTGAATAATAATACACAGTTTCTACCGGTTATGGTGCTAGTACACAGTAAAATACGTCAGTTTGTTAAGGGTCCCAAGTGGCCAGGACGGTGGTAAAAAGTAGATGTTGAGGTAGAAGATGAATGAAGCAACGAAGCTTTGTGTACATCTTCCGAAATCCGTCTCTTTAATTCACAATTACCACAAGTAGCCTAGGTCAATCACATACAAATATAAACTCTTATCAATAACACACAAAAAGTGCCACCACATTAAAATAAACAGCTCATTTTAAAAGTGGGGTGAAAGACAGACACATAAGGTGACAGTTTCCATTCTAGATCCTGATTGATTTACCAGATCCCTTGTCCTCTAGTGAACACAGTTTTAATTATTATATAATTTCTATATTCATATTAAGCTAACGATCGATACTCGTCTGTGACTTTGTGATGACGCAATTTGAACAGTAACGATCGCGTGCAGCCGCAGAATTACATTTCAACCATGCATAGCCTAAATAGCCTATGTTCAGTGGCACATACGTTAAAAAAACTCCTGTTAATAAATAAACAAATACATACAATACAATAGGTTTATTAATCTGAATGTAGAGCATGTCACGACGTGTAAGGTGGCCGCATATGAACGGCACGAGGGCTGAGAACTACGCTACTGATCAGATAAATGATCGGTCAAAAGTAAAATCATCAGGAAATGATAAAAACATCCCGCTTTAAACTGTACAGGGTCGCGTTGTGGCAGTGACTCTTTCTTCAGTCGGAGCTGCAGCGTGAAGTGAAAACAAACTCAGAGTAGGTTACAATTCTGACCAATGAAATGAGTTCGGGGCGTGGCTTCCAGTGGAGCTCCTTTTCTCCATGGGTCTGCAAATAGGTACTCTTGGCTCTAGCTGTCTAGCTCTGGTGCGCCATGACAGTTAACAAACCAACTCCGTGTCACGGTGGCAGAGCAGCTGGTTTTAACGGTCAAAAATGTCATCGGGCAAAGGAAACTTGCTTGCTGCTTCAGCGTGCTGTTGCCGTGACGCAGAGTTGGCTTGTTTTAAGCCGCAAAATACATGGGTTAGCTCTTGTGAGCTAGCTGGCTAATACTGACATCTTTAGCCTACTCGGGGCTTCACCCCCGTGCTGTTATTGTTGGAGACAGCCAGCAAGGCTGGTTTTATGTAACTTTAAAACATGTCAAACTTGAAAATATTATTTGTGTTGAAGCTGGAGTTAAAGTATTACCAGACATTTGCTCATTAGTTAATTTTGACAGCTTTTTTAAATGAAGATGAGCAAATACTGCAGGAAAATTCAAGTCTTTCATTATTTTGATATAGGCTACTATCAATTGGACAATGTAGGCTCTTTGGTTGATGCTGTCATTTTTATTTTGCACTGAATGACTAAAGCCAGACTGGTGTGGTATTTTGCACCAGTTTTCTTTTGTATGGAAATTTTTATTCCAAGCAAAAAATGAAAATAATCTAATGTGATTAAAGTTCAGTACGGTTATTGTAATCCATTGAATTTTAAGGAAAAATACTATATTGTGATATATATCCATATCGTGATATAAAATTACCTATATCGTGATATAAGATTTGGTCCATATCGCCCAGCCCTAGCTCCTAATGCTCTGAGCAAGGATCCCCCACCACTCTCTTGTCTTCTGTACTCTGCTCTGAGCATTCCTATACTGCCAAGATGAACAAGATGGAAGATAAGAACCAGACTACTGTAAGGGCATGCTGCCCAGAAGCCAGGCTTTGATCAACTACCAGCTCAGCAACCCACCAGGGGTCGGCTCATGTGTGTCTTCTCATTCTCTCTGCTTACCCTCAGCAGCAAAACCGCTGCTGCTAATAAGATGATGAAATAATAATCTTTGTATAAATCTTTCATAATTCTACTGTGAAATGAAACTGGAAAAAGTGTGCCTTGTAATGGTTTAACATGAATGAAATAACGTGTTTAGATGCAGGTTGATCTTTTTAAATACTTTAATTTCCCTTGCACCTGTATGAATGTGTTTAACATCAGAAAACAGAATTGTATCCTACTGAAGTGTTTGTTCATTGCTGGTCGTACATCAGTGGTGCCATTTTCATTTACGGTTATCAGACTCTAGCCGTTGTTATGAAGCCCTTTCCGACTATAAGTGCAGTAAAGGGGCTACACCAGACCTCGGCATTGTATGCCCCCCAGGCTGCATCCAACACTGTAAAGGTGCGAACACACTAGGCACTTTACACGCGTACAGACGCGTATGAAATCCGCCCCTTTTCCATAGGGAACCATTGGTTTACGCGCGTACATGGCGCGTAAATGCGTCACTCGCGCTAAAGCAACATTTTCACTCACGCTAAAGCAACATGTTTACGTGCGTATATATTACGCGCGTATAGCTACGCGAGGAGTTAAAAAAATTTAACTTTTGTTGCTCCTACGCGAGACGATTAGCCGCGTTGGCCAATCAGCGTTGAGCTTGACCCGCGACGTCACATACATTGGCAGGGTCGGAGAACAGTGTACTGTACACAGAGGCTGATGATGAGAGACACCGAGGAGAAAAATGTATTGCGGGCGGCCGGTGCTGTATGAAGCCGCTTGGGGTTAGAACACGTGGGGAAAGTAAACCAGGAGAATGGACTTCCTGGTTAATTCAATGTGCGGCTGTGCTTTAGCCGATAAACAAAGTTAGCGCCGTATAGCATTAGTTAACTCACCCTGTTGTGTGCGGGCGGCTAGCGCCTCATATTATGAACCCAATCATGACGACTGTCCGCGGGACTTTCACGACAAGTAGAGCGAAGCACCGGTGTTGATCTACGCCAGCCACGGTCCCTTGTCACAGCCAGGTAGGGTAATTTTGGCTACTTGCCTTTATGTTGTGCCGCCGTGCACCGATGCTGCTGTAACTGTGTTTGTTATGTAGCTGCCGTGAATATGCAATGCTGTTTTAATGCTAGGCTATTTGTGCTGTTCAGTTTGTCTTTTGGCACAGTTGTTGGCCGTGTTGTTGTTGTTGTTTTTGTGCGGACATGCACGCTGTTGTGTCGGGTCTGATCAGCCATGGTTGATAAGGGAAATACAATATCGGGAGGGAGACTAGGCACGTTACGCGCGTATAACCATTTTTGACACAAAATGATCAAGCAACATTTTAGCTGCGTTACGCACGTAAATCTTACGCGTGTAAAATGCCTAGTGTGTTCGCACCTTAAGGCTGTCCCTGACCAGCCCTCATGAGGTCAATGGCAAAAAGGAATACGTTTACATCATGCATGGAATACAACTGCATTGCTTCTATTTTGTGTGCAAGCTTATGCAGCTTCTTCTTCTCTGGTTGCAAGTCACAATTAAAAAGAAGAAGCTTCTACTGTGTGCGCTGCATGGACCTATTATAAAATAGGTGACTCGGAGTAAGCCACCAACAGTCTCCCTCCAAGCGTGTCGGGGATAGACACTCAGGTACCTTTCAGAGGCTTGAGTAAAATGTGAACTCTGTGACAGTGAGTTGGTTTATGATGGACCATTTGAAATATAAACACCCGATAGTGAGGACAAGTGATGCGATGCCAATATGAAAATTTTAATTTTTCCAGGCGGTGTCATGCGATACCTTGTGAATTATGCGGGCTTCTTATGATTTTCGTATAATTTTTTGACTATCACTGTTGCGTCGCGTGGTTGCAACGTTCAAATGGTATGAATTTTTACCCCCAGAAACCATTTAAATAAGGTAGTCTAGCCTCTGGGTGGTTAAAAGAACTGTAGGTATGTGCCAGGTTTCTGTCAGGAACATTACAAACAAGACAAACATTGCTTCTTTTTATACTAAGAGCGTCTTCCCTGAAAAAGTCATGTGATCTGTGCAATATTACAGAAAATCAAGGATGTAACACATTGCAGATTCATTTTGAATCGTTTTGCAATCAAATCAAAGCATTAATACAGCATATAACCAGAAGCGCAATCATCCTTTATGATTTTGTCTATGCCTCCGTCTGTGGATGTCGGAGGACGTTTTTGTCAGTGTTTCCTCTGTCCTGTGTGCACATGTGGAATTCAATGTGTGTCTGAATGTGTGTTATAATGTGTGTGAGTTTAATCACCAGGATTCCTTGTCAGGGAAAAGGGCAGCGAGGGTCCCAGAGGTGTCAAAGGGGACAGCAGGGAGCAGACAGAGGTGACACAAGGAGAGGACTCTGGTGACACATTTGCACAGTGAGAACCGACCGTCGCGGCATAATGACGAACAAGGTCCTCTTTTACTAATGAGAAAAACAAGGTTGAGGATGTGTGCAAAGAGACAGCCTGACATCCACATGCTCACAGTCAGTGAAACACATTTCTTTCGCCATGTGTACAACCTCTCAGTCCTTCTTAAATAGAGTATACGGGCAGCGCATACACACAAGCGTGTGAGGCTGCTTATGCAAATGTACACACACATACACTAAGATACATTTAAGAGCCCTTTGGTCAACCAAAGCCATAATGTAGCATTCTCCGCATATTGACACGCGCTGGACCGCAGGCAGCTGTGAAGCACAGTCTCTGTTTAGACCAACCATTGGCAGTTTATCTGCATCTCAGTAACAGATGTCCCTGGGCTATAAAGGACTGGCAGTAGCTGGTCAGGAATTAATGAAAAGTGAATCCATTCTGCATGATATTATTGACTGATATATAGTTTGTTATAGGGCTTTCAAAGAATTAAAATATTAATCGCATGATTGTCCATAGTTAACTCGTGATTAATCGCACATTTTTTATTTTGTTGTTAATGTACCGGTAAAGGGAAATTATTTATGTTTTTAATGCTCTTATCAACATGGGAGTGAACATTATGCTGCTTTTCACAAATCCTGTCCAGAATAAAGGTGCATCTCAATATCAATGAAAAGTAAATTGTTTTCATTACACATAAAGTGAAATTAATCTTGACTAAACATACTTTAAGAAGGTCGACATTTCTGTATTATAGATCCTTTTTTGATTGGATTTATCTAATATTCTGTGTTTTTAAACAAAACGAAGACCTGTCATTTCACTTTGTGTAATTTGCCTTTTTATTTTTTTTATTTTTTAACCTTTATTTATACAGGTATATCCCATTGAGACCGAAGACTCTTTTGCAAGGGAGACCTGTATTCCTTTCCCACGTTACCATTCACACACACATAGCAGGTTAACTATCGACATTCACACAAGGCAAGGTGGGTTAAGTGTCTTGCCCAAGAACACAACAACTATGACACAGGTGGCAGGGCGGGGATCGAACCTCGCTTCTAGCAGGATCAATCGGGTATCCCCTCACGTCACAGAGGCGGCAGTGGTGGGCGATGCCCTCCAAACCGTGCGCACGGGTGACAGGCCTCCTGAACTGCCTACTCGACAGTAAATGCGAATTTGATTTGTGTATGCTTATACACCAGATGTATAAACATATGAATGCATGATACATGTTATTCCTTTGAACTGAGTTAACTAGTATTTTATCTTCAGTTAATTTGTACTGGTGTCAGAAATCTAGTATCAACCAAACAAATTAAAAATGTATCTGAGAATTCTTCAAGGAAGAGTCAGTCCACCTAGTGTTATATCAAGTGTTATGAAAATAGAGATTGGCGGTACTGGCGTTTACTTCAATGGAAATTAAAATATAGCAGATTGTTATTCGTCAGTGATTCAGAGGATAGCTAAATTGCTGAGAAAATGGATAAATAAGTAGTTATCCAGTAAAGGTGGTGTGGATGTTGAGGGATAAAAAACAAACAAAAAAAATAGTTTGGATTGTTGGAGGGAAACAAAAAGGCTGAGTGGGGTTTGAGAGCTGTGTGAAGGGAGACAAACACGCAAAAGCCTTCAGGCAGTACCGGACACGGGCCACAGAGACAAGCCGGGTATTGATCTTAAGAGTTAGAGTTTCCTTGTGAAACAGGATCAGAGGACACAAGCGAGAGCCTTATTTAAAAGTCTCCCTATTCACATCCATATCTATTGATCCATGCACACTTTCATCCAGCTTTAAGTAACTCTCTGGTTGCTTTCTTTCTTTTTCCCCTGATCTCCTCTTCTCAATCTTTATTTTCACATCCTTCTGTCGTGGCTGTCCGGGCTTAGAGTATCCTTTAAGTGTTTAATTTCTGTCACTCCCATATTTTTATCCCTCTCCATTTCCCCATGGTCCATCTTTAGGACTTTCTTGAACTTTTAAGAGCATACAGTTTTGCCTGATCATGTTTCCAAGTAATTCATCCCTGACTGATTGAAACTGGTACTTTAATGGGTGTTTATTTTTACTAATGCGTTTCTCATAAAAGTCTATCTCCCCGGCCTCCCTTATCTCTGACGGCAATAAACTGAGCGAACTAAGTTTGTAGTAACTCAATGTAGCACAATCACATTTAGCGATGGCAAGCGGTTGTCAACACCCAAACGAACACACACACACAGATAACAACCTTGTTCTGTGATAGATTTGATTGGCCACGGATGCTGTTGTCAGAATGCAGGAGTAAAATATGGCCGTCGTTATTGTGTGCTGTCATAACTTGGCCTATAAATCTCTCCCTGAGTGGAAGAGGAGGAGGGAGGATAGAATTGATTATCTTGCTGCACTTCATCTTTAGCCTCTCTGCTCTTGGTGCACAGCCAAAAGCATTGGAACGCCATCTTTATTATGTGTCCATCCAAAGGAGAAGACAATGTTAGTGGCCCCTTTATCTGATGTAATTTTAATTACTCTGCACTCGTATCTATCATGCCAAAACCCTACTTCTTTTCCTTTACCATTCCTGCATCTTATTTCTCTGCCTTCCTTCCGCCTACATATTTTTACCCTAATTTTTTTTCTACTTCCAACAATCCGCTCCTTGCCTAAATCCTGCCTTCCTCGCTCTCTTTCTTCTCTCGGCTGACTCCTACCCAAAACGGACCTCCACCGTTTAAGTGGGGTACAACTGATAACGTCAACCATGCTATCTGTGACTGACAGCTGAGTAAAATGGCTGTGGCAGCACACAGAGGCGTGGCAAATCCGTTTTCAGGCTTGCACCAGAGTCTGTCCCCGCGCCCATCTGTCAGCCGAAAAAAGGCGCACGGACTATCAGTCACAGCTGACCCCCAGTCAGCAGCACGAGGGACTAGTTGGAAGGGGAAAGGGCTCCAAACAACACAAATAAGCATGAAGATCAACAGATGGCTCTCTGTCAATCATCAGCTCTTTTCTTTATCTTTCCTTTTTTGTCTCATCACATCTCTCTCTCTCTCTGTTCTCCATTTTCATGTACTCACTGTTATCTTATCCTGACGATCCAATATAATGTTATATTTTTTCTCTGTATCTTTCCCTATGAACTTTTTTTTCCCTTGGTTTCTTGGTACCTCTCCATCTGTCCCCAGGTGGTACAATGGCGAATGTGACATGAGCTCAATCAGGTGTTCTTCTCCTCTCCAGCTTAGATTGCTGTCATTACACTCACTCCGTGCTATTCCTCTGCACTGTAATTGGAGGTGCTGCGAATGAAAGCAGGCTCCTTGATTTCATACTTTGAAGACACTGATAGCCAGCAGTCTGCTTGCCAGGGGAAGATGTATGTGAGTTGTGTGTGTGTTAATGTGTGTTATCTGTAAAAATGTTGTATTACAGAAAAAATACTGAATAGAGGCGGATAGAGGTGATACAAATGTTTGGATACCTATGTATACCAAGCAATTGTTCACTCACATCAATAGTCCCTGACTTGTTGACGGGAGTTACAGTGTGTGTGCGCGACACAGGTTCACTGCATGGCCTGTCTTTTCACAAGCCTTTATTATAGAGTGCAGAGTGTAATGTCTGACACCATGTTAATGATCTGCAAAAACCCCAGAGACATGACTGGATACAAGAACTCAAGGACATACAAAGACCATCTTCTCTTTTATGCTAGCAGATTAATTCATTTGTGTGTAAAAACCCCACAATTCGGCTGAAAAAGGACACAAATGTACTTTTAGTGAGGAGGGGAAAAATCGATGTGGCAATTTAATTTAGTGTAGAGTGAACACTTTTACATATTACTGTACAAGATGCAAATGAGATTTCTCCCCTTGAATAATCATCCGTCTAAAAGGCTGAACCTCACTGGGAGGTAATTACCCTGCTCTGATCATTAAATAACCCCTGTTCTCTCTCCCTCACACAAACACACACACACACACACACACGCACACGCACACACACACACACACACACACACAGACACTTTCTCTCTCACACTTTCATCTCTCTCTGCAAACCCCAAACACCTTTGCAGTATGCTGAAATATTTCACCAGTTCTCACACACATGTACGCGTTTTCAGTCCTATCCTTTGCTCACACATACGTTAGCCCACACACATTCACACACCACCACCCTTTCTGAAACATGTAACAGACTTGGTATCAACCACACTTTTTTAATAATAAGATGTTTTTTTAACACGCTCTCTTCCAACTTGTGTGTTTGTTGCATTTTTGCAGCATTTTTGTTGTGCGCTCAGCAAGACGCACGTCATAGTTGCGCAGGTCTGAGCAAGACGGCTCCAAGTCGAACGAGGCTATTATTCTGCTATTTGAGATTCAACATTTACTTCAGAGTTAAAGAAATTGAAGGTGTAAGGTATATATGAGTAATCCATGTGTGCATATGAATACGCCTAATACTCCTAATATGCTCACAATTACTAAATACTTTTAAAGGAGATGTAGACATGAGTGGTATTTCGATCAACAAATATAGTGTTAATGTAGTCTGTCTAACCTAAACCTTTATGCATCTGCAGGGTCATACATTGTATTCTCCTGATTACTCAAACAGTAGTTTTGATTTGTCTTCATTGTCTCTTCTTCAGGTATGAATTTAGCTCCTTGATGTGATGCATTAATAGGCCATATCTTACATTTCAATAACTGTATGCCTCTGTCACTAATAATAGCTAAAATTACTAGTCAGCAGCACGAAAGTAACAGATTCATAGACTTAAGGGGGACCAGTTTATGAGGCACACTTGCATAAAATAATGCAATTCAATAGAACAACAATAACCCATATAACTACTATACAGTTCCATCACACCTCTCTGCCTGATTACTGAGCAACATTTCTATCCAAGTGGCACAGCCTCTCCTTTGATGCTCCCAGTGGAGGCTCCAAACTCTTAAGAGACTTTTTTTTTTTAAGATTATTTTTGGGGCATTTTCAAGCTGTATTAGATAGTACAGAGTTGAAATGGGGACATAGAGAGAGAGGGGGGATGACATGCAGTAATGGTCCACGGGTCGTATTTGAAACCGCGACCACTGCAACGAGACCTGAGACAATATGGTACGCGCTCTATCCACTACGCCACCGGAGCGCCCAATTAAGTGACTATTTTTAAGGAAAGGTTTAAACACACCACATATTTGTATCCGTTTTCACAAGAAAAAGTTGAAGTACTATTGATTTTTTTGGTATTATTCCAACTGTCTCTGGCTTTAACTGTCTTATAGGACACTGCCAAAAAACTCATCCTGGCCCAGCTGACAGATTGCTTCGCACAGAACAAAGAATTGCCAAACTGCAGGCTTTATCTTCATCGCAAGAAAATTGTGTCAAAGCACAGCTGTTGATGCAGGTGGTTTCAGAAAGAGTGTCAGGATAACTTTATTTACCTCCTGTAACAACTTGACAGGTGGATAGGTGCTGATTCTGATACAATAAATAGATCAGAGCAAACGCTTCACTGTGCAAAAAGTGCACGATTGCTCTTCACTCCAACGTTTTGAAAATCCAGTAGATAGATGTGAAATTTCTGATTTCTGGACCACAGCGGCTGCTCAGAGTAAATGTTTCCTGGAACTGCTTCAGGTTGAAATCCCAGTCTTGGATGTATAGACATCAAAGTGAAACCCAAACATCGACCTTGTTCATTCATGGAAGACGTTGCTATTCTGAAAACTCATTATGCTATTTGTCAGGAGAAGGTCAGCGCTATGACACAGAGCTCCAAGCTGCCTGGAGGAATTTAGTATGGATCACCTTCTGCAACATGCAGAGCTCAATTCCAGCTGTCATCAAGCTAGAGGAGGCAGAAATGCATTACCAGCCAGGATAATATGCTTTATTATATAGCTTATATGCCAGCTCACGCTTCCTCTGGGCCATGAGAAGAGCAATTACAAGGACGGAGATATCTAGAGTATGTGTGTGTGTGTGTGTGTGTGTGTGTGTGTGTGTGTGTGTGTGTGTGTGTGTGTGTGTGTGTGTGTGTGTTTGTTTGTGTGTGTGTGTGCGCACAAATCTGCCAGCAGTTACCTCTAAAAGCCAATAAACTCCTAATGTGGTATTTTCAAAGTCGCATCAATGTTTAAAATGTTATCAGTCCTTGAACATGCACCACTGCTCACTGATGATCTCCACTACAAGGACATAATCTGTATCAAACTAATGCCATCCAAACAATGCAGCACACATACAGTGCTATACATGTATTCTGAAACAGTTCAGTGGTTTCCATTTTTTAGTTTGTTAAGTCTGTTTTAGGGTGAAACTCCGGCAACAATCTGGTAGTTCAGAAGATTGCTGTTAGCATCCAGTGCTCCAACATGCAAAAGGTGTTATTTCATTCAAAAGGCGACAAAAGAACTAACTGACATCTCTGTTAAATGAAATGCAATTTCACGATGAAACCACCAATACAGCCTCTTTCTTTGCACAGTAAGGCGGAGAATGACTGGATTTCATGTTCCATCTAAAAATAATCCTTTACGCCTGAGTTGAACCCCAGCCCTGCATGTTCTTAACCCAGCGGTAAAACAGCATTATGTGTTTTGAGATAAGAAAAAGTCACAAAAGGCTGAATCAAATATTCATCCTGCTTTACCCGCTGATCAGTAATCTCCCGTTTTCATTTTCGGCACCGTCGCTGTCTCCATCCCCATCCCCATCCCCATACCCCCTGCTACCCTGCTCCCCAGCTTCATCTGCAAGCTGTTACCGATGTAATCTTTTTATGGGTTCGGAACAAGAGAAAGAGAGACACGATTATACCTTAAAAAAACAACACAAAAAATGTAATCTACTGCAGGAGTTACCAATGATGTTCTTCTTTCAATGTTTTCATGTGTACATACAAAAATGGACGACTACATTTATGTGCATACCGCTGGAATGAGCATCCTCACTTTGCAAGAAACATGGAATCAATTATCTCCTTTATCTATTAGATTTGAATCAGGTCGAATTTTAATGTTGTGCATGAAGTGTATGAATGTGTATGAAGAAGACATGCTCACGCGGACAAATAAATAACTATAAACATTTTCAAACCAACGATTTTCCAAAGGCTGCGGCTCTTTTGGGATCTCACTGCAGCATCATACTTGTTAGCTCAAATGACTCGGAAGCCTGTGTGTTTGCATTTGGCCTCTGCTCTCAACAAGCATCCCAAGTGAAAAAAAGTGTATTTTTCTATCCATAGTATATTTTAAGTATATTTTTCTAAGTATATCAATACTACCCTATATACTTATTTAATAGTATAGTTATCAAAAGTGTGCTATGTTTGAGTGTATTTCTTAATGTGCTTAAGTCTTTTTATACAAAGTGTGCTATGTATGAGTGTATTTCTTAATGTGCTTAAGTATAGTCATAAAAAATGTGCTCTAGAACGGAGAATCGGAGCCTCGCTCTGATTGGTCAAAGTGTACCGCTCATGTTAACATTGACCAATCAGAAATCATATACCCCAGTTTTAAGTATAGTTCTAAAAAGTTTGCTATGTTTGAGTGTATTTCTTAATATGCTTAAGTATAGTTATCAAAAGTGTGCTAAGTTTAAGTGTATTTTCAATGTGCTTAAAACAAGTATAGTTATACAAAGTGTGCTGAGTTTGAGTGTATTTCTTAATGTGAAAGTTACCTTAAGTATTATAATTTTATTACAAAAGATCTCAAGAATAGAAACACTGAAATTGATAAAAATCATTTATAGCTAGTTTCATAAGAGTGCATTTATCATATACATTCCTAAATGTAACCATAATATGAGGGTAACTCACCAATGAATGTTTTACCGCCCAAAGATTAACTTTTTTTACATTAAGAAATGTATTTTTTTTTCTAAATTATTCACATTTCCTGATATAAACCCTCTCTTTGCAACCGGAAAGGGCATAGTAAACATTTTTTAAATGATTTTATATTAAACATTTCAGCTACACAATTGCTCTTTTAGGATTTATTTTATTGTAATAAATGTTTTTAATTCCGTATTGTGGTTTTTTAACTCTGCTCAACCCTGATTAAAAGTATTCCTCCTAAAAGGATAATTAAAACCTGTGCCATAAAAGGAATTATCTGAAAATATGTAAGAGTATTGCACATAGTCAGTGTCAATCTGTTTAATATTGTATGTGTAAAACTATTCAGCAGCTGTGGCAAAGTGCGTAGAGCGTTAGAGTCACAATTACAGAGTCGGTGGTTCGATACCCCGTCCCGCATCTTGTCCAAGTGAATCTTAAACTGTTCCTGATAGTTGACCTACTGTGTGTGGATGTTAATGTGGGAATGGGAACAAGACTCCCTAGAAAAGTTGGACATACATCTATAAATAGTATGCTATTGATGAATAAAAAGCCTTTACTGAAGTATATTTTTTAAAAGCTATTAGTAAACTATTAGTATACTTTTGATGAATAAAAGCCCTTACTCAAGTCTATTTTTTAAACGCTAATAGTAAACTATAAGTCTACTTTTGATGAATAGAAATCCCTTACTGAAGTCTATTTTAGTATAAATTAAGTATACTGTATGTTCAAAAGTATACTTAAATACGATAACGGTAAGAAATACACTTAAATTATGTTGAAGCACTACTTAGTACTGTATATTGCTAATAAACACACTTTAAATATATTAAGTTTACTTAAAAAAAATCTATTTAAGTATACTTTTTGTTTACTTTAATATTTTTGTATATTCTATTCTTCTATGTTGAAGAAAATATTTTGAATAAAAATCCCATGGGAAAAAATAACAATATTTGGCTGAAGATCAGATTTAGAAAAATACCCCTTTGCAGTGCAACCACTCTATTGCTTAACAATTTATTGCATTGTTTTGTTTTTTTTACTCCCTTTGAGATACTATGGTGATGAGACTGGCCTTTTCTCGGCATTAGTCTGCTCATTTTAAATGCTAGAAACATTTTTGGAGCTTTTCTTGTCACACAAGGACCTTGTTAACTGTCAACTTGCGGTGTATTCACGATGCAGGCAACTAATAAATAAATAAAAACGATTTCATAAATCCTGGGATAATGTCTGCTGCCCTTTTTTAAATGCGAACAATTACTCTGCGTCAAGCAATGAGCCCTACACATGTGCACTTGGGCTGACTCGCATATGATTTCCATATCTCTATCAATTCCATATTTTTCTCTTTATAACTTTTTCTTTCAGTCTCTCTCTCTCTCTCCCCCCCTTTATCATTACAAGTGGTCTCAAGAAGACCAGTGGTAAAGAAGTCTCAGACAGTGGTTCAGGAGACATGGGACTCTTCACCAAGCATTATTATCCAGGGGCCGGTTTCCCAAAGCCTTCGTAGAGCCTTCTTAACGCTACGTCATTCGTAACCCCTACGTAGAGTTCCTACTTAACATTTCGCCTGTTTCCCGAAACGTTCTTTGCTACGAATCTCTTTCGTACGTCCTACGTTGGTAAGGTTGGTCTGGAGCGCCCGCAGAGCCTTCTTAGCTCTACCGTAGGGATGTTTCAGCTCTCATTTGTGTCATTTAACTAATAAATCTGACTGTATTTCATATCAAACGGACACAGCGATGACTGTATTAAATAACAAACTGTTAAAAACGATAACTGTATATAGCGTACATATCACATTTAAAGTAAGCTATATATGTTAGCAGAATACCATTCACTCTGATTCACAAAGTGTTCAAACTATAAGTAGCCTACATAGTCATCTAACTGACTTGACAATCAGCATTAACTGATTGGATGCGATGTCCGTCAATATGAAAATAGGCTACTTTATACGTGATACACTACAGCCTACAGTCGGATCGTTTTTATCAGTTTGATATTTAATACAGTCATCGCTGTGTCCCTTTGATATGAAATACAGTCAGATTTATAAGTTAAATGACAAGTGAAGTCCCTGCGATCGCTGTGGCATCGCCAGAGATAGGCTTGGCTACTACAGACCCCCACATTTCCTTCCGTAAGCACCATGCGTAAAACGGACACGAGTGACATCCCTGTTGCGCATGGAACTGCCACAAGTCATTCATGAAGAAAATAATTGCTGGAAACAATCTTAATCTCCTCCGCTGTTTCTATATTTTTCTATAGCCTAGGCTACTTTTTTAAATCAGTAGGCCTATAGGCTATGGTAATACGTTCGACCAAGGTTAACACTAGAACCATCGCATTGTGTTCCACACACTGCGGAGCTGTCAGCTGAGCCGGCTCAGCTGACAGCTCCGCAGTGTGCGTCGGATTCTCCGCCTCAAAACATGTAAACGTGTGAAAAAATTAATGAATAATCAATTAAAGCTTACCTTAAAATAAGTGTGCCATGTTACTGTTTATTGTATTTAGGATTTTAGCTCATTTGGACGCTGTTTGGGCCGTCTGTTTTTATTGATATAGGCCATTGGCGATATTCTACTTTCAGTTTCCTTACTGACCCACCACGAAACGTGATTATTGTTCTTAAAGATACTTAGATTATAAAGCAAGAGGTGTTAAATAAATGTTTCGGCTTAGAAGGATTTCTAGTAATCTTTTATTCGCAAAGACTTGTCATGCAGCTTCGCATGAAATAAGCAGGAAATGGAAAATCGAACTCTGAGCCATCGATTTCAGCACTGGACAGCGCCGTGTACGAGCCACGTAGGGACTGTTTCTTAAGAAGACTCCTAAGAGACCGTTCGGGAACCACGACTACAGAGGTAAACAACTTTGGTAAGTCATAACGTAGGAGTCTTCGTAGCGCGCTAAGAGATGACGTTATCGGGAAACCGGCCCCAGATCAATTGCTGTGGACTGAACTGAACACACACACACACACACACACACACACCAAGCCCCAACCTCAGCGATTTTTACCAGCATCCAATAAGGAAGTGACCACAACTGTAGTAACCCGGAAGTGCCACAAGGACCAAGACTGAACAATTTTTCTTTGACTCACTTGTTAGACAGGCCGTTTTCAGAGTCTTATTAAACCTATTTAGAGTGTGGTCCACAAAACCATTTCAGTCTGTATGTTTAGGTCATATCTCCAAGACAACACTGAGGGGGGTGAATTCTTTTGGACCACGCTAGCTTTTATTCTTTTGGAGGTTAAAATGTATTGGCGCGATCTCTTGAATGACAGCTCTCTGCCCGTTGTCCCTCACTTTGCCTCGGAGGTGTACGTCAGCTATCTCCCTTCCCCCGACGTGAGGCGGAGTAAAAATCTCACAATATGGCGACGTGCAAAAACCAGGATTATTGGATGCCGTGTGAATAACTGAGGTCAGCCCGGATGCTACATCTATCTCTGACACACACACACACACACACACACACACACACACACACACACACACACACACACACACACACACACACACACAAACACTCTCTCTCTCTCACACAAGCACAAAACAATTAAAATTGAACACAACCATGGACACACGTATGCCTGTCCACACCAGGCCCCAAGCAAAAGCGATTGCTTCCGCAATCCGGCAGTGCCTAGTGGCCACATTTGGTATTACAGCCTTGACAGTTCTTGGTCCAGAAGCAGGTATAACCGTTCACTCCAATACAAGCAGGGAAGACGATTCTGTCTCCGAAAAAAAAATCTGGATATCAATCAAAGGCTCATAATTATCTTTAGACCATGTACTAAAAAAATGTTAACGTTAAGTGTTTTATTAACAGGAGAAGAAGGGTGGCAGCAGCGTGGCAGGGTGGGCAGCTGAAAATAAACGTAGTGAAACAGGAGGAATATTAATTTTGAACTTGTTAACCACTAAATTACTTTACAACAACGGAGTGTAATTCAAAGATCACATATAGAGAATCATCAGGATGTAGGTAACTAAAACTTCCATAGTCGGTAAACAATGCGATTATGCTCAGACACGGCTCGAGAATGTGTATCATTCTACGTAACGTGCACGTGAGTCCGCTCTCATTCAAGGCGTTCTGTGAAAAACACACTGTGCTTGTCCGATGTGACCCCTTGACCGGGAGAATTTTATCCATGATGCAACTCCGCGCCAATGAGCAGCTTCATGGAAAGTCCTTCTTATAATAGGTCCATGATCCACACTGAAGGAATCAAGGCACACAACCATGTAGATTAGACAAATGAACATATTCAGCAAAAGGACAAGAGAAAAGAGGACATTCAAGAAAAACGGAGGGACAACACATTCCACAAAAGCCTGTACATGATAAAGAGAGGATTCAACAGAGCTTCAAGCCAATCTGGTGCTTAAGGGAGGCAGCAGACGATACATTTTATTTGATAACTTCTTCAAAACAGCCGACTACAGCTAGGGCCCAATGGAGCCAAGTCGAGCGACAGCAGCACCAAAGAAACCTTTGCTCCGAGCACAACAAACATTCTCATGTTTTCTCTTCAAAGGATCACAGACTAATACACTCCACAGTCAGCCTTATCAAAGCTTTCAAACGCTGTGTGTACGTGTGTGTATACACGTGAAGCACTGTGTGTGGTTTGTGCCTGCATGTTTGCATCTGCATGTGTGTTTGTATACATGTTTACCCCCCTCAAGCCCCACATGCATACAATACATACCCACACATTCTCAAATATGTGATGCATGGGGACTCAAGGGGAACAGCAGAAACCCACAGACGATAATTGGCTTGAACACAGCGAACTAGAAAAGAATAAACACTTGATGTTGCAAAAGCGTTACAAGGAAAATGTTTTGTCAACCGAAAAAGTCAAATGAAGGACATTTTGTAAAGCTCACTCAACATGAATTTCATGAGAAAAAAAGATGCGGAGAAGAGCAATATTATGGGAAAGCTAGAACAAAGCAAAAGGTTTGTTCAAAAGCTGCTGTCCTTGTGAAGGAGCCTCCATACACACATAAACAAAAGTGCCACTGAGCTGTACAGTCTGCGATTGAACGCCTGGGAGACTGTAATGTATTGCTGAGTGTGTATGCTCAGTTGGATGCTGGGAACAGTCTCTTATATGGATCTAAATATAGACCTCTTGCTGCGTGGACCCTCACTTAGTCTTTCTCTTTCTGTCTCACTGACTCGAACACACACACACACACACACATACACACACACACACACACACACACACACACACACACACACACACACATCTCAATAAACACTCAACGTTACAACAACTTTTGGTCTCACACACACACAAGCCTGTGCATTTATGCATGTGTGTATTTGTGTGTGTCTCGTGAGGGCTCCAGTGAAGTAGGGCAGGCTGGAGGAAAGTGGGGCGACAGGGGGGCGGGAAGCCAGCCCAGTCAGAATATCAATAATAGATAAACATGTAGCCATCAGGAGGGACGGAAGGAGAGGGAGATGTGAAGGGAAAGAGGGGACCTGGGAGTGAGGGTTAAGAGTAAGGACAAAGGACAAGCGCAGAGGGAGAAGCTGGTAGAAACAGGGGAAGAGAGAGATAGCAATAGTTAGACAGACATACTGTATGGGATAAAGGGGAATTTGCTTTAAAGGAATCAGTTAAGCCATGCTGAGAGTTTTGGTGCACACATATTACAATGTTATGTGAATACCATTTTCCCACTGTTTACCTCGCAATGGACCTAACAAAAGATTCAATAATTGCCGTCATGACAACTTTACACAGTTTCTAAAAACATGTCCATTAGTGTTTCATCATTTGACAAGATTCACAACTGAAACTGGACGTACTGCAACACCAAACACAGCCCCCTTGCTAACAACGCTAATATAATTTAGGCATTTAGGTTTGCTGGTCACAGCATTAAAAGAAATATAATTTAAAAATGTAAACTTGCTGTTCCCATCATTTTGTTTGATCAAGAGAACATAATGTCATCTTTATATGGACTTAACAGAAAGTTTTTCCATTGAAAACTGAACCTGCTTCGGAGAGACATGGTATTTTTCTATTTTTCAATGGTATAGACACCACGAATTGAAAAAACACACATCTCGATTTCACTGGGGTGAAGGCATAGATCTCTGAGACGGATACTGTAATTGAAAAATGTAGGCAAATAAAACTCAAACTATCTTTTTGGCTAGAAAGGGTTAAGTAAGAACATGTGTTTCAGGTAATTTGGGTTAACCACACTGCCAACAAAAGTGTTCTTCTATTTATTGTAAACTTCAATTAAAAATGTTGGCTTAATTAAAGATTGCACCTGTATCAGAGTGAACACATATTTTTGGATAGATTATACCTCTGCAATTTTTTTTTTACAAAGGGTCCTTGAATCACTAGTTAGTATTGGAGAGGAGGTGAGCATGGAAAAACTAAAAAAGAGCGTAAGGTTGAGATTGGAAATGTACCATTTTTCACATTTAAGTAGGCAAACCAGTGTGAGAGGTGAGCCATCCAACTGTGTTCCAAATCCATTTAGCCTTAGGTAAATGATGAAAATAGGAAGCACAGGGCTCCACTCTGCACGCCTTTGTCACCCCTGATTCATATTATGCAGCCTCTAGCATAAAATCAGGTGTGTGTGTGTGTGTGTGTGTGTGTGTGTGTGTGTGTGTGTGTGTGTGTGTGTGTGTGTGTGTGTGTGTGTGTGTGTGTGTGTGTGTGTGTGTGTGTGCGTGCGTGTGTGTGTGTGTGCGAGTGTGTGTGAGATTCAGTTTTTTTTCTGTGCCTAGCTCTGTGAGAGGGAGTATGAATGGAAGAAGGGTTTTCAGCTACAGGGCATCTTACTCTCATAAATTATGGCTCTTGTAACCACAGCCAGTGTGTGCATGCCTGTATGTATTTTTGTGCAATCGGAACTGTCTGTTTTTGACCGTTTGTGTTTACACCAATTACTGATTGGCTCCTGTGTTCAACAGTCTACCCAATGCATTTTTCGCGATCGAGTAACTCCAGGTTACTGGGAGGGCTTGTTGCTCATGGCAACTCATCTGTGTCTACTTTTGTCTGCTTCATCCTGACGTGAAAAGACATGATCACACACAATGAGCGAAAGGGAGGCATATTGTGCTCTTGCAATGCGGTCAACTGGGGCAATATTGATTGCCAAACAAATTTATATGCTATTCTGCCTTGATGACACTCATGAGAAACTAGTTCTGTTGGAGGCTACAGTGGACGTAAGCATGTTTGTGTGTGTGTGTGTGTGTATGTGTGTGTGTGTGTGTGTGTGTGTGTGTGTGTTTGTGTGTGTAAACACATTGACAGCATGCCTCAGTTATTGTCCCTACGTACAAGCCTTTCTATTATTCCTTCCCTTAATGATAC
This sequence comes from Ammodytes marinus, assembly GCF_949987685.1. NCBI lineage: Eukaryota > Metazoa > Chordata > Actinopteri > Uranoscopiformes > Ammodytidae > Ammodytes > Ammodytes marinus. The sequence continues at coordinate 19,631,274 of NC_137213.1, read as the reverse complement.
TAATTAGACTGTTCCCTTTAATTAATCTGTTCTTGATTGAGCGTTTGTTCGTCTGTGTGAGTGCACGGGGGCTCACTGCCAATGAGGCAGAATAATCAGACTGCTTATCCCACTGATCCCGATACTCTGTGAGTGAGTGATAGAAAAACAAAATGGCAGGTCGAGTTTGCGTGGCATTCGAAACTCCTTGAATTAGCTGACCTCCAAACACAGAGCATGGCAATCTATAGTAACATTATCAAGGTGGAGGGAAGACAAGTGGAATCCATTACAGTCTCCTAATTGCTTGCAAAGGTCGCAATTAGTGAAGTAGTGCATTGGGTTCGCATGAGGAAATAAAGAGGGGAAAAAATCAGGAGGATTTGGAGTTGGACCATCTCTCTTTAATAAATATGATCGGGCATATTCTCCTGCTTTTCCTTTGTTTCCTCTTGACTGTTTCTTATTTGGGTTTGCCTCAGGTCTGGTGCAAAACCCAGTCCACCTCTGCGGAGAGAATGAGACAATGTTTCTGCCTATTGACTTTCTGTTTTCATTCTATAATTGTTCCCATAAAGCATAATTAAACTCTGTTGCTCATTCCTTCGTCCTCTCTCTGCCTTTTTGCAGCTCTCTCTCTTTCCGTGCTCTTCGTGTGTTAGAAAGTAATTATATCTCGGTGTGCCTGCGAGACGGCACACTCCTGATCCACTGATGAGAGCTGGCTGGGAGGTTGAGCATAATGAAATGGAATACATTACAGGATGCCGACACGCCATAGGCCTGGCTTTCCAGAGAAGCACCAACTTCACATGACATTCTGCCACCAATTTCAGGACATGATTTACTTCTTGTCTCTGAATGTCTCTTTTAGGCCAAAGTTACCAGCGAGAGCCACAAATCATATGGCACTGTTATTTTGCCCCTAAGAGTAACTGCAGCGGATTAAAAGCTGCCGGTGACAGCTACAGTAACCTGATCCAGAACCCAAGATATTTCAAAACATTGCATCTTGTGATCACAGTTAGAGGTAAAGTGACTTTCACCCCTAAATTTGCATTTAGCTCCTCGGAATCTCCTTTCATGTAAGCAACACAGGTTGGAGTGGGAGATCTTTCAAACCATAATAACACTGACAAAGCCTCGCTCAACCCGTGCTTTCAAAAGCAGCAGCAATCTCAAGAGTGGGTGTTTAGTTAGTTGTTTACTTTTAAAGTTTGTCTGACTAATATGTAGAAACTCCTGCTAATATTTATTTCATTAGAAACAGAAACATACACATTAGGGCTGCAAGTAACGATTATTTTAATAATCGATTAATCGGAACTGTTAAAAGTAATATTAAATTATAAAAATTTTTAAATAAACTTAACTGGGATAACACAAAAAAAAACATACAACGTATGATATACATTTATACAGTATATAAGGGATGTCCATGGTAAACCAGTCAACCGATAAGATTTTTAACCGGTAAATACTGACGGTTAAAAAAATTAAATCATCTTAATTTCTCTCAGATGACAGGAGATCGTTAATTTTTATTGATATTGATACCATTTTCGAGACTCCTTAACGATCCAAGTCTTTATTGATATCACTATTGATACTTTTCTATTATTTTGTTGAAATAGAACTTGCATTATTGCTTTAATTGCTGATATGATCATAGCTCAAGATAGGACATTAAACAGGTCATAATTCCATCTGTACTATCTATTTTATATTGCTGGGAAAACAAGTTTTCGCCAAAATCTAAAATTTTTATTTTTTTGTGTTGCATTTGAACACATCAATCATATTACTGAGCCGGCCTGAACACATCACATTTGACATGTTTGCTACTTTTTTTAAGCTAACTAGCTCTATATCCTTCCGATTTTAACATGGATTTAAAAACTGGATTACTATTTTTAACTGACAGGACTTTCTACACCGTTCGGTTGTGTGATTACTGCCGCTGCTTTGAATGACTGTTGATGCGCCGATGCCGACTCTCCGAGCCCGTCTGCACACCATCTGTTTTTTGTTTTTTTTGGACAAAGTCTAGACGGATACTGAGTTGAAGGAGTTGTTTTAACCCAAAGACAGCAAAGGTACAATACTTTTATATAGGCCTACAGTCCAGTGTTAGATATGACCAAAATACAAGCTGTGGCCGCTTACACTATAGCTTTCCCGCACCGCTTCACGTGCGGAAGGCTCGCTGTGGGCGTGCATGAACCTGTCGGCGGCTGGATTTAAACAGTGCCGCGCCTACAAGTGATTTATTAATCGCGCGACTCAACGAATCGATGACCAAATTCGTTGCCAACGCTTTTAGTAATCGATTTTAATCGATTTTATTGATTCGTTGCAGCCCTAATACACATTGAACTTGGCTACTTCTACAGTCTTAACAATTTACTTGAAATTAAAGTCGAACTAAAACCAGATACTGGTGACTGTTACTGAAATACATATTTGAATTTTAGAATAACAATCATGATATTTGGGCCAATAATTACGTTTTTAAAATTGAATCATGACATTAACAAAACAGTGTGATTGAGTGTCGGTACAGTCAGAAGGGTGCTTCTACCTCCAGTCAGTGATGTCACACTACATGCACAAAATGGACGACATTTCTGCATCAAATCAGCAAGGCAATAAATTAGACAAAATGATTTGCTGTTGCCCTTATTTTTTGGCCTTTTTAATGCTCTATTTATATTGCAGAGAGACAGAGATTAAATGGGGCAGAAATAAAATGAGCAGAGGTCACTATTAATAGGTGAGCAATAAAACAGAAATGACAGGTGCAGCATGGGTCAAAGGTCAATCAAAAACCTGTCACTAGTCGTAGAGGATATCTCTCGTGTAAACTTGCTCCATCAGAAGCTAGTGCACGGTTGTGTGTGTGTTGCTTAAAAGAAAAGAAAGGTTTAAATACCATCTGCCTTTTTGCTTTGCTATCCTCACATACACACACACACACACAACCACACACACACAAACACACAGATGAATAAGGGCAAGAGAGAGAAAGAGCTTTAAAGAGAAAATGAGTGACAAAATATGAGATAGCTTAGGGAGGTGCCACCTCTGCACCCACTTCTCTCTCGCAGAACCAAGGAGCCGGCATCACAGCATCAGCATACAAACACCTCGGTAATGAAGCGCCAGCAGTCCTGGGCTCTAACCATGCAGACCTATCCATCTCCCACATGCATTATTCACTGCACACAGCCATTTTACTGCCCAACGCACCCGGCAAAGATTGGTTCCACTTTTTATTTATCTGTTTTTCATCCCCTCCCTCCTTTCCCTCCTTCCTGCCTTTCTGCAGCTTTTCAATTAAATTAAGGCAAGCGCGACACTAAATCCATGCGGCAGAGGCTGCCCACATGACAATTAGACTGTCAGCCAGACAGAGCGAAGAGGCAGAGACGAGATAGTGAACACAGCCCAGGTAAGCTGGCAGTGCTGAAATGCTCATTTAGGGCAGTCAACCAAAGCCCAGACAATATGCCCAAGTCAGTGTATAGTAGTTCTTTGAGACCACGTTCTGCTCAGAACACCTGTGGATGATAATTTAAGGTCAATTTTCAATACTCACATTTCCGTCAAACATCAAAACTGACAGCTAATTAATTCAGACCATTACATATAAATAGATGAATATTAATTGCATTTGTTTCAGACAGGAGTGAGTGAATTATTGTTGATAAACATAAGATTACATTTTCTGGCAGAGACTTCAACTGTGATTCATGCTATTTATCTCAAATTAACCTAGTAATCAGCCAGCAACGTTACATCCTAGCTAAGTGGGGGTGCGGCTGCTTGAATATTGGCATCAGTGCCAGAAATTAGCGGCGCTGTACTAAAGGTTTAGCTCATAGGGTTAATAAGGAGATTGCATATCAGTGAGGGGCTGCTGTATGGACTAGCGGTAGTTTTAGGCCCACTTCATTAGATGACGGGAACAAGAAAGCAGTCGAATTTTAAATCAATAGTATAACAGAAGAGAGTGGGAAGAGTAGTTAACGAGGAAATTACTACTTGCTTCTTCGAGTAAGGTTTAGAAAATGTGTCCCCTAATACGATTCAACAAAAGCAAGGATTCAGCAGAATGCCAACCCAAATATTTCAAGGAACTAACTGAATAATGGAAAAACAGCACACTGTTTATCACCTGCAGATAAGCTTTTTGTTTGTTTAATCTGATCCGCCCATTCACTGTAAAATGTTTTTTATATAAGTGCTTTCTTAAAGGAGTCTGTAGCAGCTTCCCATTAGCCACTAGGCTGCATGTCGTTAGGTGTCTGACGCGTGCCGTATAGCCTACAGTTAACAGTTGAAACTTTCAAATGTCCACTCGTTCCATAGGTTTTAAATGCTTACTTTTATTCATAGGCTTCATACAAACTGCAGGTAAGACTTGTACACACAACTATCATCTGTTAACCTGTGATCTCCATAGCACGGTCAAAAACGTTTGCCTTCCGGCATGCAAGCACCTGGCTAGTGTGAATGCGCCTGATTAATAGCCTTGCATCCGGTTCAGCCCCGCCACTAGGCGGTCGAATTGGGCATAGTACAATACAATACAAACAAACAAGGAAAGGGGTAAATGGCTCTTACAGAGTCCTTTAAACATATGTATCAAGACCAATAGTTGAATTGTTTGTCTAAAAATATAAGCTTGAATGAATCAAATTAATTATTCGCTTAACCTTGCCTTTTTTGCTTACTGCTGCTTTTTCTGTTAAGCTTTCCATCACTGTATGTATGCTACCTCAATTTTAGTTTTAGAGATTGGAGGAGACTAGCTAGGGTCTCCAAAGCTCAGACAATATTCCTAATACTCTGTATTGTAGTTTTTTGAGACCACATTTTGCTCAGAACCTCCAGTTTGTCTTTAAAATCAGTAGGATACGACTCTTATGTTACAGTTAAATTGAAGCTACAGCCAGTTGCCAGTTAGCTTAGCTTAGCTTAGTTTAGCGAAGCGACTGGAAACGGAAGCTAACCAAATTGTCAGAATGACAAGCACTTTGCAGTTTAAGGGGGATTATCTGACTATTTATTGGCCGTATATAGTATCTCCCTGAAGTCCCATCAAGTTTCCAATCCGTGAACTTTTAGAAGGGATATTTGGTGGAATTGACCAAGCTAGCTGTTTGCCCATGTTTCCAGTCTTCATACTAGGTTAAGTTAAGAATCAAGAATCAAACCCTACAAACACACTGTAACATGTATACTTTTGAATTTGACTTTGGGTGACATTCAATTCCAAATTGTGTTCCTTTCTGGTTTCCCTTGCAACAGCTGATGTATGTATGTGGGTTGCACCTCTGGTTAAATGTGTGCGTGTCATCCCCCCACCCTATGTGGGTCAGTGGGTTGTCTTCAGCGACAGGTAAAGATGCGTTTTGCCAGAGACAATTGAGAGTCAGCAGTCATTTCAGGGGGAATGCTGTTCCTGAAATGAGACAGAAGAACCCAAACCGACCAATTAAAGAAAAGGTCAGGCTGAATAGATAGTTTCCCATTTCACGAAGGAGAGGAAGCACACACACACACACCACTTAGTACACATGTACTAAGTGGAATTGCCAACCTTGTGAGGACGCTCAGTGACAAAGTGACTTTAACTGCTTTTAAAAGTCATGCCTGAACCAAAGTCCCAACCATTAAAGAAGAAGTTGTGACATGTTCTGACTACTTTCCCCTTACTGTTGTATTATTAGGGCCCGAGCACCGACCGGTGCGAAGCCCTATTGAAATGCGAAGGATTTTTATTCTTCTTTATTATTTGTTGTAATTTTTGGCACTTTTCACCCCCTTCCCGTCATGCATAACTTGAAAAACTTTGCGTACCCATCAGACCTGCAAAAAATTGCAACTTATCGTTGGTTTCGAGACCGGGCCAAAAAAACGGTGCCCCCTGTGGCCACAAACAGTTTTTCAGGAAATGCATGCTCAAAAATTGGGCTAGAAGCCTGAGGACAACATGTAATGGTCCAAGGCGCACATAAATGCAATTTTATGTCCAGGGCCAAAATGAACAGGAAGCCGGCCATTTTGGATTTAGTGCCTAAAATCACCATATTACAAATTTTCACATATCGACGAACTCGTCCTAGAGTTTTTACGCCAGGAACGTCGAACCACATCTCAAATACTCAAGACGCTTGCCCGATGTTAAATTGCGGAAAGATTTAAACATTTCCATAGTACCAGGGAGCTATTGGGGGTCAAGTTGACGTAAACATCATAAAAAACCAACCTCATGAAACTTCAATTCATCATAACTCAGGCTGTGTTATACCTAGCTGCACCAAATGTAAAATCCAAATGTATCTTTGCAGGCCCCACAAAAAAGCCTCTTGAAGCCCCGCCCCAAAATCAACAGGAAGTCTTTTAATTTGAAATATGTGAATTTCTGGCTCGAAAATCATCACAATGTTCAAAAATTCACAACTCCTAGCAGGAACATATTTAGCAAAACAAAAACTCTAGGGACACTCATAAGACATGGAAGATACACCAAAAATTAATTTGTTTGATTCCGAATAACTATGACGAAATGCCGGCCAATATTCGCCAAAATTTACTCAAAAGTCAGAACTCCACATTACTCTGCAGGATTGCAGAGTAAAGTGGGCTCACAACAACTTTTTGTGCAAAAAAAAATATGATAGGTTAAGTCCTCAGACATGGAAGATGATATACCCGAAAGCTTGTTTTAATCGGAACCACCGTCTTGCAGCACCGACGCGTCATTCTCCAAAAAACATAGAAAATTGACGCCATTAACCCTTTAATTGATCATAACTCAGGCTGTGTTACACCTAGATGCACAATATTTGATATAGAATCCCAGGACAAACAAAAAAGCCTCTTGAAGCCCCGCCCCAAAATCAACAGGAAGACTTTTAATTTGAAATATTCGCCAAAAAAAACAGGAAGTTGGCCTAACTCCACCATACTCTGTCTCATCTTCTCCAAATGTGTTATGGTTAATGACACCCAAGGCCTGAGGAAGCCCGCACGCTAATATTCATATAAAGTGAGAGCGCCACCCGCTGGGCAAAGTAAATATTGCATGTTGGTTATTTACCTCCAAGTCCTACACACTTGATCAAATCAACCTCAAAGCTGCTCAGAGGGGTCTAGACAGTCACCATGATAACACGGGAAGCTGGTTCCATTGGCTGAAACGGCGCTAAACAGGAAGCAGCTCTAACTTAATTATATTCAGTCATCTGTAGCAACACTGTAGCTTAAACTAAACCTTTTCAATAATGAACACAAAATATTCTCAAATAGATTCTGTACAATTACAAAGAAAAGCATCATCATGTTCTGACCTCTACCCACAGAAAGTCAGCTATTTTTGTGTTCTTTTTTTTCTACTTTCTTCTCCCTTATTTACAGGGCTGCCCACTAGATGGCAGTATTGCATTACAAATAGAGGGAATGAAGACTACTCTTAGCCTTTCATGCTATGTATGGTAATGGTTAATGCAGTGGGACTTTATTTCTCTAACAGTGGAGATAAGCCACACATCTTCTGATATTTTATTTAATTGTTTTATTAAATAAAAGTCCTTAGCTACATGTCAGACAAACTTTGATCAAATCAACCTCAAAGCAGCTCAGGGAGGTCTAGAGACAATGATAACACGAGAAGCCGATTCTATAGGCTCCGTGGCCTTCGTAGTTTCTCGGCGTCATCGCCACGAAACAGGAAGTCGCTGTAATTTCGCTCTGCACTGTCCCATGTGCTCCAAACTTCACCTGCCTGGTAAGAGCCCAGGCCTGAGGACGTCCTAGCATCCGTATGAAGCGCGTCGCGGCAACTTCCGCACTTCCGGTGACCGCGGCGCATTTATTCGCGTGGTCGCCCGGAGCACCGTCCAGCACGGGGGTGCGAGGGCCCAGTCATCACTGCTTGCAGTTTTAATTTGAAGCTTGATCCTCAAAAGAATGGATTAAGAAACACACACACACACACACTGCATATATATGCAGACACAAGCAACAATGTAGCGGTGTAGATTCAATGACACATGTGAAGGCACTCAGACGCACACTTATAAGCACAGAGACACACATCACTTTTCTACATTTGAAAAGCCAGTGTACCATGTCGTGGGGCAGTTAAGATGGTGACATTTCACTACAGGGCTTTCTAATGAGACGTGAATGGTGGAGCTGAAGTAGAGAGGGGCGGTGGGGGTTGGGGGTGGGGGTGATCATGATGCATGCTGTGGCACCAGATAACAACAGAGAAAGGGCAGGGAGGGGATGGCGGGCTGCATGCCATGAGACATGCTACAAGACTCAGCAGATACAGTGCATTGGCAAAAGACATAGACGGGCAGTGGGGAGAGAAATGAGAAAATAAGTCACAGAGAGAGGAGGGAAGGAGGGAGGGAGGGAGACAGAAAGGGAAAATGAGAGAGACACTCCGAGGAGCGAGAACACAGAAAAAGTCATAACCCAGATTCAATTAACATCTGATTGCTGTTCTATTGCTGTAATCTTATACAGCTGAGAGCGGTTTCATATTTCAAACAAAGGCCAAGCATCAGCCTCATTTATGATCTCCCTCACATTACACTTACTCTCACACTCACACACACACACACACACACACACATATACATACTGAAAAGGAAATGGCTGGCTCTCATTATAGAAGAAAGAAAGGGAGAAAAATTAAAAAGAAGTGATGCATAACAGACAGACAGAAAACAGGAGGAAATCAGTCAACAGCTGGAGGGATGACTGACATCCTATTTGTTTGGGATGATGAAGATATTTCCATCCTGGCAGCCATTTGTAGCGTTAGTGCCTAGGACAGCCTGTCAAATATGCTTTAGCTCTCTCAGTCCTGTCTGCACACTGCCACCATAACACACACATCAACACACACTGCCTGCATCCCCCCATAGAACACAACAGGTGTTCTATGGGGGGACTGTGGGTATGTGTGTGTTTTTCTGAAAGAAAGGTGGTTTGTTGTCGGCATAGCATTACCAGCACCATCACCTCAGGGTTGAATTATTTAAGCCTAATACGTGTGCACACAGTGTAAATGCATAAACATCACCTTTTACTACGTCGCTCGAGCAGAAAGCTTTTTTTTGCCAACAACCTTCTCTCACATCTACCCCATGGCAAAACATTACGTGAACAGGAGGTGAGTAGGTGAGGGATTTTGACGTAGTAAGCTGGTTGAACGCTGTAATGTAGTTTGTCGAACAGCAAACACACTTTAACTCTCGAACAGCAGAAAATAGAGCTGGAACTACAATGTCACAGCAGGCTAATAAAGCAGACGCTCAGGGGCAACAACATCAAAGAAGCCCAAGTCATCAGTTGGACACATGTCACAAATGCACACTATATCCACATATATACACATGTGGAACACACATACACACACTAATTGTCTCTCTCTGCACATAACTTTGTGAGCACATACATTGCTTTAAGGGAGACTCCAGGCTGAGATTGAAGACACACACATACTCTCATGTGTGTGTGTGTGTGTGTGTGTGTGTGTGTGTGTGTGTGTGTGTGTGTGTGTGTGTGTGTCTCTCTCTCTCTCTCCCTCTCTCTCTCTCTCTCTCTCTCTCTCTCTCTCTCTCTCTCCCTCAACACATTAAGTGGGGTGGGGGAGACTGTGAACTCTGGTTGAACTCAGGGTAAAAAAGAGGTGAGGCATTGCAACTCAACGGTGGACTAACACATACGCACCAACTAGTGTTACGGAAAGTACATTGTGACTACAGAGGTGTAAAGTGTGCTTGCAAACAATATGCAGATGGTGGTGTGAAAAAATGAGTTTTAAATGATGTGATCCTAATCAAAACATACATCCTTCGAGCCCAGAAAACACACACTCAGTTTACCCGTGTGTGTATGTGTGTGTGCTTGCACAGACATGTGACGTCAGCGTTCAGTCAGAATCCCATTAACCTTTCCCTAGACCTCCCCTCCTTAAATACAGTTTGACTGATTGACCGTCTCTGAAATCCCCAATCAATTATTGAAGGCAACAGAGTGTGTTCGCCTTACACATCAGACACATGACGCTAAAACCGGCAAACAGAAGAAGGCAAAATTGCAGAAAAAAATAACAATTATTTCAAGAGAAAAATATACAATGCTATGAGGAATTTGTGTGTGGAAATTCTGGTGCAGCGTGGTGCTGGTGCTGGTAGTGGTGGTGGTGTTCCTCTTAAAATATTAATGTGTTACTTTGTGTGACCCTGGCTCACTACGTCTCATTTTGCAAGCTCTAGTAGGCCTTGAGTGTTCACCAAGAGGTGTAAGCCATGGCTCATCACACACATACGCACACACACACACACACACACACGCACACACACACACACACACACACACACACACACACACACACACACACACACACACACACACACAGAAAGAAGCAGCCATCCAAACAGCAATATGCAAGCATATATGGAAACACACAGACTCATAAACTAACACAAACATACACCCATACACAAGACAAGCGCACATAAACAGGGATGCATGTGCATTCACATGTATAGATGATTACACACATAAACAGAAAAACACACACACACGTTGGCTAACTGGTGGTTGATCAAGCCAATCTAAATGCTAAACAAGAATCTGTCTCAGGAGTAAACTACTGGCTGGCTGCAGACTGTCTCTTCTCTAGAGGCACTCAACAAGGGGACATAAAATTGATGTGTGTGTGTGTGTGTGTGTGTGTGTGTGTGTGTGTGTGTGTGTGTGTGTGTGTGTGTGTGTGTGTGTGTGTGTGTGTGTGTGTGTGTCTCCTTGCATTTTCAAGACCCAAGGCTCTTCCGTCACACTGAGAAGATTCTGAGGCACTAGCTAGGATTTTTTTCCCGCCTCGATCAGTAATTGGTATAGAAAAGAAAAATAATGCCAATATCAAATAAACAAACAAAGGCTGGGAAGGACCAGCCAAAAACACAACACTCAAAACACACCCAGCCGACTGCAGCTCCACAAATCTGCAACAACTCAAGAATACATTTAAGTTTTAAATTTTGCTCACCAAATTGTCATTTCTGCTGTCCCCGATGCACCTCATCAAACGGTAAATAATGTCAATCACATACAGCGTATGCACATTAACCTTAAAGTGGCGAGGAACTTTGGCGGCTGGTGGCCCTTTTGGACAAAAGCGGTAGTATTTTTACGACGCCAGCTTAAAGCTGTTTTCTAGCGCATGCGGGCCGGTGCCAGTGTCAAATGAATAGGACGCAATATAGTGCATGTCTGTGTTGAAAGTGTGTGGGCACGGAATCTCTTCGGCTCCGTGAGAGTGGTTAGTGACCCTGCATCAACTCAATGCCAGTCAGTGCTACACACACCTGATTGCAATGAGTTGATGCAGTGTCACTAAACACTCTCACGGAGCTGAAAGATTCCGTGCCCTCACAGAAAGCGAATGAACGACAGAAGGCAGTATTGGTAACGATGAGGTAATGTGTTTATGTTGTTGTAAATATTGACTATTTCAGATGAATAATGGGCATCTGATGATGATGAAGCAAAGTAAACTTTGTTCATTCCCTTTTGGAGTAAACACTGCAGGACTAGTTCACTCCCATTAAATTGTTTACACGTTGCTCGGCAACGCCCTCCTCCATCCGTCTATCACTCTCCCTTTTAGCTTTTCTTCATTGAATTTTCTTTTTTTCTTTGATGGTTCTGCCCTATTATCAGCCATTATCACGACAAATACCTGTCTCAAACAAGGCTCCCCTTCCCTTACCTGGAGGGATAGGCTACTCAAATCGCGTTGCTGCGCTACACTGAAATCTGCGACCAATACGAATATGTGACCATAGAGCCTGCATGCGCAAGCCGAAAATCGGACTGGGAGTGCGACCAGACCAAAGGCATTAATAAAAACTATATAAAAACAGCTTTCTTTGCATTGATGGTCTCGTTTGCTGTTAAAGGTAATTTATGATTATCAGAGGAAAAATTAGGCTGTTTTAAAGATATTTAAAAGTTACTCGTAGTCGCTTTAAAGACAATATGTTTAAGTGCACTGGAATGCCTGCGGCGCACACCTGTATCTATATGGTGTGTGGATATTTGAGCCAATGAGAGTACACAGAGGACGCCATGATGAAGATTGACTTGTTGAGTAATGAAAACCCACTGCAGCCCTCCTCAGAGAGTCAGAGCCAGGGAGAGGAACGGGAGAGTGAAGTAATGAAGGAGCATACGGCTCAGAGGCTTGCACTTTGGGAAACGGGGCGTCCCAGGGGGACAGAGAGAAGAAGGGCAGAGACAGGGGACTGAAGAAAAAGGGGAGACACTAGAGAAAAAAGGGAGGAGGGGGAGAGAGAGCAATGGGGGCAGGGAAGAGAAGAGATAGTGGAAAGGCAGGAGCTATGATGGATGTTAAGACATTTGCATGCATTAATAAACATTCCGGTAACACTTTATAATAACTATCCGTTATAACTCGTTAATAGATCATTAGTAAACTCTTAACTAATGATTTATTAATGATTTGTTAAGTGTTTGTTAGAAGTTTGTTAAGGATTTATAACAATGCCTTACAGACAGTTAATAGACCATTAATAAACTTTTAGTTAATTGGTTATAAATGACTTGTTAAATGACAGTTAACCGTTTGTTAAGGATTTATAACTGTGCTTTATAGATAGCCGATAGATCATTTTCAAGCTAGTAGTGAATTACTTACTAATGACGTATTAAGTATCAGTTAATAGTTTATATGTGTTATCGGGACGTTATTCTAAAGTTGCAACTATTCCTCATTTATTAATTGTTTGTAAATGAGGAATAGTTGCAACTTTAGAATAACGTCCCAATAACATATATAAACTATTAGCTAATACTTAACTAATATATTAACTCACACTTTACAGATCAGTTGTTAATAGATTGTTAACCTTCTACTAATACCAGTGAAACTTTGTAAAACTGCACATGGGTGAAACAAGTTCAAGGTACAGAAATTTGACATGATATTTAAAACCCATAGGCTGTTCTGTGTACTGTTTTTTACCAAAGAAACACCACAGATGAAATGTTGAATATTGTGTTTAATCTATAGAAACACACATACTGAGCCATCACATGGCATAACAGTAGTATACAAAAGTACACAACAACATACAAACCCATGAGGTTTGGGAACTTTTTGTGGTAAACACTGGATAAACAGAATTTCAGAGGGACATTTAATGTCCATACATCACAGCAATGTCATGGATTATCCGTCCTAATGGCCCTTTGCGATGCTTACGGGCAAGCCACTCATGCCATTCAATAACTCTGAGATGGTCAACCAATAACTCCTCTGTACGATTTCCCCTGAGTCTCCACACATTTTCCTTAACCGTTCTCCAGGCCCTCTCTATGTGCTGAGTATGTGCACCTGTTTGGGCATCAACATATGACACACTGTGATTGACAGTCAAATGGGTGTAACCTAGCTGAGGTAAAGCATTGCGATAAGCCCGCCACTCATCACTTATTATTGTAGATCCCACTTTAACATGGTGAGCTATAAGTGGCACCAGATCTCTCCTTCTTCTTCTCTCGACTAAGCGAAGAACAGGCTCTGCATGTCTTCTCCCTCTCCGGTTCACACCTAGCATCCCAAACACCCACTTCTTCCTCTTCCAGCCACCAGCCATTCGTCCCCGTCCATACTGTTAAAAAACATGAAATGTTAGGAATTCTTCTTCTTTAAACAAAATGAATAATCTATCATTCAATGGTAATTTGCATTACTATTTTGATAATAGTGCTTGCTCCTTGCCTTTCTTTTGTGTCTGAAGTGGCTCTCATCAACAGTGACAAACTGCTGCCGCCCCCCAATGTACTGGCCTCTTGATTGCTGATATCTGTCCATCGCAGTAGTGCACACATCTCGCAGCTTTTGAGCCATCTTGGACAGGGTTGCTGAGCTTCCAGAAATGTCATCATTGATCATGTCCACTTGACGTAGACGCAGGCCTTGTGCAAATCTAACAGAACAAGGCAAAAAAATATAATCCTACAGTTATTTTGATCTTTTTGGTTTGATACACAAAGTATGCATCTACTGCACCACAGGATATGATAATTGTCCACTGCATAGATACAAACAGCAATAATAATGGAAAATATACATTGTGGTATTATTTTCTACAGAGCTCTGTCAATACATTTGGGACTAATAATATTGGGATATTTGTAAAATCCTATTTCTAATATTAATTGCTAGAGTCTATAGATTGAGAGAGCCAATTGCCATTTAGCTCCACCAGGCCTAATGCTGGCCAACACAGCATCCCATAAGTAACATTAAACATATTTCCATAATTAAACTGTTAAGCTGTAAATTACACCTATTAGCAAAATAAATCACAAAAGTGAAACAACTCCAAGCACTTGTTATCATCATGGGTGTAGAGATGCTCTATAACATAATAATTACACACTTTACTACATAATCTCCAGTTATTGTTTATGACAGCACAGTTATACAGTATTTCTATTGAAATAAACACTTTTCATCAGACAAACACACTAAAATCATTTAAATCATTAAGTCATAGCGTACCTGTACACAAAGCGCATCCAGTTGAAGAGGGAGACCTTTGAATTGCTGAATATAGACTTGTGTCGAATTGACCTCTTCAGTTTCCTCCCTCTGTGGTTATGGTGTTTGCAAACCCTGAAGATACATACATAGAAATAAATATAAGAATGACACAGGCCAGGGTAGTGGCTATAGCAGTGATTCTCAAACATTTTCATGCCAAGGACACCCAACTTAATGTATTTGGCCATGGAGCCATCTGAAAATATTTTGTGCCAAGACTCTCCCTAAAAGGTATGTTAATGTTTCAAAAGTGTTGATTTTTTTCCAGTATTGTTTTATCTGAAATTAGCAGATCTATAAACTCACAACGTTTTGTGATCTTCTAGATTTAGTAACAGTAGTGTATTGTATAGTGGTGTATTTCTATAAATTAATGAATTAAGATATAAGCCTATTGGGCACTCTTATCAGCTCATTATTAAATAATTTTAATTTTCACTAGAATTCCGAACCAAAATACCCATTTATGTTTTCATTTCATACAACAAAAATAAACTTACCATGCATAGTTGTCCACACAAACTGATTCTTTGAATTTCATCTTGTGTTTGCATTTTTGGCATCTCATCCGTCTTCTTAGAAGCCTTTTCTTCTGCATCCATTTGATTATTTTTCTGTGTCTTCTTTTAGATTTAGTTCTGCCTTCAATAAGCTCTCTTAGCTCAGTGGCTAAACCAGGCATGATTTAGTTACGATATTACAATATGACTTGATTCGGCCTAGCTATTTTCCTATCCTGTTATTTCCACACACATCACACGATCAAGTTTCCCCGAGTCTCTGTGACTAGCTCCCGCCAGATTACGTTTGGGTTTGAATTGACGAGGGAGAAACAAGCCAATCATAATTGTATTCAGGGGCTGGAGGAGGAGCCATCCGGCCTCCTCTATCATATTGGCTTGTCGTCAACTTGTCAATCACCTGTACTTTGACGAATGAAAACCTTATTTTTATACAGTCTATGGTGAAAACCGGAGACGACCTAAACAGACACGCCCACCCTTCACTCTCTCGGTTGATGGGCAGGGCAGCTGGCATTAGCATGGACTTCAAAATGAATACACGGTCTGGTAAAATGTCCGATATCAGTGTTCCCAGCAGCGATGCGCAAAATACCGAGATCAATCCAGGTACTGTCGGGAGAAAGAGAAAGAAGTCAACAGCCGGTACTTCCAGCAAAAAGAAAACTACGCCTCTGGACCATGCTGTGCACATGGACGGTGACGGTAAGCGAGAATGCGTGTTATCTTTCCATTAAAGATGTTTGGCCGGGATAACACGGATTGATAGATTTTTACTACATCATTCAACCAGATTAGTGTCAAATGATTAATTTTGTGTGCGCGCGCGCGCGAAACTAAACAAGCACGCGCGAGCTAGCTAGCCGAATATAGAAGATTTCGCCTCCTAGCCTATATGAGTTGTAAGACTTGTTGTAGGCCTACAGTTAGTAGAATTGTTGTTTTCGGAGAGCAACACAGGGTGCATACAAAGTATTAATCAATGTTGACTGAATGTTACAGCTGCCATATGGGTTGAGCAATATATTGATATTGTTATAGCATAATAGTTGTCTTCTCCTGGGTTTGAAAGCTATTACAGTAAAGTGATTTCATTTTCTGAATTTACCAGACTGGTCAAGTTAACCTTAGTCTAGAAGAACTGAAATGGCTGCAAAATAGTCAACCAAGAATCATCATACTGGTGTGATTGAATGCATCAAAACTTTAAGTCAATGCTTAGACAAAATATAAAGATACACATAACCTAAAAATATTGAGTTATTTCAAAAAGGCTATATCGCTCAGCCCTATACATGTGTGTATAATTATAGTCTGTACACATCCATTCATATATTCACTGGTGATGAATGACAGTTATACAATTATGTTCACTCATTCAGAGATCCAGTGCAGATATCAATCTCTAGAGCTAGCTGCTCATATACTATATTTTATTTTACCTTCACTTGGCTTTTATGATTAGAGTTTTTTTAATTATCTATCCTATCATTCCAGATACTGAGGCAACTGTAGCTCCAACAGCATTTCTACATATTAAGAAAATGCAGCTTAAGCTCCGTGAGGCCAAGAAGAAGCAGCACACAATCACAGAAAAAATCAGTGACCTGATTAAGGAGAGAGACTCCCTCCACCAACAAGTTGGTGAAAGTAAGTTGGCCTAACACTTTCTTGGGAAAAAAACATCTTGCACACCTAACAATATATATGTGTGTGGTGTGGTGTGTGTGTGTGTGTGTGTGTGTGTGTGTGCGTGTGTGTGTGCGTGCGTGCGTGCGTGTATAATTGAGTGGAAGAAAGGCCAACATTTCACAGTGACAAGACCTTCAACAGAGCATTACTGTGTTATTAACCAAACAATATATGTGCAGTTAATACCTGGAAGATAATATCTGTAGCATTGATTGACAGCAGACACAGCTGTCCAACTGATGAAATCTCGATTGATGAGTCAGTGAAATTAATTAATAAATAATACATGTGAGTACAGTGTTGGAAAGAATGTATGTGAGTGTACTTGTATCGTCATACTTAGTAATGCATTTGGTATTTTATTTCTCTTATGTTGTAGATACAGATGATGGTGGGACAATTGACACATCTTCCTCGGCCAACTCGTCTCCTGGTCCATCTTCTTTCTCTTCATCCTCCAGTCCATCCAACTCCTCTTCATCCAGCTCCTCATGTTCATCAACTGATTCTTCCAATTCAGACAAGAAATCGAAGAAAAGACGCAAGAAGAAAAAGAAGCACCACCACCAGAGTCACAAGAAAAAGGATAAGAAGAAGAAAAAAAGGCTACATGGCAAGCAGAGAGGTAAGTGTACTCATGTGTGTCAGGCATATAGACGTCACAACGTCTCTCTCTCTCTCTCTCTCTCTCTCTCTCTCTCTCTCTCTCTCTCTCTCTCTCTTATTAGCATGACCGTTAAAATACAGTGTTGCCAAAGCAAATAAAGGCAATACAGACAATAAATAAAAACAGACAAACATAAAAAAACAAGAAATAAGACTGCTCCCCTCATGTGTGTCACGCATGTAGACATCTCTCTCTCTGTCTCTCTCTGTCTCTCTCTGTCTCTCTCTGTCTCTCTCTCTCTCTCTCTCTCTCTGTCTCTCTCTGTCTCTCTCTCTCTCTCTCTCTCTCTCTCTCTCTCTCTCTCTCTCTCTCTCTCTCTCTCTCTCTCTCTCTCTCTCTCTCTCTCTCTCTCTCTCTCTCTCTCTCTCTCTCTCTCTCGCTGTATAAAGTTTATCCAAAACTTGCTTGCTGGTGGGACTATTGTCTTGGACCTTCCAATTGCTCTGTGCCCATGTAATCTTGTTACTTGCAACCACTTTGCATCTATGCGTGTGTTTCCCTGTGTTGATTCACAACTTGTAGGTTTGTTATACTTACCTAAACTTCTATCTATTTCAGCACGTCATCCAGAGGAGGTTATCAAGAGATACAGAAAAGTTCTTAAGGCGTACAAGAAAGGAAGGAAACTGAGCATGGCATATCGAAAGGTCGGTGTCGACCGAAACACCGTTGTCGCCAATGCCCCGATCTGTGAGCTGGCTGTTGTGGCCCCGAAGAAATACAAGGAGTTGCTGGATGCTTATACACCACAGCAACGACTGCAGGACTTTGCAAAAAAATGTCTGGAAGTGTTGATTAATAATCCAAACCTTTTGAGGGATGTTGAACATCAGAAGAAAAAGGGAAAACTGATTCCTCTGTCTAAGAAAGCTTAGGTGTTGTGTCACTGTGGAATGGTGCCCTAGAGCAGTTCGATTGTAGCTCAGGTCTGGTTCAGTACAGTATAATACTATATATATATATATATATACAGTACTAAGTATAGAGGGTCCAAGTTGTGTGAAGACATGTTCATATCAATAATGCCAATGGCTTAATTTTGATTTATTTTGTTTTCATGTCCTGCACAAAAAGTTCCCAAACCTCATGGGACATTGCCGTGATGTATGGACATTAAATGTCCCTCTGAAATTCTGTTTATCCAGTGTTTACCACAAAAAGTTCCCAAACCTCATGGGTTTGTATGTTGTTGTGTACTTTTGTATACTACTGTTATGCCATGTGATGGCTCAGTATGTGTGTTTCTATAGATTAAACACAATGTTCAACATTTCATCTGTGGTGTTTCTTTGGTAAAAAACAGTACACATAACAGCCTATGGGTGGAACAAGGTTGAGGTACAAAAATTAGATATTTTAAATATCATGTCAAATTTCTGTACCTTGAACTTGTTTCACCCATGTGCAGTTTTACAAAGTTTCACTGGTATTAGTAGAAGGTTAACAATCTATTAACAACTGATCTGTAAAGTGTGAGTTAATATATTAGTTAAGTATTAGCTAATAGTTTATATATGTTATTGGGACGTTATTCTAAAGTTGCAACTATTCCTCATTTACAAACAATTAATAAATGAGGAATAGTTGCAACTTTAGAATAACGTCCCGATAACACATATAAACTATTAACTGATACTTAATACGTCATTAGTAAGTAATTCACTACTAGCTTGAAAATGATCTATCGGCTATCTATAAAGCACAGTTATAAATCCTTAACAAACGGCTAACTGTCATTTAACAAGTCATTTATAATTAATTAACTAGACGTTTATTAATGGTCTATTAACTGTCTGTAAGGCATTGTTATAAATCCTTAACAAACTGCTAACAAACACTTAACAAATCATTAATAAATCATTAATTAAGAGTTTACTAATGATCTATTAACGCGTTACAACGGATAGTTATTATAAAGTGTTACCAACATTCCCATTTAGGGCAAAAGCAGGAAGAAAAGGGTACCTGAACAGTCAGAGCAAAGTAATATCTTGTTTGGAAGCCGAGGCACGCAGTCATCTGAGCAGTTTATTATAGAGCGGGTTGTTTCGAAGTTCTTTTCTATTTGCTTTGAAAATAGAGGAGAGGGCTCAGGTGTGTGACTGGGAGACTCTATCCATCTCTATCATAAATCCCAAGGCCACCAGGATCTATAATTCATACCGACAAATGGATTCTACACCAGGAGAAACACGAGGATCACGTCTGCATACACACATACAAACACTTTTCAAAGCACCAAAATCCGCCGCCACACATACACAATGTCCTTCTTTTAGGCAATCTATGAAATGACTATGTCTCTTGGGGGTCTAGGCTAAACAACCATTGCTATGGTGATGGAGCTTGGGCTCTATCCAAAAAGACAGAGATGATATATAGAGGGATTCATCCTTCATGGATGGCCATGAGGGGAAAACAGCGGCCAAATAACACCAGTGCCTAAAGGGCTTCAGGGCCTTTCAATTTGGGGGAAATTGTGGCTCGCGGCAACCTAGGAGGATATTTGTCACGTTGCTGGACGATGCAGGGCAACAGATCACTATCGATTGGACTGATGGGGTTTTACGTGCCTCATAGGGAGGTGTTGCTGTGTAAAGTCACCGTGTGAAAGGAGAAACTGGAGTTTATTAACCCACATGCTGATGATGATGATTTTTCATTACTGCTTATATTGTCTAATCCCATCATCCAACGATATACAAGGCCAGAAGGTGCACTGATCCTGTTTGTGTGTGTGTGTGTGTGTGTGTGTGTGTGTGTGTGTGTGTGTGTGTGTGTGTGTGTGTATGTGTGTGTGTGTGTGTGTGTGTGTGTGTGTGTGTGTGTGTGTGTGTGTGTGTGTGTGTGTGTGTCTAGCTTTCATTTTATACGCGTAATATACATATGTATATGTGCTGGTGTTTGTACATGCATGCGTTTGTGCACCTCAGCAAGCCAGAGTTCACAAATAGACGCATATCTTAGATCATGAGATCGCATGTGTTGGTAGGTATTGGTATTCTCTAAAGTCTCAGGATTACCATCCAACATCTTTTATTCCTTCTCTTCAGCATGAGAGAGAGATAAATGAGGGGTGGGGGAGGAGGGGAGGAATATGATTTATCCCTCACACTACTTGATGAATCTGCTCTGGGTGGCTAAACTATTTATGAGCCTCATAGCTAAATTCCTCCATGCGTCTCTTCCCTTTTCTCGCTTCGGAACCCAAATCTAATTCGGCCTGGCGAAACACACACATACACGTGCATACCCGTACGCATACACATACTTACCACACAGCCACTAGAATTTGCACACACTTGCACAATGATTAGCATTTGCGCCCCGCCTGTACACAAATCCATATTTAATGAGAAGGCATAAGTGTTTAAAGCGGCAGGTTTGGCTCTTGTGAAGACCATAGACCAGCACAGAGTCGAGCGAACATCCTATTATCTAAGCATGCCAAGGCCTTCCCATGCACTGGGTGATTTCCATCTCTCTTTAAGAGACAGAAGAGGACTTGGAGCGGCTTTGTTAAATGAAAAAATTCTCCAAAACAGTGTGTGCTCCTTCATCCGTGTACAAAAATGCCAAATGGCACATCGCACTGTGAAATTAAAATCAATGATAGTTCGGAGTATTTGTGAGCCTACTACCTCAGAATTTTGGAAAAAATCAATGCCAGGGCGTTTGGGCAAGATACGAAGCAAAGCAAGACTCATGGGACCGTATATGGAACCACAAGACAAGATTGTTGTCTTTTTACTTCAGATTTTTTTTTAAGTGAATTAAATATACAGTATAACATATAATAAGTGGCACACACACAACAACAAAACACATATAATTTGTGTGTACGTTCAATTTCCATAGTGAAGATGCTGCAAGGGGAAATTCTACTAGTCAGAACACTTTAATCAAGATAAGTATGACAATGTTAGTTTTACTTCATGCCAATACGAGCAGCACTTCACTGTGAGACCTCTCCACACCAACTGTTAGTCAGCTGGAGGTTGACTTAGCAGATTTTTCCCAGGCCCTTGGCTTTGTAGATAAGCAGCGGCTCTAATGCAGCATGCAGCCAGCACTACAGATCAATGTGTAACAATAATACATTCCAAAGAGCTTCAACATCCATTTCATAATCTCCTAATCAGCTCAAAATCAAAAGCATGCTGTGAAAACCCAGCGGGAGTACGGCATATGCTTGTGATCAAGATTTTTTTTTCTTATCTTGTAGAGAAATACATTTACAAAGCTGTTGTAATGCAAAAGGCGATCTGGGAGCCAAGGTACAGTCACAGTTATGCGATAGCGGTGTAATCGTTTAAACAATGGGGGCTGAGCAGTTGGTTCCTGGCTGGACACTTGTTGAACACTGTTGCTTTGTCCCAGAAAGATTATAAAGCAGACGGAATAAACACGTTTTTCTTTTATGTAACTGCGGTTAGCACGCTGTGGTACAATAGGAAAACAAACCCCTAGGGAAGACCTTTCTTCTCTGAACAGATTTCTGACTTTAAATCAGAGGAAAATTATTCATTATAAGCTCTACTGTATATTTACCTACAGTGACTATAAATGTGTCATTATTCCTTTATAAAACAGTCTACAGTCAAGAATTCTAACATGCACAGAACAATGAATAATAATTGGAACATTTCAGAATGCAATGTTCGCTGTTTCCCCCTGTCTTTCCACTTTTCAAAGCTCAATTAAAGGTGGAGTCAGCGATTTTGGAGAAAGCTTGCTGTCCAAATTACTTTTTGTCAAAATCAGTGATTCTTCTCATGATCCCCATACGTGTAAAGTAATACTGTGTGGATGCAAAAAAAAATTGTGTGTTAAAACAAATCCAAGGCTCTGTAAACTGGTATGTTTCTAGCTATGGTGGGTCTTAGTCCTTTATTTATATACCCTTTGATTACAGAACCTAGGCTGCCCCCCCCAAAAAAAAAAAAAGTTTTTAAATAGCTATGAATGGTGCCTATTACAAGATGGCAGAGGGTAGATTCGGCGGGGATGTGAGCCAAAATTAAAGAAACTGGCAGAGATGGGGGGAAAATTACAGAGACACTGAGATGTCATTTGGCCTCCTGAGTAATTGAGGGGCAGCGGGCTCACTGAAGGACAGGACAGAAAATGACAGAGAGGGAAACAGAAAGGGAGACGGAGATGGAATGGTTGCAGGGTGACAAAATTCACAGGAAAAAAAGTGAAGTGAAGGCAGACAGAGAGGCAATGACAGTGCCATTCGCTGAGGTACACTGATCACCTGGAGAGGTCCATACAGCCAAGGGAGAAGGAAAAGGCAAGACTGAAGAACAAAAAAAACAGCTGGTCCCCTTTGCTTCATTTTCTCCGTTTCCTTTATCACTCTCTCTTTTGTTCGTCATCTGCACTCCACTCTGAACAAGGTTTTCATGGACACTTGGAAGGTAGAGATGCATGGGGCTGAATTTAGCTCATACACAGGAACTGAGGAGTCAATCTCTCCACTAGAATTCATTTTCTAATGCCCTGGACTTGTTTGTACACTTGTTTTGTATATCACAGATTTGAGGAAGATGTGAATAAAGTGAAGGCCGTCGATGCAGGGACAGAAAAGTGACGGAGGAGAGGGAAAGAGAGAGAGAATGATGGAAAACTATAGAGCAATGATTTGTCGAAGTTGAAAGAGATAAAGATCAGTGAGAGAAAGGGGAGACACGGGTGAACGAAGGAGGGAGTTAAATGCAGATAGAGGGGTGTATACCATCACACACTGGACATTCTTGCCTTTTAATCGCAAAAAACAGTTGCATCAAACAATGATCTGATACTGAGGGACGCTTTCTACTCCGTCAATATCTTGAGGTCCGTTTGTTTCTTCCTCTTCTTAGCCCATCTCTGATTCATTTTTTCTCTCTCTCAATCTTCTGCCCCCCAGAGCATTTGTTTGTTTGTATTCTAAACAAAAGGGTGTTGTTTAATTTGATAGGTTGGGATTGCTTTCAGACATGCTGTGTGTGTTAGTGTGTGCGCATGCGTGTGAGACACAGCAGTGCATGGCAAAGAGGTTATTAATTCCTCAGCGAAGCAGCGACACACAACAGCTTGCAGATCAATTTTTAATAAGAACTCTGCAGTTCACAAGCATCGAAATAACAGTGCGAGTGTGTGTGTCTGTGTGTGTGCGTGTGTTTGATAAGAGCTCTGCAGCTGGCTTGCAGGGTAATAAACATATTGTAATCAGTGGCTTCTGACCGAAAACCTAATCACTATGTATGTGTTAGTTTGGGCATGTTTGCACGTGCAGCTACTGGCAAAAGGTCAGGATCAGCTAGCCACTTCATCCATATATGAAACATGACGAAGAATAATTTTACAAAACACAACTGATTAATTAAAATTATAAAGAAAATAGAATTCTGGTGGATTTTTGTTATTGTTTTATGCAACACACAAAAGTGGAAATTAGAGAGGTGATAGGAAATGTGGAGCAAGAGAAAGGCTTTAATGCCACATTGCAGTCACACAATATGGTACATGATTTAACCATGTCACCCTTTCATCCTCCCAGAAAACTGCCACCATTTAGATAACTAAAAATCATGAAGGTTTTGTGTTAATTATAAATATAAATGATCACACATTATTTAGGGCGGCAGTGGCGAAGTGGGTAGGGAGGTCGCCTCTGGAGTGCAGGGTCGGAGGTTCGATCCCCTAACTACCCGCAACATGTCGAAGTGTCCCTGAGAAAGACACTGAACCCCACATTGCTCCCAATGGTTCAGAGAGCGCCTTGCATGGCAGCTACTGCCATTGGTGTATGAGTGTGTGTGTGAATATGGTAATCACATAAGATATATAAAGCGCTTTGGGGCTGAGAAAATTGGCTAAAAAGCGCTATATAAGTCCAGTCCATTCACCATTATTTAGTGTAAATTGTGCCTCGTTCAAGAGAAAACTGAACTTATTTTAGTGTGTTTGAACATAAACTCATGGTGTAAATCAGTTTTCTATAGATCAGTTACTTTGAAAACACGGCTTTCACTAGGTCTACAATTAAAAGATATTAATTATTTTCCTGATTGATCCATTCCTTTTTCTAAAAAGGTCAGTACATAGTGAAAGATGACTTCAAGAACGTCCCGAACCCCAGGTTGAAATCTTCAAAATATGATGAACAGTTCAAACTCCAAAGATATTCGATTTACAGGGGCAGGTGAGAAGACAGGACATTTTGGATGGGGCCCGCCCTCGAGATTGGGAACCACTAAACTAAACTATCTTTACAAAAGTTGAAACTAGCTCCACCTCGGTAAACTACGTATAGCAGTACAATGCTGCGTATGTATAAAAAATCAGTATGAACAATCTTTTTACAAAATTGTATCAATGACAGGGGTCCACTTTCTGCGGAACTACTAACAGCAACTATAGCCTTTCTTTGGGTATAATAAGATATCGGAGTCGGTGTAGTGGCCTCCTACTAGAAAGACGGAGTTAACATTCAGAGCACATCGCTGAAGTTTAAGTATGAGCCTCGAACAAGCCAGGTGACTGCAGGGGAGGCCATTCATATTCAAGCCTAACACAGCCCCTCTGTTCCCATCTATTATTCATGACAGTCTTCCTACTGCCTGCTTCCTCTCCTGGCCTCCTGGTCAAACCTTCTCCGCCTCCTACACTGTATCACACCTGAACTAGCTGTAAAAAGCGGTTATTCACTGAACATTAAAGGGATTGGATGTGGGATAATGTGCTAGCGGAGGAAGGGAGGGGGAAGCTTTCAAGGCTATCAAATATGGAGCCCGGATTTGAGGCGTTCGACTCATGAATCACCCCGAGCAAATGGAGCAAAAGAGGGATGACCCTGATTAATTTGTCTGTTTGCCTCCTATTCTCTATATTTTCCCCTCGCTCTCTCCAGGAACAGCTGCAGGATAACAACTATTGCTGCTTACACACACTTGCATTCACACATACAATGTTAAACTCCCTTCAGCAACTAAAAACTTCAACTCCCTTCATTGCAATCATAGAGCACTGTTGACCTCCAATTACACTTGGGGACTTATAATAGTCTGGTTCTTTTGCGTAACCACCAAACAACGTTGCTGTGAGTCCTCTGATCTTATCTACTGCTCTGTTCTGAGAGTACAAAACAAGTGCAAATTGAAACTCGCCTTTGAAAAAGCCTAACAACGAAGGCATTATCCACAAGGTGTTCATCCCCTTGTCAAAACATTCAGCTCCGACAGGTCCACATCTGAAGGCTCATTAGTCAGATTGCTTGTCAGCATATAGGCGTTAACAACGTAAACACAGATATTACATCAAGCAGGCAGAAAAACACAAAATTGGAGCATGGGGCACATTGATGATCACTTAATGCAGACACAGATCGGAATAAAGCTATCAGTGTGGCACATCTCATAAGCAAATGCAGAAAGGGGGCACGCAGATGTGCAGCTAATCACTTAGAGCAGCAAGAATAATTGCCTGACATTGATTGTGCTTATCTGGCCCTCCATAAACTCTGTTACAAAGTGTATTGTTTATGATTGTTTGTGTGTGTGTGTGTGTGTGTGTGTGTGTGTGTGTGTCTGTGTGTGTGTGTCTGTGTGTGTGTGTGCATGCCATTTCCCCTGAGTTGTCAGTCTATTTGCATGATTAATTTGTTTGTCATTTCATTGTAAGGAAAAAGGTTTGAACCGTTGGAAGATATTTCAATTTAATTTTAAATTAGCTTCTCTCAGTCCCACACTTAACACAGAATGAAATTAAATTCCAGTTTATTACAGCATGAATTTTATTTTCAAAGTTTTTTTCTGATCGCATTGTAGGATTATTACCAACTTTATTGCTGAGAACTGAGAATACAACATTTAGAAAGACACAGCATGAAACATTAGCAGGTAGATCAGATCCTTAAAATAGTTATGAAAGTTAGATCCTTGTCATGATCTTCAAAAAAATCCTTTCTGTTTATGGTCGTTTTTTTTTCTTTCATTAATCTATAATTTCACGTATATTAACATTTAGTAAATCACACCTTTATAAAGTAGTTTTCACAGGTTTCGATGTAGCATGTAATGCGACGTTACTGTTTGTAATTTCACGTCATATATATCAGACTCACTATTTACTGTTTATCTTCCTTCAGCTCGATCAGAGGTGTATTGAGTTTTTGCAAATCAAATATTTCCTAATTCCTACTGCTGTTTGTTGACCTCATTAAAAAAACATTCAACCAGTGACACACAGGCTAGCTTTTATTAAGATGCATGTATTCAGTCACAAAATTAGTACAGAGAGTGACCATCAAAAATACTACAACTGTAATCTTAAGGATTCTAACTTTAAGCATAATATATATAAAGATAGCACTTAATGCAACCCAGCTTATTTCTTCGGTTGCCCTATATTATTAAATGAATGTTTTGGTTATTGTTGTCCAGAAGATGAAACATTAGCTACGTGAGTCTACAGTCTCGTGTGAAAGTTTGTGAACCCCTTGAACCTTTTGGAATTGTATTTATTTTTACCACTATTAATTCATTTTTATCAATACCAGTATTTTTTATTTTAAATAATAGATGTTTGTTTATCCATTCAACATTTTTCTTTTCCAGAAATCAATTGTTAAAACACATAAAACTAATTATTTGCCAACAGTTGTATGTGCAAAAGTTTGTGAACCCTGAGCTGCATTGCTTAAATCGAGCAGGTTAACACAATCAGGTGGGCCAAATTGATTGATGAAATAGACCAATGTAATGAGAGATCTTTAGGGAAGAAATTGGGTGGCACTAGATAAAACAGAGATAAAACCAGGTCAGTTTAGGCTCACCAAAGTCAACCCATACAGGTCAGACATGCTTAAAGGGAAAACAATCTCAGAGGATCTCAGGAATAGAGTTGTGATGCTGCACATTTGTCTGGGGACAGCTATAAATTATATAAAAAAAAGTTTGAGCTCCATCGGTCCACCGTGAGGCAAATCATCTACAAAAGGAGAGCTTTAAGAGTGACTTAACGTCTGCCTAGAAGTGGACTTCCTTCAAAAATATCCTCAAGCGCCACAAGAAAAGTGATTTTTCAGGTAAAAGCCAACCCAAACATTACATCTGGAGATTTGCAGACAATTTGACACCACCATTCTTCACTTGGGA
This sequence comes from Ammodytes marinus, assembly GCF_949987685.1. Classification (NCBI taxonomy): domain Eukaryota; kingdom Metazoa; phylum Chordata; class Actinopteri; order Uranoscopiformes; family Ammodytidae; genus Ammodytes; species Ammodytes marinus. The sequence continues at coordinate 19,603,605 of NC_137213.1, read as the reverse complement.
GAAGGTTCTATTGGTGGTAGGGAGAGTTGCGTTTTTGCCCAAACATGGCGGTTTTGGTTATGACCAAACAGTTAAATTTTGGACTAATCTGTCCACAGAATAAGACTTCAGGTATCTCCAGGTGTTCTCTGGCAAAGTTGTGAGAAGCACTTTTGTTCTTTTTTGAGAGCAGAGGCTTCTTCAGCAACCCTCCCATGAAATACATTTTGACAGTTTTCTTCTTATTGTGGAACCATGCACATCTGTCCCAGTTGCTACAAGAGAGGTCTGCCAATCACTAGATGTAATGTTTGGGTTGGCTTTTAACTGAAAAATCAATTTTCTTGTGGTGCTTATGGATATTTTTGAAGGAAGTCTACTTCTAGGCAGATGTTCAGTCACTCTTAAAGCTCTCCATTTGTAGATGATTTGCCTCACGGTGGACCGATGGAGCTCAAACTTTTTTTTAAATAATTTATAGCTGTCCCCAGACAAATGTGCAGCATCACAACTCTATTCCTGAGATCCTCTGAGATTTGTTTCCCTTTTAGCATGTCTGACCTGTATGGGTTCACTTTGGTGAGCCTAGACTGACCTGGTTTTATCTCTGTTTTATCTAGTGCCGCCCAATTTCTTCCCTAAAGATCTCTCACAACATTGGTCCATTTCATGACGCAATTTGGCCCATCTGATTGTGTTTACTTGCTCGATTTAATCAATGCAGCTCAGGGTTCACAAACTTTTGCACATACAACAGTTGTCAAATAATTTGTTTTATGTCTTTTAACGATTGATTTCTGGAAAAGAAAAATGTTGAATTGATAAACAAACATCTGTTATTTCATATAAAAAATACTGGTATTGATAAAAATGAATTAATAACGGTAAAAATAAATACAATTCCAAAAGGTTCAAGGGGTTCACAAAGAGACTGATATACAGTCTCGTGTATATCAGTGGTGGGCTGTCTAGGCCAGCAAAGCCTTCTCTGCTGGCCTAGAGACTTTAAGAACAACAAAATTCTTCAGATAAGTCCAAATATGTAATTTAATAGTTTTTCCTTCAGTTGCGCTGCTGCCTCCAGTGCGCTAATAGCCTATATATTAGAGCTCTTATCCAATCAGATAATTTCCCTGCGCTGTCTCCCTGTAAAAAAAATATCTGGAGGCCTTCAGAGTTCCGAGAGAGTTTGGTGCTACACTGGGTTTTCAAACTTGTATTGTTTACTAGGGGCAGTGTCCACAGGACGTGCTACATGCGCTGCCAGCTATTCATTCTCCATGGTAGGACCCGCTAGTACTTCCCAGCATAATTTTCAAGCTTTAAACGTAAACATGCAAAGAATGTTTGTTTTTCTTAGCTGCTGCGCTGTCTAGCGCTCTGAAACTAAATTGATAGACAGAAGGTCTGACCGACCTGTGTGTTTTCATACTGGCGCAGGGTCTGCGATTAAACTGGGATCTGTGTGTGTGTTTTTGACATTTACCTTGACCGGTAGTCGCTAGTGACTCCTGGCTGTTTTGAATTTGTTTTAGATTATTTGGTCATGTCATGATTTAGACTATGTGGGGTCTTTACGTGATGCAGCATCTTGTCATGCTGTGTAATTTTGGTTTGCCTTTGCTCTTGATGGTTTAGTCAACAAGTTATAGTCTCATTAGTGTAATGTCATTTTATTCCACTGTAACTGCTTCAATTGGGTGGATAAGTCAATTACAATAGCTGTGACGTCATCATGAAGTTTTTTTATTTTTTTATTAAGCGGTTTCATTTTCGGGATGAAGGCTCTGAAGGCCTAGGTGTAAAAGGCACGGAAGTCTGCATACAGTCTCTGCGTGATCTGCTCAAAAACCAAATTTTCTGACCATGTGTGCCTCGCAATATGCCTACAGATGTACCTGTGTCAAACACAATTGTGTTTGGAATCATCTGCGAAAGCCAATTTCACACCGAGATGTATTTTAAATTGCACAGGAGCCAGGCAATACACACAAGGCTTGTGGGAAACGCAGATCTTCGATACAAGCGGATGCACTGTGAGTATGAAAATCAAATGATTGCAGACTTGTGTACGCACTTCGCATTTTTATATTATCTGACAGCTTATATTTAAACATACCTTAAAAACACAAACATTGAAATGGTCAATTCATGGCAGTTTGCACTGGCAACCACTCCAAAAAAGGGAAAGGGGCATTTTTAGTGGGTTGTGGCAGCAGTTTATTGAGTTGGCAGAAGAGCAGTGGAGCCACACAACTTGAACTTGAGGTGAGAGTGTAATAAGTATGTGTACATTTTGGTCTGTTTAGGCACTTATTATTTGGAGCTGAGAAAGGAACCATGATAAACCCATTACAACAGTGTAACTCTTATACAGTATATCTCTTCCGGACTCTGTTTCTAACGGTCACTAGTATACATCACTCTGTCGGACACACAGACTACAAACACACAACTCTGTTCATGTTCTGTTCAAAACCTAACAACCACCTGTGTCATTATCTCTGTCACAGTTAAGTGGTTATAGTGAGGAAATGCTCAAGGGTTTCCCATCACTGGGTAAACTCTATATCAGCGTAGTGCCTGCTGACTTTACTCTGAAAATAGCACTGCTTAAAAAAAATCTTCACCATACTCTGGAAAACTATAAAACTCAGGAACGTTCTTATGGTGAAAGTCATATTAAAGCTGGGGTATATGATTTCTGATTTGTCAAAGTTAACATGAGCTGACACTTTGACCAATCAGAGCGAGGCTCCGATTCTCTGTTCTTATTGGTTATTGGGACTGTCCATTCACTTTGGCACAACTTTGTTGGTGTAGAACGTGTCAGGGAGGGACCACAGGGGAGGGACCAAAGAGAACAAGTGGAGCGGTTGAGGTATTTGGATTCGAATCGCTATCCCAAATGTAATTTTCTCCCCAAATCCTCCACTCCAGCTTTAAGATCAGTCTCTACCAATGAGTGGTACAAGTAATTTTCCCGGATGTAACTTTGAGCACAGGGACATGGAATTTGAAATAAAATTCCAAGGTATTAAGATATTTTGTAATGTAGAATCTACAAAAACCCAGAGCTTCAAGGATTCAAACCATTTGATTTACAGTATATATAAAAAAAGGATCATACTGGACTGAGACATGATGCAAAGCATTTTGATGTGAAGTATCTTGAAACATTAACAGGTTAAGAGCCCTCAGTGGGATTGCTCAGTGTACCTGTGGTCAGGTGGCCTGACGCTCCAATGGATGTGCATGCTGATATATGGACATATATAATGGTATTGTACCAAAAACACTGCGGCAATAAGCAAGACAGTATTTTACTGATTTATCTGGAACCAGCCATGAATAAATAAATGTAGTGGCAGAGTATGGCATTGTTGTTGATTTGCATCTGATCAAAATATTGCAGGTTTGAAATATATGCTGAATTATTGCACATTCAAAGGGAAGAACCCGTAGGCTAGAGAGAGGACATATGTTCGCACACTCACACACACATACATTTTTCACTTTTCAATTTGTGTTGTGACAGCTTCTCTGTAAATGGTTATGATCTGAATTAACTGAACATTTACAGCCACCTGCACACACACACACACACATAAAACATACAAGCACTAGTGGGGGCATCCATCACTGAAAGTCAGTGACCGTGAGTTGACCTCAAGCATCATGTGAATCCTCGGCTCCACAGTGAAAGCAACATGGATCTGTCTGTCCAACACGCAGACAAACACAGGTACAAGCCAAACTCCAAATATTGCTGTCATATTACCTCTCTCTTTCCCCTCATAAAATTATAGTTTCAATGTTGGGGAGCCATTTGCAAAATCCTACATGTACATTTCAAATGCGACAACATTGCAGATAAGAGCTGAATACCTAGCAGGACCTCTGCCTCTGCTGCCTTCATCTTGGCACAATTATCTTCTAATGTGACAGGTGACATTTTCTACCACACTGGGCCAGCCTCTTGTTGAGGATTCAAATGCATGATAATAGGCTGTAACTAAAAGAGACACGTTCTTCTGTGTGCATTCAAAAACACATTACATGTGGACATATTTTCATCGCCTATGTGAATGACATTACCTGTACTATATATTTATATATATCAGTGATTCTTGAGAAGCGGGACAAAAGGCCGTCGTCCAATATTAACTGCTGTTATGTTTTAAAGTAAAAATATTTAAAATTGTAGATGTTATTAGGGATTAAGAATAGAATGTCGTGAGCACAATTATCCCCTTAAATTTAATTTGATCATTATTATGTCAAATATATGGCACTTGTTATCTTCTCACAACCTCCAAAACGGTGTGTCCACAGAGAAGATTTCAATCATTCATATGCAATAAAACCTATTCAAAATGTACTTTAATGATTAAAAATAGTTTTTCATCAAAAGCAACACTAAATAATCTCTCATATCAATAACAACTGTTTTTCTACAACACATTCATGTTTTATAAGGTGTCTAAGCAGTGGGACACTTTTTGTCACCACCGTCAGACAATCCATTAAAATGTAATAAAATCAGGCAAAGTAAGGGGCAGCTGTCACTATGAAGGACCTCTTGTCACATTATACCTCTGCAGAGTACATTAGAGTCAGACAGGCTCTGATAAGTGTTGTAGTTTTAGAATACTTTACATTCCAAATCTTGAAAGTCCTGCGTCACAACCATGATATGTCAACACACCAACTTACAATTTCTTAAGTAGTTATTTTAAATGTTTCAATCATTTTATTCTCCTGAAGTAGTTCATACTAGCACCTATCATCAACAGAAAAATCAAATGGCTACTAGATAAATTCCATTTGTTTTGTTTAAGAAACGTTAAATATGTCAACACCGTCTGTCAACTCCGTCAGATTTCCTGTCTGACCGTGGTGACTGGCCAATGACGGAGTTGACACTCAGTGTGAAGGCATCATATTTGGGTGGTTTTCAAGTTATTATAATTATATTAAATACAGAAATAGGGTTTAATTCTTCTAATACTGTACTTATGGAAACTCTCACAATCTTCTTTTGTCATGTATGATTCTTAAAAAAGTACAGGATGATGTACAAAATGAGGCGATTTTGGGTGAGTCTGTTATGCCTCGTTTCCACCGAGTAGAGCGGGTCGGATCGGAGCGGTTCGGTCCGGGTAGTTTGGCTTTTCATTTGCCAAAAGTTGGGTAGGGTACGGTTTAAGCGCACCTAACCGTTCTGAGCCGCTCCTAATCTCAGTACTCCTCCGTAGGGGTACTAGCCGCCTGAAAGGGTGCCTAAAAGGCGGAGCTACACACTGCCGTCATTTGATTGGTCGAAAGAATAATTTCCGCCATGTGTAGTCATCTCTGCAAGAGTGAAGATAGTCTTGTGTTTTGGCGAAAATGTGAGCACAGCTCTGTTTATTGTGTGGTGTTTTTCCTCGTCAATAAATTAATCAGTTGGTTACACTGTGTCCCATAGTCACGTAGCTGCCGCAGCCAGCACTGTTCGCTCACTGTCTCTATGAGTTGCGCCGAGCCGTCTCTGTGTGTTTACGCCATAGATAGTAGTAAATACACGCTCACAACAACACGGGGGGAATAAATAAAGAAGCGGCTGGTTTGAATCATTTCCGCCGTGTGTAGTCACCTCGGCTAGAGTGAAGAGAGTTTTGGGGAAAATGTGAGCGCGGCACTGTTTATTGTGTGGTGTTTTTCATCGTCATTAAATGAATCAGTTGGCTACACTGTGTCCCACTGCTACGATGTCACGTAGCTGCCGCAGCCAGCGCTGTTCGCTCACTGTCTCTATCAGTTGCACCGAACCGTCTCTGTGCTCACAACAACACGGGGGAATAAATAAAGAAGCGGCTGGTTTGACCAAGCAAAAACAAGAAACCACTGGCTTGACCACAGTTGTTCCACAGCCCGATAGTTTGACCCACATTCTGGCGGCGGCTATCGCAGTCCAGCCTAAACCCCGCCCTACCAGTAAGGGTAGGGTCGGCGGTGGAAACAACACCGAGATTCTTAAAAGTGAGCTGTCCCGCTCTGAGCCGCTCTGATCCGACCCGCTCTACTCGGTGGAAACGAGGCATTAGAGCAGGTCTGATTGAAAGACTGTAATGTGAATCTTGAATTCAACAACCAATAATATGCTGTTATAAAATCATTTTGATTTTATCATTGATTATTGATAGTTAAAATGACAACATCTGGGTTTTTGTCACCACAGTCAGATATGTCAAATCCATAAGATATACTTGTCCACTCCGTCAGATTTATATTATTTTGATAATATTGCATAATGATATTTCATAGTTGTTGAGGAATGGTCATAAGTGAAAATCACCTAACATGAGAATGTGTTTTGAAATTTTAAACACATCTTGATTGCTGTTAATTTAAAAGTAAACATTCTATGTTACACAGTTCAACTGAAGAACATAGAGGAAAATCGATATAAAAAATGTATATTCATATACATTTTGAAAAATAAAAGTGTAGCCTCTGTCAGTCTTGGTGAATATTTTTGATCACTATACCTCTCATGGGTCTAGCATAAATTGAGGGAAAATTCATTTGTGTTTTTGGTGTCTGACGGTGCTGACACAAAATAAGGAATGGCAAGGTAAAAAGCCCATTTTGATAAAAAGGACTAAAGCTGGGAGGTTGTGTCAAAGCTTAGCTCAGTAGCTTAGTATATCTTGGATACAGACACATATATATATATAAAAATTATTGCCGGAAGGGAACCGGACGTGGCTCTTAACCACTTGTTGAAAGGGCTACTGCGCCACCTATCATAGTGGAGACAGCCATGCATCGGACATTTATCCGATTACTGAAGGGCCATGTATACTCAGACAAGTAACATGGTCCGTTCGAGTGTCTAGTTGGTATATGTCTTAATCCAATCTAGTTGTGCCATGGAAACGCACTGAGTGATATGTATGGGTAATGTAAGGTAGGATTCTGATACAAAATGGCTTCACAGAGGTTAGAATGAAGAGAATAGAATAGAACGATAACTTCTCGTGTTGGAAAACAATGTCTTCATTGAAAGCATCTTCTGCTTATTGTAAGAACAAAACAAAGATTATTTAAATCAACAAATTCCCTTACTTGCTGGAAAGACAATCACTTCAACCTCTTATTCACATCACAGCTTGTCATCTTCATGTAGAAGTGACATAACTGGTTGTAAAAGCAACCAATTAAAATCTAATTATTCAAATATTCGTTTCCATTATGACCAAATCATTTTCTTTCCCACTGTATTCTGTAATGTTTTCTTTCTACCCATCTTTTTAATTCGATGCCGTCTGCTGCATATTGAGCCACGTAAAAGTGCAGAAAAGGCTGGCAAGGGTACTTCACAAGCCAGAGCAGCCACCAGTCTCATGGTCCCTCTGTGTTCACATTAACACACAGGTTGTCTGTGGCCAACAAACACTCCTAATTAATGTAACAAGAGGTAGGAAGGGGGAGGGGACAGCACAAGAGTGACAACTACAAGAGAGAAAGCAAATGTGAGAGCTAAAGAGAGCAAGGTTACGGAGGTCCACCATACAAGCAAGACACCCTCATTACCAAATAATCTCTGAAAGGGAGTGAAAGGAGGAAGACAGGGAAGAAATGAGAAAGACGGAGAGTTGGAGGAGATTCAATTTGCATCGACGAGGTGTCAGCGGCGCTCAAAGCTAGTTGTTTAAACCGGCATCTGGGGCTATAGACGGAAGAGGAGAGAGAGGGAGGGAGTGGTGGGAGAAACAGGATGCTGAGGTACAAGATTAGAGGTGAGAAGGGCAGACATAGGGAGAGACGGACAAGAGTACAGAGAGAGGGCAAGAGGTCTCGAAAACAGTGGTCATTAGCAGGCAGAACACAAGCCCAAAGAAAGACACACACACACACACACACACACACACACACACACACACACACACACACACAGGGCTCCTCAGCAGGCTGAGCACATAGTCTTGATAGTGCATCGTAATTAATATTTCATAGGTTGCAGGTGAAGGGAAATGAAGACAAGACGGAGAGATGCGTGGAAGGAAAGATTAAACAAGACAAATAAGCAACTACTTTTTTTTTCATGGCCCATTTTTAAGGGCTCACTTGTACATCATGCATTCGGCTTTGTGTATATCTTTGCATGTGTGTGTCAGCAAGCAAGGCAATAACTTTGGCTCCGAGTACCTGCAGGTAAAGTGGTCACCCACCTGAAAAGGTTCTCTATATTTTTTATAAAAAGACGACAAAACTGTTAGGATGAGTTAGGCTAAAAGTAAAACACATTCCTCTGTCTGGGTCAAACCTTCTTCACAGTGCAGCTGATAAAGTTTAAAAATATGTATTTGATTGATATTTGCAGCACATTACTTCATAATAAAGACAGCCACACAACCTTAAGATTTCTTCCAACTAGCTTTGCCAGCGACATATCTATCCGCAGGCATGTTGTATCAATATGTCATCCAAATGAAAGACAGCATGTTAATAAGCATATAAGGAAAAAGAAGTTGGACATGCAGCCATAAAAGGGCCTGGCCATTCCACCGGTGGCGCCACTGTGTTTCCAGCCCTTTGTTTTGAGCAAACTGTCTGTTGCAGTTCCCCAGCGGCCACTCTCCTTGAGCAGCATTCATAAAAGATTGACACGGTAGAAACTAGCTGAGTGGCACGGGGTCTCTGGAGCCACTTAGATCAATGGGTGTCCTTTGAGCTTACCTCCATTTTGAGAGGCAAAGGGACCCAAGACGGAGGGGAGAACCGATTACCATAGCATTAATAAAACAAACTGTAATCTGAAACAAGAGCAAAAACAAAAGGTGGTCAGGCTTCTTCTCTCAATGTGGTGTCCTACAGTTGAGAGACCAAACTATAAAAAAACAGATGAAGACAAGCATATTCCCAGCTCAGGAAAAATGCTACTTTGCCGTCACAAAGCTGCATCTTGCACTGTCTTCCCAGGAAACAAATTGAGCCCACCACTAGAAACAGAGATAGGGAGGGAGACAGCAGACGGTAAATTAGTGCATCTTCATTGTGATTAAGGGCTGCTGATGTGTTTTGGTGTTTTTTAGGTCCTCTGCCATGACTGAAGCATTTGGCCCAGCTTAATCAAGCTAACTATTCCCTCTGACCATATAGTTAAACATCATCAAATGGGACCTTACTTTACATTAACATACAGTCATGCCCGAAATTATTCATACCTCTGGCAAATTTTGACTTAAACTTACTTTTATTCAATCAGCAAGTTTTTTCTTGATTAGAAATGACACAGGCTTCTCCCAGAAGATAATAAGACGATGTACAAGAGGCATTATTGTGGAAAAAATATTTTCCAGCTTTTATTTACATTTGAACAAAAAGTGGCATTTCCAAAATTATTCATACCCTTCTCAACAATCAATAGAAAAGCCCCTATTGGCTATTACAGCAATCAAACACTTCCTATAATTGCTGGCCAGCTTTTTGCATGTCTCCACTGATATTTTTGCCCTTTTATCTTTAGCAATGAGCTAAACTCTTTCAGTTTGGAGGGTGTCACTGCCATCACCCTGATCTTTAGCTCCCTTCACAGACTCTGAATTGGATTCAAGTCAGGACTCTGGCTGGGCCACTTTAAAACGTTAATGTGTTTGTCCGCTAACCATTTCTTCACCACTCTTGCTTTGTGTTTTGGGTCGTTGTCCTGCTGAAATGTCCACTGGTGCCCAAGGCAAAGTGTCTCTGCCAACTGCCAGATGTTGTTGTTGAGAATCTTGATGTATTGCTCTTTTTCCATGGTGTCATTTACTGTGATTAGGTTCCCTGGTCCATTGGCTGAAAAACACCCCCCAAAGCATTAGGTTCCCACCACCATGTTTGACAGTGGGGATGGTGTTCTTAGGGTTGAAGGCGTCACCTTTTTTATGCCAAATAAAGGATACATCATTGTGGCCAAACAATTCAATTTAGTTTCATCTGACCATAAAACAGAGGACCAGAAGTATTTTTCTTTGTCCAGATGAGCATTTGCAAAGTCCAAGCGGGCTTTTGTGTGCCTTATCTGGAGAAGTGGCATCCTCCTTGGTCGGCGTCCAAGGCACCCAGCAGTGTGCAGTGTCCGTTGGATTGTCTGTAATAAGACGTTGCCTCCAGCAGAGCCAAGATTAACCAAGATGGCCTTGGTGGTGATCCTAGGATTATTTTTCACCTCTCTCACTATCCTCCTGGCTAGTACAGGTGTAACTTTTGGCTTCCGACCACGTCCTCTGAGATTTCCCACCATGCGGAACTTCTTGTATTTTTTTAATAATACGACAACGACCCAAAACACAAAGCAAAAGTGGAGAAGAAATGGTTAGCGAACAAACACATTAACGTTTTACAGTGGCCCAGCCAGAGTCCTGACTTGAATTCAATTGACAATCTGTGGAGGGAGCTAAAGATCAGGGTGACGGCAGTGAGACCCTCCAAACTGAAAGAGGTCGAGCTCAAGTTTAAGTCAAAATTTGCCAGGGGTATGAATCATTTCGGGCATGACTGTACTACCAAATACAACCATATTAATATTCAGCCGATCCTTCCACACACAAGCCAGTGGCTTGGTGGCATTTACTTAACTAACTTGGCTGGTATTTACTTATTACATAGGGGACCGGTGGAAGAAGAGGCAGATGGCGCATCTAATTGTCTGAGCTGGATTCCATTTCTCAGCCATCTCTGACTTAATTTTTTATTGGATAAATTGCATTTATAGCAGTCATAAGTGGGTTTTCCAGTGGAATAGGCATGTGACAAAAATGAAAAGCTATTCATAAAAGACCCTGAAAACATGTAAATTATAGAAGCTCTTGTGACAGTGCAGCCGCCATCAGTGTCTTTGTCTTCTCTTTTTTAATGGAAATGATAAGCAAATGGGATTCTGCAAAGCCAGTACAACCAAATGGCTACCGAACAATCACTGAATCTCCTCCAATATTTCTCTCTATTTCATTTTTTTTTTACACGGTTCGTCTCTGTTGATGAGTAGCGTGTCCAGCATCTACTAAATCCGGATACAGACGCATCTCAGTACGGCATAGCAATCTCCTAGAAGGTATAAACGGGTAAAAATGGAGTGGAAAACTGGCTTTGCCAGACACAGAGGCAAAGGAGGAACAAACAAAAGGACAAATACTAGAGAAATGCATTGGTCAGGGTGGTGACGGCAGGAGGGAGATATTTGAAAGGGGGGCTGAGCGCTTGGAATGGAGGGGTAAATTAATTTAGCAGACAGTGGGCTGTCACAAGTGGTATTAATAGCAGGAGGTGAGATGATGATAGCTTTGACATGGGAGTCCCTACTGTGGGCTGCTCAGGCATGTTCCTGTGCACACATGTGTGCATGCAAAGATGGACACACATGCTCATGCGAAAAAGGAAAACTGGGTTGGCATATTAATATTACAAAGTACTCACAAAGTCATCCACACGCCATTGCTGTATCACATCCTCACAGATAAGCGGGGCCTTGGTGCGATATTTTTTTGAAAATTAGATTTTTCACAATTTCTTCCTATTTCACCGATGGTACATCTAGTGGCAGGGAGGAGCAACATTAAAGACAGATCTAGCAGACAGCAGGCCAACGGTGTGGTGCCAAAAAAGTATGTATGGGACGCTACCTTTGTATCATGTAAGATTGAGTAAGATGGAAGATACAAATAAAATACAGGCTTGGAGCAAACATATAGCAAGATGAAATCCCTGAAGACTGAATCTGTCTATGGATTACATTAATACTGTCTGTGTTGGTTTTCTGCTTTTCATTCTCTTATGTTTTTTGAGCACCTAAATGTGAAAACATCTGTAGAACACACTCTCGCCTCTTTCTAATCTTTTTCTGCCAGGTTTACTCTTTTTCTCTTTCACAGGATTCCGTGAGTGAACGATGGCAAGAAAAGAAATGCTATCTAGTTTTCCAGAACATTAGCACTCGGCATGGTGTGGTGTAATGTTGCGTCTCTAATGCCTACAGCCAGTCATGTTCACTAATGATGTTGAATCACTGTCGCTGGGTGCCCCATGCTAGTCACTCTGGTGATGGTGGTATCAGTGGTGATGATGTTTGTCATGGGCACATTTGAGGAGAAACACTTAGATGGTAATTATTGCACTGGCACGGCGACGGTTACACCAGCAAAGGAGACCACACCGTCACCTAGCGCTCTATGGAAAGCTGTGGTTCTCCCGGATAGAGATTTGCTTTCTCTCCCTTTGTTAATGTCTCTGAGGGCTAAGATGCGTTTTTTTTCTGCCGGAGATGTTTTGATCTCAGCCTTTGACCCTATCGCCTCTCTTTTATCTTTATCTGTCCTTGCTCACTGAAGCTTAACAACTTCACTATTACCTCGTCGACTCCTATTTCTGTATCTATACGTTTTCAGGTCGTCGTCTGTTTTGTCTGACTCTGCGGTGTTCAGCAGTTCAAGTGCCCTCATGTCCTCTGACTTACTATCATTCGTTTTTCCGTCTATTCATTTTATTTGAGGGCGCCTTTCATAGCACCCAAGGTCACCTTACAGGGCAGAGTTAAAAAACAAAATCAACAATGATAAAAAAAACACAAGAACAAGATACATTGAAACAATCACCACAAGGGTGGTGAGTGAGATCAGTGGTAGTCAATGAATTAGATGGAATATGTCAGTTTAAAAAGATGTGTTTTTAGATGGGACTTAAAAGTGGAAAGAGTGTCGGAGTCACTTTTTCTCTTTCTCCTCTTGTCTTCTGGTTTCAGGCCATTATCATCCCTGGTTCCAATCTGATATCATTCCATCTTTTATTTCTATTTTACGAACTATTTTTAAGGATGGAGAGCCTAAGAGGAAGTTAGGCTGCTTTGAAGAGACAACGATCTGGGTGCCAAAAGCAATCTATATTCCAAAATACTGCTGTTCAAAGTCGGACTTTCATGCCAGCCGAATAGAGGGCACCTTTTAACTCAGAGCCAGTAAAACTGTCATAAAGCTTTCTAACTGAAAATCTCCCAATCCCTTTTTAAGCATACAGAAAAATTGGATATTAGGCTTTGAAGAAGTAGAAAGCTTTTAACACAGCAGAGGGTAATTCAAAGGTTAACTCCCAACAAAATGCAATAACCTTTACTGTGAATAAGAACACTGCACATTACATGATACAGGAGTTTGACTTTATTTGATTGTAATATTTAAGAGCTAAAGGTAAGGTAACCTTAGGAAAACTGCTGTTTTCACATTGATTCCATTTAAAAAAAGGCTTTTTGCCAATAACTTCTATGTTTTTCATAGAGAAAAATACCTTTATTGTTTGGCTTCCTTTCAGCCTTTGAAAAATTGTATTCGTTTTTAAAAGTGGCAATTACCCTTAAAAGGTCAAACAGCCAATCATGCCACTTCTCTTCACTGGCCCTTTTTAAGGACCTCACTGTGGCGCACATTAATGTCCTGGGTATCTGTGGAATACCTGTGAGAGATACTTAATTTAACATTCAACCTTTGTACTACCATTTGCTGAACATCCTGTACATTTTTTTTGTGTCCATTCATTTAATAATAAGTCATATCTACACAGGTAATTTAGTTTCCCTTAAGAAGTAGAAGAGTGAAGTGTGATAAGGGAATCACAACAATAAATTGATGGTAATCTGTCAGAATTAGCATGCAACATGCTGCATGAAGAACATGTGTACAGTAATTAAACAGCAAAGCAGTCCATTTATAATTCATGATGTGTAACTGATGTGAAAGACTTGCATAAACAGAAAAACTAGACATCACAGTGCCAGTTTTCAACCAAACTGCTATTCCCTGAGGTCACGATCCTAAGAACAAAAGCATCACTGCGTGCGCTCGTCTTTCCCGACCTCAAGCAACAGCACACATTTGCACTGCAATCACAATCAAGAGTGAGAGATAGGTGCACACATACACCTCCACCATGCACGCACAGGTGCAAATACAGATGGTTAAACACACTTGAATTAGACTTGAGAAAGCAGGCACGCAAGAATGGCATAAGCAAACACATGAGCACACACACACACACACACACACACACACACACTCATGCCAATCAGCTGGATTGTCAGATGCAAGGAATGATGCTCTGTAATCAGCAGGCAATGATGTTACCCCCATAGAGAGGTGGAGTGGGAGAGGAGAGGATGTCACAAGACCTTTCAAAGCAGCATGGGGGGTTGAATCTGAATTGGATCGCAGATTTCCAATGAGAGCCTGTCACTACCAGGTGCATGCAGAATGCCAGCCCAATCTCTCACACACACACACACACACACACACACACACACACACACACACACACACTCTTTCGACTAATCTCACTTTGCACTCACTCACACCACTTGGCCCATGCCATCGATGCACAATGGGGAATATCTCTCTCTTTCCAAGGATCAGGCAGATTTACAGTTCATCAGGATCTTTTTCACTTATATGTGATGAAGATCCGTCTACAGTCAAATCATAGGCTGATTGGAGCCTGGGACCATGCTGAGTGCACTTACAGACCGATATAGAAATGCAAAGACAGTCTACAATTATGGGCAAGAAACATAAAATGTGGTTATCATATAATCAGAAGTGAGATGCTGCAGCTGCCTCATCACGTACACTCACATGAAAAAACACTCAAATCAAATGTAAACTCTAAAATAAGGTTGTCTAAATGTCTCATTTCCAGCCCTTTACACTATGAATTTCAATACATGGGCATTTACATTAAAAACTTGGCGTTTGATCTACTAAGAACTGAAATAAAGAGTGCTAAATTGTGTGAGCGTTCAATAATGACCACAGGTGCGCTAATGACCACAGGTGCAAATATGTCAGAGGAAGTAGATCGGTATGATGTATTTGCGTGTGTTACTGGTTTCCGCATTTGGAAAGAGTAAAGTGGAAGTACAGTCGCTCCGGTTGGAATCAGCAACCACGTTTGGCTACATTCTGTGTGTCCCGAGTGCGCATCTGCCCACCCTGCGTGACATAACATTAAGAACACGGGACAGTAGGATACAACTTACAAACCACTGGGGGGGACGCCAGCAGAAATAGTTACAGTGCGCTGAAACGACCCACAGAGGAGGAAATGCCTTTTTGCACGGCAGGTATTGTGTGACTCTTTCTTGTGAGTATAGCTACAAGCCCTTAACTCATCCAGAAGCTCCAACATGGCATTGCTGTATGGGCAATATTGATTATTTCTGTTTCCGTCAATCCAAACATAACACGAGCAGAAAAAAAATAAATTCCGTTGTCTGTTGTTCTGTCTCTCGCTTGAATGTCTTTTGCGCGTGAAATCCCGTTTGCACACGATTTTATACAAGCAAACGTTTAGTAGATCAACTCCTTACACGGAAGGTGTTCACTTCATTATGCTAAGAATAAGACTAAATCTAATGTGTTACCCTTTGTTTAAATGACACATATATGACATATCTAATATCGGCGTTAAGCTAGGGGTGTGTGATAATGACAAAAACTAATATCTCAATACTTAAGGGGATTTAGCAGATAACAATAATTTACGATATTTTGCATCCTTCAGAAATGTATATAAAAAAAACTCAAAATAGTGTTTTTGGCATAAATGGCTGCGCTATTTTAGACGAGTCTAGTGTAGCCTAATTTAGGATCATTGGTTTTATTCCATGATAACTAATTGCATTTTTCTACATCTTATTTTTTTTAAGATAAAGAATAAGTGTGTGTGTGTGTGCGTGTGTGTGTGTGTGTGTGTGTGTGTGTGTGTGTGTGTGTGTGTGTGTGTGTGTGTGTGTGTGTGTGTGTGTGTGTGTGTGTGTGTGTGTGTGTGTGTGTGTGTGTTCGGGACTGTGAAATTGATTGTGGCTGGACAGGAGGCAGGCATGCATTGCTGAGTGAGCAATACTTCACCTGCACTGGAGACACACATACACAAGACCACCCCCCCCCCCCCACACACACACACACACACACACACACACACACACACACACACTATGACCATTAAGATTTACTCTAGTCATCCAGCTCATTGATCTGAGGCCAAATACAGAAAAAAAGGGAGAAGAGAGAGAGCAACTGAGAGAAAAATTGAAAGGCCGAGACAGACAGTGAGGTCTTGAAATAAAGATTAACCTTGAAGCGACAGTGTAAACGTGAGACAGAGAGGGTTAAGCCACGTCAGGTTTTGTTGGACATGTCTCTTTGGGGTTGATCTATTAAGATCCAAAATAAAGAGTGCTAAATTGCGTGAGCATTAAAAAAAAAGCATGTGTGGTTTGTGGCCGTTTTGCCTGTGATCTACTAAGAGTAACGGGTGCAAATGATCAACGGGTGCCAATATTTTAGAGGAAGTAGATTTAAATGTGGGTTTTGCGTGTGTTACTGCTTTCCGTGTTTGGATGGAGAGCAGAGTGACCGCAGTGCAAAGAGAAATGTAAAACCACTGTGTTGTTATTGGAAGAGGTAAACACATGCATTGTTGAGCTACAGCAAAGAAAGTTAATATTACTCAAATAAACGCCATATCGTAGGCCTATCTGTATCTGTGAGAAAGTAAATGCTGCAGTTAAAACAACAAGAACTGATGAAATTAAGAAAATATCACCATAAGTCATAAGAAGAAAAACAAAATAAAAATAGCTCATGATAAATAATCTGCAAATAAAATAGGTTCAGGTGAATAGGCCTACAGTCAATCGCTCCAATTACATTTGGGAACACAACAACCGCGTAAAAGCCCTGTTTGTGTTAATTCAGTGCATCCCGAGTGCTGATGAACGCTTTAATAAAAACTAATCAAATTAGATTATACAAAATAATCTCATATCTCCTACAAGCCCGAGGCCTTAAAAGGTGAGACAAAGGCATCTCTGGAGACTTAATCATTAGACATTCAGTAAATGGTTTACATCTTTTATCTGCACACCTTCCAGACTCTGCACAGTCACACCACTGTGTGTGTGTTCCGCGACTGAATTTTACAGCAAAACAGCAATTAAGTCAGCAAGACAGTGAGAAATAAAAAGCTAAAGATCACAAGAACAATAGAAAACCCATACCGTCTCAAAGGAATTACAGCCACTATTGGTGTAATATCAGGGAGTATAACTAGGTAAACCTTCATGAGTCATATAACTGTGGGTGTATTGGTCGCATCCACTTATAAATGATGATGAATCTGGACCACACAGCTAACCTGTTCAAATATTCACTCTGAGTCAAATCATCTGAGAAATGTGAACGTTATTGGCACACACGTTAAAGTCATATGCTATTGGGGCATCTATTAATGATTGTAACTGTCAATAAATAAGGAAATGGGAGCATCAATGCATGGCTGAAAATTATGATTAAATGTTGGCAAGCAGCTGCAGTCGCAGCCAAAAAAGCCCTGTTAGGATTGTGCATTATGACATCACTCTACTGCTCCATGTTACATGCATCATCTTCCCAATAAGATTTCAATGTAAACCTAAAAGGTCTGCTGAAACTAGATCGTAGGACCTAACCTTTTTTGTGTCTGAACATGCATTCCTATAAATGGGGAGATAGCGTTTTGGATAGCCTTTTGGACAGGCTTTCCTCAGAGAAAGTCATGGTGTTGGATAAGTAAACACACGTGACGTAGTTGTAATGAAATAGCCAAAGTTGAAGAAAAATGTCTGTGATCATACACTAATTCAACCCAAGATTCCCTTAGAATTATTTCAATGTCAAAAACCTGTTTATTAGATAGTTCTCCTTCTTGTCATATTTTCAAGCAGGGCCAAACGCATTTCTCACCAGTTTTTTGTGCATGCAGTACATATTTGCATTTTTAGGAAAATTTGCTAATTTCACCAATTCTAAGTAGACCGAGCTGTAGAAGAGAGTGATTGATTGTCCTTGTCTGCCTCTGAATTGCTTTGGCAAAAGGTAGCCTGCTGATGAGGAACACTTTGTGCGATAATAATTTCAATGGAAATAATTATTGATAGTTATTTATGAGACAGGTTTCACATTAAACAGTCTCATAGATTAGGTGTAAATGTACCGAGTCTAAATGGTGTAATTTTGCGTTTAAGCAATATTGTCTTTTCACATACTTACTTCCACGCATAAGGAATAATAATTCATTGGGAGGGAGGGAGAGAAATGGAAGCGGGTGTGTGTGAGCATAGCGACTTGTTAGGTAGTTGAGCTCTTTATAAGTCACATGCATCCTATGTTAAAGAAATATAGGGGTTACAAATCAAGAGCACATGTCCATGCAGAAACAAACAAATGCCCTCATAAAACAAAGATCGACAGACAGAGTCCATCAATATCCTAAGTTACGTACCTGAATAGAGGAAATGTGTAGAAAAGTATATTTTTATGTAATGTGTCAGAGCTTTGAGGGATAAAAAGACTCAACCAGTGTTCTATTGTTTTCTTTTGGTTGTTCCCAGGAAGGCTTAACAAGAGAAAATAATAGTCTTATTGTGTTCTCCAAACGCCAAACAGTGCAATGAACTTCAAAGCACTTAGCTCCTGACAGCTGCACAGTCACACTAAAGCTTGTATGCCACACACACACACACTGCCACACACACTGCCACACACACACTCACACAAAACACGTGACTTTATACTATAAACAAATGCAGCGTTCTTGGTTTGTAAAGATCTAACTAATTATCTAATATGCTACGTTAAACACTTAACTTGGCTCAGTTAAGTGTTTATAATGTGACACTGCTGACACCTATCCAGCAAAAGGAAAACAATATGTTCCTCTCAAAAAACAAATTATTGGAAGGAATGAAGCACTTATAGGATATGTAAGTTCTCTAGGCCATTGCCACACCTTATAAACATGGACGCATGCATTTGCAATAACAATATCACAGATAAGAGGAATAGGGTGAGAGAGAAAGGAAATATGATGCAATGAGGTAATGAAGAAGAAACTCAAGGACAAAGGATACCTGAAAAGAGTCAAAAGAGACAAATGGGACATGAATGGATGCAGATGATATGCAAAGAAGCATGACATCAGAGACGGCAATGCATCCGAGAGATGGAAAGACGAAGGCATCAAAGGATGAATGATGCTTAATTTATTCCTGTCCTCAGTCCATTCCATCTAACTTCGCTCCATTCTCCCTGAGTGCAAACGGCTCTCCATCAACGTGAGAGGATATTTGTGCATTCTCTCCATGTATCTTCAAACAGATATAGTGTTATAGCGTTGTCAATAGCACAGAAGTATTTAGATCAAACAAAACCACAGTTCCAATTATCTTTGTTCATCTGAAAAAGTTACTAGTTGTTTCATAAGGTCACTCAGACGTCTCACTGTCTCGGCTTTATAATTCCTGCATAGCTGTCTTTGTTCAGCTCCGGGTTCATTGACACCGATACGAAGTCTTTTTTATACAGTATTTCTACCCTCCCTTTAGTCTAACCAGGATGGCAGTGATAAAGATGTCCAATAAAATACAGCTGCTTCATATATGTATGTGGAAGAAAAGAAGACATACAGTAACTATCATTCTGTTTCTCCATCACCAAGAACATTTGATTTTATCCACACGTATTTGTTTTCTATCCTATCTTCTGCCCTCTTTTTTCCCTTCATATCCAGACATCATCTGTGACAGAAACCATTGCAAAGATGTGCGCACGAAAAAGCTTTGCACTACTTTCGACTCAAGTATTACTATTCTCATTAACAACACAAGTATGTGTCAATTGCATTTCTGCACCATGGTGGCATTCGTCAGACTAGCTTGCGCTTCACAAACGCAACCATTACAAAGACAAAAGGGCTTGGTATGAAATCCTGCTCCTGTGTGCCTTAGCTATTTCCCTTCAGCTCTTAAGAGCATGTAGCACCTTACCATCATTCATCCTGTCAAATGAGGTGTTCAGTACTGTCTCCTTCCAAAACCAAGATCCAACAAAAAAGTCCTAGGAGTAGGAGAAAAGACAAATAGATGTGAGGGAACAAGACTAAGAAAAGTTGGACAGCATGAAAGAATGGGAGAAAAAATGGCAAAAAGGTTTTCATGTTATTGACATGGTTTCACATCACTGGACAATTACTGATAGAGCCACAATGCCCATGCAATATATTTGAGCAAGCCTTTTGTTTCAGAATAAAATGTGACACTTCAACATAATATTATTGTACAGAATGTACAAAAAAAATAACATTATTTTGTAGTCCCTAAAATTCAACAAGACTGCTGCCGTGCTATAGGCCCGGTGAGGCTTTACATAGCCATAGTTGGGCTTTAAGCTATAGTCATGCCCAAAATTATTCATACTTTTACTTAAAGTTACTTTTATTCAACCAGCAAGTTTTTTCTTGATTTTAAATGACACAGGCTTCTCCCAAAAGATAATAAGACGATGTGAGTCATCATTGTGATAAAAAATATATTTTTCAGCTTTTATTTACATTTGAACAAAGAGTGGCATGTCAAAGTATTGATACCCTTCTCAATAATCAATAGAAAAGCCTTTGTTGGCTATTACAGCTATCGAACGCTTCCTATAATTGCTGGCCAGCTTTTTGCATGTCTCAGTGGTATTTTCTTCCCATTCACCA
This sequence comes from Ammodytes marinus, assembly GCF_949987685.1. Lineage (NCBI taxonomy): Eukaryota > Metazoa > Chordata > Actinopteri > Uranoscopiformes > Ammodytidae > Ammodytes > Ammodytes marinus. The sequence continues at coordinate 19,583,037 of NC_137213.1, read as the reverse complement.
TTAGCGATGAGCTCCAACTCTTTCAGTTTGGAGGGTCTCTGCCATCACCATTCATCTTTAGCTCCCTCCACAAATTCTCAATTGGATTCAAGTCAGGACTCTGGCTGGGCCGCTGTAAACGTTAATGTGTTTGTCCGCTAACCATTTCTTCACCACTTTTGCTGTGTGGAATTTGAGAAAAAATAAAAACGAATTTCATAGGGCCCTACAGTTATGAATAACATACAATGCACATCTAAAAGAGGCTAACGATAGATAGAGAGAGAGACGGCTCTTAAAGGGGAGGGGGAAGTCAGAGAGTGAACACCGAGCTCCTACAGTAAATTAGGTCTGACGGAGTGACCTTTGATAGCCCCAGACAGAAAAGGTTACATGAACGGTGGAGAAAATGGGTCTATCTGTCACTTACGAGCTAGCTATAAATGATGATGTGCGTTTGTGTGTGTGTGTGTGTGTGTGTGTGTGTGTGTTTGAGGTCAAACAAAGAAAACTAGGGTTATCTTTCTTTTATTCACCAAAACAACAAAAACAATTGCTCTCCATTAAAATCCCTGTTTATACCTTCTCCATCATTAGTGCTGGAGGAAACAGAATATGTGTTGTGATGCTGCACCTTATCAAAGGTAGATATGTTAAATGCATAAGCCATCATATATAAATAAAAATATATGATATAAAAAGGGAGGTTATATGCTAGTTGAAAAGGCAAGATATGCATCACTTTAAAATAAATAAATGCATACTTTGTTTCTGTGTTATTCTGAACAATACAACAAAATAGTGACTCAACCTTTACCCAATTCGTCAAAAGCCTTTGTTACAATTGCAGTAATAAGCATACAGTGTCAGGTAGGTTTTTCCCTGGGCGCAGTACTCTGGTTCTATGAAAGTGAATAAATCTACACATTTGCACCAGAGGAGAAGCACCAGTGGAATGTTTTCAAATAACGGAAGTACACCATTAAGTGAACTCAGATCACAGCCAAGAAGAAAAAAAAGGAGTTCAGCACCTTTGAAGCAGCAGCATAAAATTAAGCATAATTTGTCAGGTGGTTCAAACCTTGGTTACACATAATTATATTCATGAGCGCCTCAAAGGCAGTTTAATAAGTAAATGCTTTTTTGAAGGGCATGATGCTACACCAGTTGTCCATGCCCTTGATACTCCCTTAAGTACTCTATGCACCTGTAGTGCCAAATGTGCTAAATTAAGCTTACTGTATTTTACAAACCTCAGCGACCAATGCTATCTTATAAACTACTAATGGAGGGAAACAGAGCCATCTCATTAGGAGGTTGCCAAAATACAGACACAAAACAAAACCCACACAATTTGAAGTAGTTGGTTTTAACAACTATTTATTTATAGAGTGACTAATTTTGCAGTGAAGGGAACCTGATGAAGGTGTTTGGGGAGTATTCATGTATTGATTGATTGATTGATTGATTGATTGATTGATTGATTGATTGATTGATTGATTGATTGATTGATTGATTGTCTTTATTTCGAACATGCAATAAAAAAATAGATGAATAAATAACAAACAAACAAAAGCAAAACAAAGAAATAGAATTAAAAAAAAAAAAAAAGAAAAACAGACATGCTCGAAAGGGGGTAGGAGGAAGTAAAAAACTTATCTAGTCCTACCCCTTAACAGATCAATTTTGCTTGGATAGATTATGTTATTAGCATGTCAGTATAATAAAAAGCTATAATAATGCATATATACATGAGTACCGAATCATTTTGTGCATATATATATATATATATACATACACATACATACATACACACACACATATACATATATATAATAAACAATCATATATATATATATACTATAAACTATTTATATTACATTATAAATACCCATACATGTATATTGTAAGTTACTATACATATATAAATAGTACAAATATAAATACAAATACCATGTATTCTACAAAACTACAGTCTACATATGTCCATGTTATAAAGGCTTTTCAAAATTTCTGTACTTTGTATTAATCAACCTGTGGTGTTTGTGGTTCTTTTGGGAGGGGAGAGGAGGCCTTCATATAATACTCATGTACACACTTTTGCACAGACATATTTCTTGAGGAAGAGGGGCTATTTAAATGGTGACATGGTGACAATGTGCTGTGATTGGCAGCAGAAGGACGGGGGTTGATGGGAGAATTCTGTCAGCGACTGATAACAGCTGTTTGCTTCACTCAAGAAAGATACGGAAAGAAAAGTGAGACAGAGAGAGAATGAGAGCGTAAGAGACACACACATACCTAAACCGATGCATGGTAATGCACAATTGCATATATTTCCAATTAAAGTTGGTGCTTGCGTCATTCACAAGTTACGTAATGCATATGGAAAAAGGTAGATTACACAGTCCATCATGTAAATTTCCAACAGCACAAACAATCCATCGTTGCCTGACACTGCTCTGTACCCCAGATGATAAACAGAGATGCAAAGTCACCCACACACACACACACATTTAATATTCATCTGAGTTAGTCTGGGGTAATGAACGGGAGTCAACAATAAATTATGGATCATATTCTAATGGTTGACTTACCCCTCTCATTACTGGCATGCTAATGTGATTGGGAAACAAATGATAATCAGCTTTATTAGAAAGGGGAAAAGAGCAGGGGAGAGCAGGGGCTCATGATCCCAAGACACCTCTAGTTGTTTCACTTGGAAGAACGATCGAGGGGAAGCACAAAGGAAAAACTGAGGAATATAAAGGGAAAGAGAGATAATTTTAAGACTTTGGACACGATCCAAGGTATTAAGGTTGGTTCATTATTATTTGTATTATTAACATAGTTCTCCTAGTGGTCTAAATATAGCTACAGCAATACATGTGGTCAAATGCAACATGCTGAAATATAAACCAAAAGCCTAACTACATCTGGTCGTCACTTTTTAGTGTGGAAATCAGCATGCTTTTTGCCGATTCTGACCCACAATCCACTAGGCAGCAGAATTGACTTCACATCCACTGAGCATCTGAGAACAACCAGTGATGCAAAGGATTTGCACTGCCCGGCCTAAAAAAAAGTCACCACCTGGATTTAAGTAAGCAAATAGGTTAAAGGTTCCCATTGGAAAATGTTATCAACAGGTTATTTAACCATAACTGATGCAGTGAATACCTTCTTATTTCTTAAAGAACCATGATAGAAGACATATGCTGTGATCATGGAAAAGTTGTTACTCTGTTTTAGAAGTGTCGAATGATTGGCCTGCATCTAGCAAAAAAACAACCCAAGAGAAACTACTCTAACCCTAACCCTAAAGCTTACCCTCCACTACTATTAGTGCAACTACTAAAATTGGAACGATAGCGTCGAACCATCATCTTCAATGAAGAAATCGTTGCCAGAAAATGGAGTCGGACTATTCAGTCAGACTATAAACAAGAGGTAAGTTCAATGTGCATGTTATGATGAAACAAATAAGTTAAAGTATGTCCCAATTGCTTGCGTATGTTACGGGTCCCAGGTGGGGACGCCCGTGAACAGATTATATATAACTGAAAGACAGGAAAGTAACGCTGAAACGGGAAACGTGGTTTGTTTCTTTTAAATCTCCATCAGTTATGAGGAGCATCCGGGGACCCCGGCAAACCACAATACCACGGCGCCTCCTACTGGCGGGATAGTGTAATTGAACATATAAAACAAGATCGCCTCCGCAGAAAACAAAGTGTCCCAACATAAAACGGTGCAATATACAAAAATGTAACATACACAAATGGACACACTTTAGTGGGCATCACACACTCCCCGACAAAATTAAAATGGCTCCTGACATTTCAAATACTTCAAAATCTTCTATTTCACCATTAGTAAACAGGTGTGGTGTATGGCATGTAGTATGTGTATGGCATGTACATGGGTGATGTGTAGGGCACAGATGAGAACAATGGTCGGATGTAGTGTGGCATACTAAGAGCAGGTATGTGGGATGGTGTAGAGCAAGTGGAGACTGTGTCTATATAAGCATGTAGAGAGGGCTGGCCAAGTGTATCATATGTAAATAACTGTCTTGGTCTTCTCTCTCTCACTGACTGTCTGACTTCTGTGTATTCATCTCTCGCAGGACTAGACACCACAAGGGGGGGAATAAGTCTCTCATCCTGTCTTTGTTGAGGGTATCCATCTTGTTCGTCTTCCTCATGCTCTGGCATGTCTTCAGCGTCCGATAGTTCATTTGTCTGTGTTTTATCTCCCATCAATATCACATCTCTTTCAGGATCGTTTTGATCGTCCTCTCTTTCAGGATCGTCTTGACTGTCCTCTCTTTCAGGAATGTTTTGTAAGTCTTCTGTTTCAGGTATGTATTGCTCATCCTCTCCTTCATGTAAGTGTTGTACATCCCCTCTTTCAGGTAATGTATTTGCATGTTCTCTGTGGACTATGGCAGGTTTACTAGGAGTCTGAACTGTGACCTTTGCAGATGAGGATGGTTCTTGGCTTTGTCCCATCCCGTTTACAGGCGTCCTCAACCAGTAACCTCCTGTCCATTCATCATCAGAGTCTGATGTCTCCTCACTTTCTTTGCCTTTGGGGTGGTTTTGTAACTGCGTTGGCTGACTGTGGTGGAGATTCAACCGGTAAGTCATTGACTAGCAGTAGCAGATTTCTGTGTAAGGTTCTGGTTTTTCCTTTGTAGTCTCCTTCTGGTTGGATGACATACACTGGATTGTCTGAGACCTGCTCTTTTACCACATATATCCTCTTCTCCCAGTACGAGCGCAGTTTTCCGGGCCCTCCTCGCTCGCTTAAGTTCCGAACTAGCACTCTGTCTCCTGGTTTTAGGACTACTCCTCTCACCTTTTGATCATAATAGGACTTGCCCTTAGCACTAGAGGCTAGGCTGTTTTTGGTTGCAATTTTGTATGCCTCTTTCATCCTCTTTGACCATTTCTCCGCATATCCTTTGTGTGTTACCGGGTCTGTCTCCTCCAGTAATCCAAACAAAAGATCCACAGGGAGGCGAGGGTGCTGTCCATAGAGTAAGTAATGGGGTGAGTGCCCAGTTGACTCGTGGCGCGTACAGTTATACGCATGTACAATCTGTGGAAGATGTTCCTTCCATTTATCCTTTTCCTTTTCTTCCAGAGTTCTTAACATTTGCAGCAGCGTTCGGTTGAACCGCTCCGCTGGGTTACATTGGGGGTGATACGGGGATGTTCGAGAATGACCGACACCTGACAGCCGTCCAAGTGTTCTGAAGAGTACATTTTCGAACTCACGTCCTTGGTCGTGGTGGAGTTTATTTGGGTATCCAAAACGAGGTACATAATCATTATAGATTCGCTCTGCTGCGGTTTGTCCAGATTTATTTTTGGTTGGGTAGGCTTGAGCGAACCGAGTAAAATGGTCGATGACAACCAAAATATACTCGTAGCCTCCTTTGCTCTTCTCTAGATGCAGAAAATCTATGCAGACAAGGTCAAGGGGCGAGTTAGATGTTATGCCACCCATTGGTGCGCGCACATGCGTTGTGGGCTTCTTCTGTTTTATACAACTGCATTTTTTTGTCACATAGTCCTCTATGCACCTTTTCATATAAGGCCAGTAAAACCTTTCTCTGGCGAGTTGAAGCACTCGTTCTGTCCCCACATGTCCCATGTTATCATGGAGGTGTTTCAGAGCAACAGGTTGGTACTTGACAGGAAGAACTAACTGTTTTCTTTCAGTTGTCCGTCGGTATAGGATTTCATCTTCAAGGTGTAGTTGATTCCACTCATGAAGGATCTTTCGAGTGAGCCCACTCACAGACTTCCGTGTTGCATCAGTAAGAACAGCATTCGTCTCTTTTAGCCGTATTACTTCCCCTATTGCCGGGTCTTCTCTTTGCGCTTTTGCGAGCTCATCGTGACTGATTTCAGGTAGGGTCATACGAGGCTGTGGGATTACATCGAGAGATGAGGCATAGAGAGCAGCTATCCAGGCCACTTCTTTTCTCTTTGCTGCTTGACTACCTTCCCAGGTTGCATGTAACACTTCCTGTGACAGCTCCTCAGTACATGTCTCCACATAACTGTTCATATCCAGCGGGATGCGGGAGAGTGTGTCAGCGTCAATATTGATTTTCCCAGGCCTGTATTTGATGTTAAAGCGGAAATCGGATAATTCTCCAACCCAGCGATGTCCAACTGCGTTGAGTTTTGCAGTGCTCATTACGTAGGTCAGTGGGTTGTTATCAGTGTAAATGGTAAAGTGTGGAGCATAGAAGAGATAGTCTCTAAATTTCTCACACACTGCCCACTTTAGAGCAAGGAACTCAAGTTTTCCGCTGTGGAGGTTGTAGTTTCTCTCCGCAGGTGTCAATGTTCTAGATCCATATCCAATGACTCGCAGTTTCCCATCTTGCTGCTGGTAGAGGATTGCGCCGAGCCCTTTCTCTGACGCATCAGTATGCAGAACGAATGGCTCCTCGAAGTTTGGATATGCTAGAACTGGGGGATGCGTTAGCATGTTGATTAGCTCTTCTAGTGTACTTTGGTGATCTGCAGTCCATTCTATAGGAGTCCTGGAGGGTAATTGAGGACCCTTGGACTTACTGTGACGGTGGGGGGTTTGTGGCGTGGGGGACTTCCCTTGGAGCAGCTCATATAGTGGTTTGGCTATCTTGGCGAAGTCCTGTATGTAGGATCGGTAGTAGCTAAGGAAGCCAAGCACCTGTCTGATGTCGCCGACTGTTTGTGGTGTTTTGGTTTTCAAAGCCAGCACAGCCTCAAAGTCTTTAGGGTCAACTCGAACACCCTCGGCTGACACCATGCGCCCAACATATCGAACTTCTCGCTTGAATACCTCACATTTCTCCGGTCGAAGCTTCACCCCATGGTGTTGCAGAGCTTGGAGAACCTTACGACACACCTCCACGTGATCACTGAAGGACTTTGCATAACACAGTATGTCATCCAGGTAGGGAATGCAACATTCATCCCTCAGGGAACTCAACATCTCCTCCATGCTTCTCTGGAAAGCAGCAGGTGCATTTGATAGTCCAAATGGGATTCTCACCCATTCATATAATCCCCAGGGGGTGATGAAGGCCGTGAGATGTCGTGAACCCTCTGCCACAAAACCTTGATGGTACGCTTTGCCTTGGTCGAGGATGCTGAACCATGAGTACCCTCCCAAAGTGTCTGTCAAGTCCTGAATCCGAGGTAGTGGATGCCTGTCAGGGACTGTCTTTTGATTTAACAGACGATAGTCTATGCAAAGGCGCAGTGTGCCATCCTTCTTCCGCACACATACGACGGGGGCAGAATAAGGAGACTTAGACTTCACAATCCATCCCTTTAGTATGAGGTCTTGAATATATTCTTTTACCTCTTTGAAGAGTGGTTTTGGGATGGAGGTGTACGACCTTTGTACAGGGATATCGTCTTTCAAGTTTATCACCATTTGCAGGTTTGGAATGCAGCCAATGTCATTTCCATCTCTTGCGAAAGCACGGGACTCCTCATGCAACATCTTTTTAACAGCTTCCTGTTGTTCTTCATCCAAGTGGTCGAGACTTACAGCTGGGTGCCACAAGGGTGGAGCTGGGTCACTGGTTTGAGTGGTGGTGACCTCACTGACTGTCGCTGCTGACTGTATTTTGGCGGGGACGTCACCCTCCACAACTTTTTCAACATTTTGCAGGGTCCCTAAAGCTGTCTTTCGGGGTAAGGTAATGTCATGATTGGTATTATTACCAACTGGTATGGTGACATACGGTTTTACAATGTTTTTAATGTCAAACAACCCTGGCCCCACGTCCAACTGCTCTAGCGGTACACTATTTTCTTCTGCTTCAAACAAAACCATACTGTCATGAGCATCCATGTTTGGTGGAAGCCGGCATTTTATCCATGACACACTACCAGCTGGGATGACAATATCCTGGGCACCTGTCCTCAGGCGTCCCTGTTGCATGATTGGCCTTGCTGTCTGAATAAAGCTCACAATAGCTTCAGCTTTCTCACTGGGGACAGAGATAGCATTACAAAGCAGATTAACAAGGACGGGCACTAACCGTTCTGGTTGGCTGGAGATGAGCTGTTCTAAAACATTAAAACCAAGCAGTGGTCTCTCCAGGGGTAAAGTACTGACAAGGAATGGGACAGTGATGGAAAGACTGGGGTCCTCATTTCCTGGTAGATTTATCTTTATGGCTACCCATCCATCAAATGGCACGAGATCTCCATTTACAGCAAAGACTTTTAGTTCCTCTATTTCTTCAATTATTTCAGACACTGGGTGAATATCAAGGTCAGGCAGGTATTGGTCTTTCCAGGCACGGTTTATCATACTAACTTGTGCCCCCGTGTCTAGCAATGAGGTGACTGCTAACCCGTTAAGATTACATTGGACGAAGGCTTTTCTTCCAATTAGGTTGGCAACAGCTCCGCTTGCTGTAAGTGGTGGCTTAGGAGAAGGCTGAGTTGTTTGTTTACAGTTATTTGGCTTGCTGACTGTTGCTGCAGCGGATGAGTTAAGGTTGGTATGATTATCACAATTAGCCTGTGTTGAACATTTTGATTGGGACTGTCTTTCAGATCCGGTCACTGGATGTCCCTCTACAGAGGCCGGTTGAAGTTTCCCTGTTTATTTTGTCGCTTTACACAGCCAGCTGCCCGATGTCCTTCCTCCTCACAAATGAAACAATGTTTACAGTCTTGACGATTTTGTTCAACACATTTCGGACAACCGTAGGGCTTTCCACGCCTGGATTGAGCCTTATTTTGATTGAACCGATGCTCACTGTAGAATGGTTGTGGTTGGGTGTGTTGTTGCATGACCTCAACCATTTTTGTAAGTGCATCTACTTTAGCAGCAAGTTCTTTAAGTGGATCTGATTTTGTTTTGTGGTCTGCACTCTCTTGCTTATTGCTAGACCCCTTAACTGCGTTAAGTTCAAGCTGTGCGCTGTGCACATTTGTTGCAGTTTGTCGACGGGAAGAGCCGAGTCTCTTCTGTCTCTCGCTTTCCTCACTTTGGATTTTCATTACATGGCGTAATATTGTCTCATCACTGACGTCACTGTTTGAGAGGAGAGGTTTTAGTTCTCGACGTATGTCTGTGTGTTTGTTTCCAAATCCTTGGTACACTGTATGCAAGAAAACATCTTGTACTGTAGCTGCAGAGTATTTTATTCCTGTGTCTGACAGTTTAGATGTGAATAGGATACGCTGTTTCAAGCCCATTACACGGTAAAGGAATTGTTGTGGTGTTTCATTTTCATCCTGTTTTGCACACATCAACTCTTGGAATAACTCTGTGCTGTTTTTTTCTCTTAGGTGGGTTTGGAGGAACACCTTAAGTTCTGTCAGTGTCATGTCATCCTTACTTATTAGCATATCTTTGAAAATTCCAGGTTTGATTATTTTTAACACACCACGGACTATTTCTGCATCAGTGAAACGTGCCTTGATTCCTTCTTCGACCTGTTTGCAGACATTATTGTAACTGATGTCTGATGATTGGTCGCCAATTTGTCCGCCTTGCACTTTAAACTCTCTTCTTTGAAGGAAGGAAAGTTCTCTTATGGAGATCATCCCCTCACGGCCTGGCTGAGTGACAGATTTACCAGTCGGGTTACTGTTTGGCGGTTCACTTTCAGGCTTGCTGAAGGAGAGTGAGGACGGTTGCAAGTCCCCTGGTGTGTGTGTAGCATTTACTGGGATGCACTGTATTAGCTTCTTGCTAAGGTCTTCATAGCTAGCTAGCATTTTTAGCAACTCAGTGTTTGATGTGTCAGATGTGTTTAGCATTGTAGCACTAGATACGCTTGAATTTGGGACAAAAGTCACTGTACTAGCGCTGAGCCTATCAGTACTTTGGCTAGGCAACGCAGAGCTAAATGAGACAGTTGTGGCGGGACTAGAGCTGACAACAGCTGGAGTTATCTGTATAGGAGTGTCATCAGTGGCAATTTGGTTTGACTGGGTTGCATTAATATCAACAGTGTGAGCAGGGTGAACTGAATAAGTGTCAGTCTGCATGGTATTTGATTCAACATTACCCATTGCATTTAACAACAACATTGCATCACGGTGCGTCAACACAGCATCAACATTATCTTTCAAAACCAGTAATTCAACCATACCACTGTCCTCTGAATCAAGCAAGTGCTTACTGTACATGAACGCGTTGATGTATTCAAAACATCCCTCCTGGTCTCCTTCCTCAAGCTCGGACTGTTCTTTGCCCGACACTGGACCCACGGTCTTGGTAAGTTGGTAGAGCTCTTCTCCTGACAAGGCGAGTAGACTTTTCCTAATGTCCCACACTAGGTTCTTCCTCCCTCTGTCAGCCATAGCTGCTCCTCTTCTACCTCACGATAGGTTAAACAGTTCGGTAATGCACAGTCTCTGCTCCGCTCTCCACTCGTTCACGTTCACAGCAGGCCTCCACACACGTCAGCGTCTGCGTTGGTCATTGGTCCCAGATGTCATTAGGATGGATCAGCTTCCGGCCAGAAGGTGGCGCCGATCCCGGACGAGCCCCCAAGAATCTGTTACGGGTCCCAGGTGGGGACGCCCGTGAACAGATTATATATAACTGAAAGACAGGAAAGTAACGCTGAAACGGGAAACGTGGTTTGTTTCTTTTAAATCTCCATCAGTTATGAGGAGCATCCGGGGACCCCGGCAAACCACAATACCACGGCGCCTCCTACTGGCGGGATAGTGTAATTGAACATATAAAACAAGATCGCCTCCGCAGAAAACAAAGTGTCCCAACATAAAACGGTGCAATATACAAAAATGTAACATACACAAATGGACACACTTTAGTGGGCATCACACGTACTGCATGTAAACTTTTAAAGGCCAGGTAGTAATAGTGGGGGAAAAAATAATAATAATTGCCGCACAGGGAACAAGTACAACATCTCATCAGTTTATTACCAATACATTTGTTTGACATTTTGTATGCAGGGTTTGCTTTCAAGTAAGATATTTCTTCCCGCAGATGTGTTGAACATATTTTGCATAATTGATTCCTCTCAGCAACAAAAAACACATTTAATAACAGTAGTTCTGCACCAATCTGCACAGACCTACAGCTCCCAACTGATGTAATACATTGGAGTGCATGCATACACCCCCTCAGGCATTTATCACAGCACTGGTCACTTTGGAGACATCTCCCGCGATCTATCTCTCAGCTTATTGGCACCAAAAGACTTGCTTTTATGCTTTGCTCAGAGATTTATGGGTGACTAAAGGCGTATGAGGGTGCGCGTGCTTGTGTACATGTGCGAATGCATACATTTGCAGCATATGCACACTCCGCAGTTTGAAAGGGATCAGGTTGATGTGCTTATTGACACCTCACCTCCCTCTAGCTTCTCCCCCCCATGTCCCTGCTCTCATCCCACCATCCATCCATCCCTCAATCCATCACCTTCCTTTAAAAGCTTGTTAGGGAACCCAATACCTTTCATTAGCACAAAAAGATTAGCTTTTTAGCAGGTGAGGGGAGGGTGTGTGTGTGTCCGTGTGTGTGTGTGTGTTTATGCGTGTGTGTGTGTGTGTGTGTGTGTGTGTGTGTGTGTGTGTGTGTGTGTGTGTGTGTGTGTGTGTGCGTGCGTGCGTTCGAAGGGGATAAATAAATAATGAAAGGTGTGTGTTCCAGACAGCCACTTAGTTTAGCCTACTGTGTATTGAGCATGTTCAAACACCAGCACACAGTTACACACATGGTTACTCACAATGCTGATATAGAAGGACTTTAAAGAGTTGCATTGAAAAATTAGACACAGGCTATTAGGAGGATCTCACAATGCCTCCTACAAAATGATTGCTGGCATGAAAGCCAATCTGATTATTGGATGGATTATAATAAAAGTTATCAGTCATTTTAATCCCTTTGCTTGCATTTTGATTATTCAATCATTTGGGTGGTTTGCATGTTAACTGATGAATTTCAGATAGCATGAAATTGGGATAAATTAGCATTAAGACACAACTAAAAAGGAAAATCACGCATGTACCTCACATACGTATGGCAATTATTCTGGTGAATTACATCTAATAAATGCAGACAGATCCTGCTGCCCAAAGACATGACTTGAGCTACCCTAAAAATTTAATTTTACAAATTTTGAATTTTGATGTGGTCATCAATGATATTACGTATCAGATGTGCTGACATGAAGGAAATAGGCCTAGCCTACATTCTTGCATCTATCAATGTTTCTTTGAACAAGTTTCAAAGTCAGTCCTCTCTTTAAAAAATGCTACGAGGAACTTTTAAATATTTCTGAAACAGCAATTTTTTTTGTAACGCAAACTAGACCATCAGTGCAAAGAATGCTATAGTTTTCTTAATGACTCTGTCATGGGTACGCTCACACAGGAACTACAGGCGTAGTAAAAACACTGCCACTTTTGTGCAAGAATTAACAAAAACTGAAAGTTCCTTGGAGCATTTTTAAGTGGGGGGCTGTTTTCAAATAGTTTTCTAATGCCTCGTTGCCGCCGAGCAGAGCGGGTCGGGTCGGAGCGGCTCATAGCGGGACAGCTCGCTTTTAAGAATCTGGGTGGTGTTTCCACCGCCGACCCTAGCCTTACTGGCAGAGCGGGGTTTAGGCTGGACGGCGATAGCCGCCTCCAGAATATGGGTCAAAGTATCGGGATGTGAAACAACTGTGGTCAAGCAAGTGGTCTCTCATTTTTGCTTGGCGAAAACTGCCGCTTTTATATTTATTCCCCCGGTGTTGTGAGCATATTACGCCGGTAAATTTATGAACAGAGACTGCACGGTGCAAGACAACAGAGACAGTGAGTGTACAGCGCTGGCCACGGCAGCTACAGGCTAACTACGGTGACATTGTAGCAGCGGGACAGGGTGTAGCCCACTGATTGTGTGAGTGCTGCACCAACATTATTCGCTAAACACAAGACTCTCTTCACTCCTGCCGAGGTGAATACACACGCCGATTTAATGCGGAAATAATTTTTTCGACCAATCAACGGACGGCAGTGTGTGGCTTAGAGCGGTTAGGCGCGATTATTTACGGACCCTACCCAACTTTTGTCAAATGAAAAGCCAAAATAAGCGGACGAGCCGACCCGACCCGCTCTGCTCGGTAGAAACGAGGCATTATAATTGTAGATATTGCGTAGACATTGAACATCCTAATCATTTGTTTGGAGTTATGTATACCTTCTCTTTATAGCCCTATATTGATCTCCACCAAATTGTTAGAGAAACATCTGAATTAGGTTCAACAATTTTCATAAGCTAGTCGCTAACTTTGTCTGTCTGCTGTTTGGTGCTGGGCAGAACTGGGTTACCAGAACTAATTTGCTGAAAACAGATGCCCATTTGGAGCTGGACTTGTGATAAGTGAGAGATAAAAGACTGAATCAAAACAGTTAAAGGTGTCGTCAGCGATTCTGGAGAACACTTATTGTCAAAATCACTTTTTGTCAAAATCAGTGAATATCTCCTGAAGATCCACTATCTGGGTGCGTATTGGAAAAAATCCAGTGTTAACAAACAGCCTATGCTCCGTAAACAGGTATGTTGCTAGCTAATAGTGGGCTTCCTTTGTTTACATACCCAATTACAGAGCCTAGGCTGTGTACTAACACCAAAGAAAATAAGTGCGAACACAGTACTGACAGGTAGTGGATCGTGAGTAGATATTCACTGATTTGACAAATAGTGATTTTGACAACAAGCGTTCTCCAGCATCACTGACTCCACCTTTAAGTTGCAGGCAAAACAACAAGTTGAAAAACACTGTACTCACTCTGTTGAGGGCAACTGGAGCACCAGTTAATAATCATTTGTGGGTTTAGCCCCACTCATTCTCTGACTCACATTTAATATCAAAATATTGATTCATTATGTGTCTGCAATTTTTTACGAGGCCACTGCTTTTTTATTTATTCATAATAAAGCACACAAACACAAAATTAAATACTCATCACGTCCATTCTTGCTAATCTTAAAGGACTTTCCATCAGTAAAAACATTACATATGCATATTCACTGGGATAATACGTCAGTCCTATTAACCCATCAGACAAACAAACCTCACGGCACTCACACACTAGCAAAAAACATAGTTATTTAACCCACTATTTCCCTGGAGAGAGGGTCTTTAACAGTAACAAAAGCAGTGTCCAATCACTTAACATGCTTTTCCCTGGTGCCTCCTCTTTCCATATAAAACAATCTGGTGAACAAGATTACACACAGACACACACACACACACACACACACACACACACACACAAAGGCATACATGCACACAGTGCCTTATACACACACACCACACACGCCTTCAACTAATACCCATCAGCTTTTGGGACAGAAGAAAATCTATATTTCATCTGAGAAGCTGAGGTGTTTGTGCACACGCTGAGTTTGTTTGTCATTAGGCCTAACCCCTGTGGCTCACCTAATCGGGTTGCTGTGTATGTGTGTGTTTAATTCTGTCTGTGAGGATTTGAGAAAAGAGAGAATATGACTGTGTGTGTGTGTGTGTGTGTGTGTGTGTGTGTGTACGTATGTTTGAAAAGTGTGGATGACGTACGACAGAAACGTGTAAAAACACACTTGAGGTTGAATTAAAGTTATCGATCGGCCATGGCATGCTCTCACATAGAGATCAGAGCTTAACCATGATGATATGGGTTTGTTTGTTTGTTTGTTTGTTTGTTTGTTTGATTGTGTGTGCGTGCATCTTTATGCATCATCTCAATATTCATCTTTCCAGAAAGTTGCATTAATACAATTCTATAGGCTGTACATGGGCTCAACAGTGGTTTGGGCTTAATGCTAACATTCTCACAAGGACAATGTTAAAGGCCTACTTCACCGGTTTGAATATGAAGGTGTATTGAATTCTGAGATCCTATGTAGTATAAATGTGCAAGATGTGCAGGATGAACCGATTTCAATTTTATTCGCACATTTATACTACATAGGATCTCAGAATTCAATACACCTTCATATTCAAACCGGTGAAGTAGGCCTTTAAACACGATGATGTTAGGAACAATGGGCCTGTTGTAACTTTGCAAACAAATTAAGTGTGCATGCAAAATTACAATAGGATTCATGACACACGTGTGCACCAGCCAAATTTGTTCTTGCCACCATCCAAATATGTTAGCGAATCAGTAATATATAGCCTACTGTATAGACTGTATATAATGTATTTTTTACTGACAGGTGATGCCCATCGTCTGCTATTAGCATAATGACATCAGTTCTCTATATAAGGTTATGCATTTGCCGATAGGGTTCTCATGGAGAAAGTGGTGAAGTTGTTGTAATGGTGCAAGATAATTTCAGGACCAAAGAAATTGAAACTATAATGTCCAAAGTGAAAGCCAGAAAAGGCACACTTTCCTGAAGTGAAAAATACATTTAAAAAAAGGCTGCAATAACCAACCAATGAATGCTGCGTCTACTAAAAACGGACTGTGGCTCAGGTAAAAAAAGAAAAAGAAAGACTTCGACATTGAAGTTAATGCAAAAAACACCCATTAGTGGGATTTTTACAAGAAAAGAGGGTATGAGTAATGACATATCCTACAGCAAGGTCTTTCACCCAGAGGTAATAGATTTATGAAAAACAAAACACATTTCATTGTGGACATTTTCGTATTCTCCATTATGAACTAGGATTGTTTTTTATAGTTGAATATTCAAAATATGACAATAATTGATGAGGATAAAAGGGCGTCAAATTCATGGTTATTTAAAGGTGGGATAAGCGATATAGTATAATATAGTATAATGTGTATACTAACTGTGGCAATATTTTACGCTCAGACCCCAGGCCACTCGCGAAAGACAAACGGCTAACCATCTTAAGTTAGCATGTTAGGATGTTAACTTCTTAAAATTAACACTAAACACAAGGGACAGCTGAGGCTAATGGGAATGAATTTCGTCATTAAAAACAAAGTACTGAACATACATATAAAAAAGGTTGACCTGATGAAAGCGCTCTGGGAAAAGCCAGGAGACCGCCAGAGTTATTTCAATTGATCGACGAATGCCTGAAACAAACTTCATTGCAGTTCATCAAACATTTGTCAATTATTTTTACTAAAAACCACAAATGTGAAGCTCAGGAAGATTCATGCTCTGGGGAACATAAAGGTCAGCTTAAAAAATGTTGCCACGCTAGTCTTTAGGATTCATCCTCTGCTGACAATGAACGCCTGGACCAAGGTGATGGACCAACCAAACAACACACCAAATTGCTATCATTAAGAGTTGTGCTGCAAGGCAGCATGGCTAAAATGTTTGATTAGCAGTATTGGTCCAGTGAGCATAAAGAGCCTCTTGTACCTAGAGGCAGACAAGCATACATCCTGCTGATATGTCCCTGAGCCAGAAATTGAATCCAACCAAAGACTATTTACTATGGCTGAGAGGATTCCCTCATATGTAGTCAAGCATCACAAAAAATGTAACATCCAAGTGGTCCCTACAGCAGACTAGAGACACCACATGATAACGGTGTGGAGGGGAGCTTTGAGCCCTGTTCACAAGCCAACCTTGCCTGTGGCTTAAACTCTGCACTCGGCTAACAATTACTCTTCCCAAAGCGGTTCAGTGAAAACCTGTCCACTTTTCATACTTTTTTACAATATAATAATAAGGACATCGGGCAGCACCACAGTTAACCTATATGCAACACTTAACAAAGTGATGATCACAGCAATGATTGAGAATGAATGGCACCAAAATGACAATCAGACTCTGTGACCCACAATCTTATTCACCAGAGTGAAACCTCACAGTCTATAATTTATCCTGTGTCTACCTTCATTAGCACATCTTCACATATAATGGCTAAGCACTGTGGCAGACAATCAGACAAAGTAGCGTAGTCATTTGAAAGCAGGATGGTGGTACAGTTATGGTATCTAATTCCTGGCTTTGTTCTCTGACATACTTTAATGGAACCATGGAAACGGTTTGCTCCTTTCACCTCATTTGGCTAAACCACTGAGCGTGAAAAATATATAGGGTACAGTAAGGCATTAGCATTTATCTAAATCACATCAGGGGGAGGCTTCTTAAGGAAGGCAAAGGTCTTTGAGGCGAGGCAGCTCTGTTCAAAAGCTTCACTTTGATGCTTCTCTTAAAAATTAACTAAACAAAGTCTGATATGGAAAATTTCAACTCTCTTTTTTTTCGTCCCCTCTCCAGTTCTCAATGCTCTAAAAGGCTATCCACCACTGGAGATGACCAGATATGACTCATTTGTATTTGTTCTGAGGTTACCCAGGTGTATTTCTCTCCTCCTTTATTGTTTTATGGTCTTACTATCTAAGAGGTGGGCACATAATGATAAATCAATAGAAAACAATACTTTCTATGTCAAACACCAAGGGAACAGTCCTTGTGTGTCTGAGCATGAATCTTCAAACACAGGTCTACTGGTTTCTGTTTACCAGTATCGGTGTGAATACCTATAGCAATACCTTTTCTATATGACCACAGTGGAGTTATAACTAATCCAATTCTGCTATTGACAAGAAGCACACATGACTCACGTCTCTCCAGAGTTTACATGGGTATTCATAAGCAACAAAAGGATTAAGCATGGGAGAAATGTTGAATTAGACCATCTAGGGGACAATTTTCTGGAGCCTTGTAGAGAAACAGCCCCATCTAGAGGATGTTGTGCCTGGGAGCCAACTCAAAACTGCCTCCCTCATAAAGGGAAAGTAATGCACCTTATTTTAAATTCCAGTGCATCCTTTTGTCTCAGCAAAACTTAATGAGCCTCCTGAGAGCACGCACAGGTGAACTTGCTGTAAGAGGAAACTACCAGAACAATGCAGTCTCTTTTTTTTTGCTAACAGAAAATACTGTATCTGCAGATTTTGTTGGGGACACTGCAGTACTTTGCCAGTGAAATAAGGGTGTTCTCTTACATAAAGTGTTGACTAAGTGAACAATATCCTGGAAGTGGTCAGCATGGACTCACTTGATATACGCAGAAGAGAGCAAGCTCAGGACCTAAATACACAAACACACATCCTGGGAGATTGACCATGCTCTCTAACCTCTGCCTGTGTACTCGGACCTGACTCTCAAATATCACTGAGTCCAGTCAGAGGAGAAGGACCTTTGCAGAACAAAGGCGGGGTCTGATAAGGAAGAGCTTGCTGGTGACACGCAGCCTTTTCTCCTAACTACAAAGAGAACGCCTGTCCCCGGTGGCTCCGAATTGTCCCCCTCTCTTGACTCATTTCTGGTTGGACAAAAACACCAAAGTCAAGGAATCAGAAGGTATGGAAGGACTGGAGAGGGGGCAATTTCGCAGTGGGTCAGATTGGAACGATGTAAGAGAAGAAGAAAATTTCAGAGTGGAGTAGGGGTGAAGGGATAGAAAGAAGAATAGCAACAGGAGGGTTAGAATGAGAAACAGAAGGATTCTAGGGCATCAACAGCCTGCTTCCTGCTATAAAATAGCAAACTACAGAATGCTATGATAATCTAGCATTGGATATAATGCACATTATAATGGAGATGTGCTTGCTCTAACCAACCACTCAGCCAAAAGTGCATTTGTGTGTGTGTTTGTGCACTTGTGTCCAAAAGAGCTGGCAGCCATGCAGAGGTATGAGACAGATGTGTGTCGGTCATTACTGTAATCGCTCCATTTACTTCATCTACCCTGGGAGGGATGGCTGGTCAACGCCATCTGGACACATTGCACATACATGGCAATAACCAGCCATGGTAGGGTCTCATGTGTAGCCAGCCAGCAACAGGAGGGGTGCTCTGAAATCCTCATTACGTGTGTGTGTGTGTGTGTGTGTGTGTGTGTGTGTGTGTGTGTGTGTGTGTGTGTGTGTGTGTGTGTGTGTGTGTGTGTGTGTGTGTGTGTGTGTGTGTGTGTGTGTGTGTGTGTGTGTGCGCATTTACCATCTTTGTCCTGTCTTTTTTTTCCCGCTCTCATCTTTATCCTTTTTATCGATCTCTCCCCTGAATCCCACTGCTTCAGAAATGCATGAATCTGTCATTTCCCCCAAGAGTATACAAGACAAAATGAAAAAGGCCATGGTGAGTAGTACCAAAAGTTGGGACTTTTTCGAGAAATCTAGTGCCTGACAAGATGACGTCAACATAGTGCATGTGTGCACTTCTGAAAGACACAGAGACCTCAAGCTCATTTACATGTCATTTCCTCCAAGCCCTCCCTGACTAAAGACAGGAAAAGGGTGATTATGAGAGGAGACGTGGTTGAGGGGGAGAGGCAGAGAGGCAGAGAGTGAGCTGGGCTGAAGCGCCGGACTCAAGAGCGCCAGTCTGATCGTGAAGCAACACGTAGCCATGGCAACGGCAAATGGAGAGAGGGAAGAGAGGTGGAGGACCATAGGAGGAAAAAAAGGGGAGTGGAGGGGGTCGCTTCTGGTTAAAACTACATTGCCGAGAGATAAAAGAAAAAGAAAGGAGTTTAGCTGCTGCTTTGTTATGTTACATTGGAGCAGAATAGTAAACCAACTTACAGGTGATATTTCAGGAACAGTCAATAACTGGGAGTTTAAATATTGTCTGAGGATTTTTTTTTTACTTGCCCTCTTACTCCTCCTGTTCTCTTTACTCAGCGGTTACTGTGTTAAGAACGACACTTGAATTTTTATCATCAATAGCTGGCCAGGTACATAACTATTTTCGGTAACGCTTTATATTAAGGTTCTTGTTATAAGCCTTAGTAAATAGGTAATAAGGACCTTATTAGATGCTTATTAACATTAATTTGTGTTAATAAGACTATATATAAGTGTTAATAATAACATAATAAACATGTTGACAGTGTGATTATAAGACTTTTATAAGCACTTATAAGACACTTCTTAACTATTAATTGATTGCTTAATATCATTAATAAAAGTCTAATGAGTTTCTGATAGCTGTTAATAAAAGCGTTACAAACCTATTTATTGAGTCTTACTAACTTGCCTATTTTGTCATTGTTAAACCTTTACTAAGCATTGTTTGTTGCTTTATGAAGGTAAACACATCTTTATTAATCAATTAATAACAGTTAACTATGCTCTATGAACAATGCTTATTAAGGTTAATAAGTCCTTTATTAAACACTTAATAACAGTTAATAAGTACTATATCTTGTCAAGGAGGATACAATAAGAATTAGAAAAACGACATGTAAATACAATGTTAGAGCGGTGAAGGTATTTGATTAGCTTTAATGTTTTTCTTGTTGAAGTACCTTCAAAAATGAGTTTTCTGAGTTTGGTTTGCAGCGCCATATCTTAGCATAATATATTTGTTTTTGCTCTGAAGTGATTCTTTCACCTCTATGTGTGCGCACACATGTTGAGTGAGTGTTAAAATGAGATGCCCCGAGAACATAGTATATTTTTCACAATCTATGATGAATATGACTCGTATGATCGGTGTTGTGCCTCAAATCAGATCCTTAAAGGGCTTTTATTTTGAAGGTAGTTGTAAAACCGGAAGTTCCGTGTATGCAAGTCGCTGATGGCTTGACGCCAGCTTGACGGCCATGCTTGACAAAGTGTTTCACGAAAGTAAGGAGAACATGTCGGAGTCGTCAGCACGGTCAGCACCCCAAACCAGGTCTCTGAAAAATAAGAGGGTGAGGTCCGAACTGGAGGATGACTCTTCTGGTAAGTTTAAGAATGTAATGCTATAGTAACGTTAGCTGGTTCTAGCTTGCTAGTTGTTTGCCTAGCTTACATTACTTTCTTTCAGAAGCTTTGGTGAGCTTCTTTTTTGAGCTAACGTTTAGCTTACACTATCATAAAAACTGCAACCAAATGTATCTATTAACAGTTGTGTCATGCTAGCTTGTCAGGAAGGGGCAAAGTAATGCTGAATGGTTATTTCTGTGCTGACCCAGATGCTGCCCAAATTGTCCTAACTGCCAAACTGGGTCTACAGAAATATAAACATGAGCTGGCCAGGTATAAATTAGAATGCCAGGATGTAAAAATAAAAGACCTGACAACGGAGAGAGATTTCTTGAAGGGACAACTATCTGAATGAAATAAAATATTTACTTTTTTCCAACAATTGTCACCATTACAGACTAAATTTACTTTGATACTGCACCCCTTTTTGCAGATTCCATGTCCAAATCGCTTAAATGCTTAGTATAACCTGTCTGCTATCTGTCTAATTGTGATCAATGTTTCTTTGTGTTGTCTTTATACAGTAACAAGAAAGACCAGCCTGACTCAACCTTCCCCTGGGGCTCAAGTCCGTTGTTGTCTGACTCCTCTGACTCCTCCTCAGACGATGGGAAGAGGAAGAGGAAGTATAACAGAAGTCAGCATTATACTGTTGCAGAGGGGGCCAGCAGAAGAAGGCTTTTTTTTTTTAATTATCTATTTTTGAATTGTATTACTTGATTTTATTTCAATACATTTTAAACTTAAGACTGACCAATTTTCTTACTATTTTGTTGACACAATCGGGGAACGGTGGGACTTGAAAATATTCCCACCTCCAAAGTGGGGAATGACAAAACAAGTTTGAGAACCACTGGGTTAGCATCTATATAGTTGTATGTGGTTTTCTGCTTGTCCTATCTGCAACAGTATAATGCTGACTTCTGATACAGCAACGTCTCGCCCAAATTCCTCTAGTGAGGATTGCCATCTCCATAAGGTTACAGATTCAATATGCAGAAGCAACTCATACAACCCCACGTCGTTTTATATTGTTTTACCTACAACAGAGTTTTTTTTTATTATTGTTTGATGGAAGTTTTTTTTGCTCTACTCGTTTAATTGTTTTGTTGTTCTTATTCATTTAATATTTTAAATTAATAGTCTTCATCATTGGACACTTGAATTGATGTCAGGCAGCATTTTTATTTTACAAAGGTATTTATTTTTTTACATTTAGTAAAATGTTGTTCATGAAAGTTCTGGGAAACAAACAAACATGTTTACAATTGCACAGTTGCTAAGTGTTTTTTTTCTTTAAAAGTAAGTTTTTGTGCTTCACCTCTGTAACATTGTATTTACATGTAGCTTTTTTTTTATTCACATTGTATCCACCTTGACAAGATATAGTACTTATTAACTGTTAAAAAGTGTATGTTAAAGGATTTATTAACCTTAATAAGCATTGTTCTCGCTTTAGATCCAGTACCTTCAAAATGCATTATTACCTGTTTAATAAAGGACTTATTAACCTTAATAAACATTCTTCTCGCTTTAGATCAGGTACCTTCAAAATGCATTATTACCCGTTTAATAAAGGACTTATTGGCCTTAATAAGCATTGTTCTCGCTTTAGATCCAGTACCTTCAAAATGCATTATTACCTGTTTAATAAAGGTCTTATTGGCCTTAATAAGCATTGTTCTCGCTTTAGATCAGGTACCTTCAAAATGCATTATTACCTGTTTAATAAAGGACTTATTGGCCTTAATAAGCATTGTTCTCGCTTTAGATCGGGTACCTTCAAAATGCATTATTACCTGTTTAATAAAGGACATATTAACCTTAATAAGCATCGTTCTTAGAACATAGTTAACTGCTAATAAACAAATAATAAAGGTGTGTTCACCTTCATAAAGCAACAAACAATCCTTAGTAAAGGTTTAACTATGACATAATAGGCAAGTTAGTAAGATTCAATAAATAGGTTTGTAATGCTTTTATTAACAGCTATCAGAAACTCATGGGGCTTTTATTAATGCTATTAAGCAATCAATAAATAGTTAAGAAGTTTCTCATAAGTGCTTATAAAAGTCTTATAATCACACAGTAAACATGTTTATTGTGTTATTATTAACACTTAAATATAGTCTTATTAACACAAACTGATGTTAATAAGCATCTTATAAGGTCCTTATTACCTATTAACTAAGGCTTATAACAAGAACCTTAATATAAAGCGTTACCCTATTTTCTGCTGTTGCTCTTCTGCTTCTTCATCACTCCATGTTCTGTCTCATTTGTATTCTATAGGCTCGCTGCCCATCCTTATTCTCCACCTCGGCATACACCCTTTTCCCCTTTGTCCCCTCCCTCCCCCCTCCCCAGATTTATTTTTCTGGCCTTCATCCCTGCAGAGCAGCACTGACATTGGGCATGAGGTCAGAGAGATGGGCATTCATGCTCATGCTGACAGCAAGCTCAAATGGGCTTAGATACAGTGCGAGTGGAGACACCCAAGGGACACCCTCACTAGCCTTGGGCTCTGGACAGGCATATACACACTCACACTCAAGCCCCACACATTCAACCACACACTTTTGTGGGAATAAATGGCAGAAAAGCGCAGGCACGTTAATACCAACATAAACTGCAACCTTACATATCATATAAAGGACATTAATCTAAGCTGCATGACAAACACAAGCCTACATAAGAATGTGTGTAAAGAGCAGTCATGCTAGCACACACAGAACATACACAAACACTGCATTCACTTATGCAAACAGAGTGCGGCATGGAATTACAGATTTTAGAAAGGACACATTCCCTTGGAGAGCTGCCATGGATTATTGGCTGGTATAACCAGTGTTGTGGACAATGGAAACATTCACTGCTGATGAATGCTGAACATTTATATTAACAGTATACATAATGTCAAGTGAAAAATCACTTCCATCAATTGGATGGAATGTATAAAAATTAACAATAAGTCAAATGTGGAATTATTACAGAAAATGAAGGCTTGTACTAGGAAATACATCTTGGATGACCTAATGGGGAATGGTTAAACTGCATTCATACACTACGCAGGAATACTACCGACCAGGACATTTTATGAACAAAACCATTTTTCAGGTTTGGACAAGCCTTTTATCATAGTCAAGCTTATAATACGTATGTATTGTAAGCTTATTGAGGTCAAATGAAGCAAAGGAAGAATCTTTACAAGGGTAATCTTTGCTGTGGTATTTAAAGTAACACTGTTAGAGAAATGTCCCATTTTTTTCCACATTTCTATAAAAATGGCATAACATGTAATAGGATGTCATGGCTAGGGTCACTTGGGATTACAGTTGAGGGATGCCGTCAGAAACACTGTACCACGCTGCCCCTGTGTGGTGAGGGTGCACGTTGCATAGGGTAGTAGAAGAGAGTACACTAAATACTTCTTGTACTGTGTTTTGATTAACTACAAAATCTCTATTGTGTAGGGGAGAACAGGGTAATTTGTCACACGGGTAGGTTGTCACAATCGTTATATCTCGGAACCAGAAGGTGCTGTCTGTTAAACTTTGGTATGTAAATATCCACAACTGGGATCAGAGTCTTCCTTGGAGTTAGACTGCTGCATTTGAGGTGAGAGGACTGTTAGTGTTTTTCATGTCAAATTGAAAATATTTAGCTCCTCAGTATTTTTCTTCTAGGCTTTTACACAATGGGTTTATAACAAAACACTTGTTACCTAAAAAAGTGTGAAGGGTAAGCTATAGTTAAGTTAATTAGTTGTCAGATGGTTGTTGGCCTTGATGCTAGCAATAAATTCCAGTTGGGGTTGGTCGTCACATTTTTTGGGGGGTTGGTTCTCACGTTATCCAAAGGGTGCAGCCAGGAAAGGAACCCAATAACAAAAGAAAATGTCAAGCTGTATCCTCACTGACACCCCAGAGAAGGAGAGAATTGAGCAGGAAAGGCAGCTAGCATGCAAAAGAGAAAAAGGGCAACAAAATCAAAACGACCCAGTGCATCCCAAACTAGACCGGTTGCCAAGGCTACTGCACCCCAGTGCACTCCACCCCAGCTGGGGAAGAAGAAACAGAAGAGAAAGAGACAGGAGGAGGAATCTTCATCAGATGAAGAGGATAGTTTGTGTTTGGTTTGTATGGAAATGTTCTCCAGCACCCGTTCAGGGGAGGTAAGGGAAAAGTGTTGTATGTGCAACCAGTGGGCACACAATCTCTGCTTAGTTAGAGTGAGCAGACCCTACATTTGCCATCACTGTAACTGTAAGATAGTGAATGTGTGTATCCTAGTTGAGTAGGCTATTATTGTTAGACCTATTTGTTTTGTTCTTTATGTTGTTACATACAGTAGGTTGGTCTTAAAGGGGACATATTATGAAAAACAAAACATTGCAGGTGTTTGGGCACCCTTTTAGGTTATTGGGGTCTCTACCAGTACACACAAGCTTCAAAAAAACAAATGTGTCAGTTTCTTCAGGGATGCTTTTTTAGAAAAAAGGGGGATTTGAAGGTTTCTTCCAAAAAACACAGACTGGTGACGAAACCGGTCGGTTTTCATTACCATAAATACTCCCACGGGAAAGCTTACCAGAAACTCGGTAGTTGATTGGCAAATCAAGACGCCCCGTTGGTAATCACACACAGCTGAGCCTCCACTCGCTCATGCAACAACAGAGGAGAAGCAAGCTGCAGTGTTAGCTCATCCTCAAGCTACCATCACACCCCAGCCTCGAAGCAGACCGGGGCTGAATGGATTTTTTGTTTGGCTATGCCCAGCAAAGGTTGGCAATCTAGTGTGATCTGCTGTTATACTGGAGTGTGGAGGAGATTGTGCCTGGAAGACAGAGAGACACCATCTCTCCTCTGGAAATGTAAGTAGTCCTATTTAAAAACAAATCTGTCCGTTTATGAGTTCAATGTGTGTAATGTGCTTTAATTTATCCCTCCTATAATAACCAACGCCGACTGAAACTAGAGAATGTCTCTGGGTTAAGTAGTTAGCGTTAGCGTCCGTTAGCTTTTATGCTAACGGTTAGATCTGTGAGTCTGTCCGTGACAGCCCCTGTGTGAAAACACGGTGAAACTGTATGGTGTGTTGGAAACTGAAGAGTATTTGTTTGTTGTTGACAGTGTGTAGTTATGCAAGCAGTCGTGGTACATGCAGCAGTAGGCCTATTACATCTCCAGTGTCATATAATAGACAGGAATAGCCTACTGTAAGTTGCCTCTGCTGCTGTTTGTTTCCTGTCCATTATATTTCAAAAAGCACACAGTATCACTCAGAACTCGTTTCTTCTTGAGCAAGGGCTATACTGAACTTATTAGTGGCCCATCTTATTTAATAATGGAAGAAAAAATATATTTTCATTAGTTTGTAGCTTTGCCATAACTACAGATGTATCATGTATGTAGGCTACACATGATGTAACATTGAATGTGCCATGTTTTACAGCTATCTGGGTGACCTGACGGAGCGTTGACCCACAAGGACCGTCACACTATCTGTTCCATCAGAGGACTGTTCACTGGGTGGAACAGGTGGTCTTCTTCAGGGCCCACCAGCAACAACTGGACAGTTACATACAATATGGCTTTGCTTCTGTTTGAATTATGTACACTTTATATTTCCATTTCACTGGCTATGAATAAACTGCTTTATTTTTAAGTATGGTTTTGGTCATTTTAAAATGTAATGATACTGTTTCAAAGAAAACATCTTCAGAGAGATAAAGGGTTGAATTAAAAAACGTATAAGTCAATGCATGTAGATCGGTCTGAAAACTAGTCCAACATCCTGACTATGAAAATGTGAGTTTCAAGTAATCCTTTACTACACGAAGCAAACAGTGACAGTAAGCAACACAATACATGTTTTAACAGTAAAACTTTATTATAAATGAGTGATCACAATACAAATGATACATTACCTACTAGATATTGAAAGGGTGTCAGATAATTTGCAGCTCTGACTGTAATTGTTTCTATATATTTTTTTTTTACAAAAGATAATGTCTTTCCAGTGGATCTTGACATGATACATTCCTTTCCTGCCACGTTACTGTACATTTACAGCATGGCTTCACAACCAAAGCTTTTTCACTCCACTGGGTTGTAGATCATTCCCCAGTTTAACCTGTAGAGACATACATAAAACGTTGTATGTTACAAGTTTAGAGAGTTTATTCATAAATACTTAGCTCATATTCTGTTACTGACTGTGACATATTTAAACTGTATTTACCTGAGGATAATGTCAGGGAAACCAGAAATCTTGATGCAATTTTCACAGTTTTCAGCTCAGACTCCTGCCTGACCAGGTTCAGTTGTAAAGCTTTTGGTTTAGAAGTGATAAGTGTGCTGATATTTGCTGTAGAAATGAAGGTAAACATGGTAACATCGATCTCCATGCTGCATTGGCCAAAAGTAAACAAAACTGACAGCTGGGCGTGTGCCATGCCCATATAGGTAGGTATAGAGTAAATGAGCAGGGCGGTGCATGCACGCCCATGTAGATAGGAGGGGGGTAGATGTCAAAACCAAATTTTTTAGGGAGAGGCCAAAAAAGGCCTGAAAAGGCAATGAAGAAATGGGCATTGGTAGAAAACTAATGGGCTTTTTGTACAATAGACCATTAAAACCTTTTCTAGTAGACCTCGGAAATACACATTTAAACCCGAGTTTTTGCATAATATGTCCCCTTTAAATTTAATGTAGGAATGACTATTGAAAGATGTTTAGGTGATGAGCAATTCTCACTAGAGTAAAAAGTGTGCCTACTTACCCCGGTCTTCCCTACCATTTCCTACATGTTCTTCCAGTCCACATATTAAATAAAAAAATTCTGAATCCAATTGGTCTGCCCTCTGAGAAGTGGAAAGAGTACTAACATATTCTACTCAGGTATACGTACTACTACTACTTGGATGACATTTTACTTACGTAAATTTAAAATCACCTGTCTCGAAATATACTCAAGTAAAAGAAAAAAGTATAGCTAGTTTAAAATGTACTCTAAGTAAGAGAAACTCAAGTTACTTTCTTAAAAGGAGGGGGGATTCTCCTGTGTAGTGCAAAAGAAGACAAGAGGATATACATTTAAAACAACTTGCTTTTAATTAAGTAACAAATGTAAAGATGAAAGTGCAACAACTTTATAAAACATGTTGACCCACTATAATTATAGAGGTAGCTATATTGTGTGCAGACCATCCCATAAAACTATTTTAAACAAAAAAATTACGAGGGGGGCATATTTGTGGATTCTGTAGTAGACCATCCCTCTTTTCTTTACGAGCAAATCTAAATATCAAATCAGGTCAAGGTTACAATTGTTGTGAGTTTGCCTAAAATACTAAAAAGAAGTCTGAACTATAAGTATAAGGGACCTTCAAGATGATTTTGAGACAAAACGGTGTACTTCTTTGATTTCAGTCATGATCTACCTGTCGAAATAACAAAACATGTCAACTGAACTCTTAAAACTTTTTTTTTAATTACCCTGCCCTACTGTATATATAGATTACACTACCTTTATTTCTGTTTCCATCTTTAGTGCATTACTCTTTGAACTCATTGTTAATTTTTGAGAAGCAGTTGGTTTTCAAAGTAAGAAGAGTTCACCCTTGCTCGCATGCAGTGAACAGCATTCCAGTACAGCTGCAGAGGCGGCTGAGGCAGGCAGGCCAGTGTTGGGTTTGTGAGAAAGTGTTTTGATGTGTGGAAATTAGTTTAGTCTCGTTTGAGACAAAGGAAAGGTACCAATCAAGCTTCCCTGTACCTTGTGGCCTTCATTGAGAAGAAGTAATCTTCTTCATCTGATGAATGTTGGCTGGCCTGCTCCATCCCAACCTCTGCCGCCTGGCAAAGATGTTGTCTCACATAGACCAGACCTGTTTGAAAAACACAAAATGCTATAGAATATGTTTGACAATTAATCTTTGACTAATGTTGCCTTAATCTGTATTGACATGGATGTTGTCAATGACACCTGCTGGGACATCAAAGGTGTGGGACGCTTTCAACCTCTGGCAAACAAGTGCAGCAGATCTCCTCTCTATAATTGAACAGATTACTCCGTTACACCGTTGCCTTCCTATCAGTTTACAAGTAATGTTTGAAGAAAGAGGAGTTTCGCATGATTTAAGAAGAAAAAGAAAATTCACTGAGAAAAATATACGGACCACACTTAAATAATTTTTGATTTCTGTAAAGGGTATTCAATTATGGAATTAACTTGATGAAGATGTCACAGGGAGTTGCAGTTAGCGCAATTTAAAAAAAAATTATGTTTAAAAAATTATGGAAAATTACAGACTGAAAGCTGAGCACAATGGGTTTACTAATAAGCTGAGCACAAGGTGAATGTCACTATCATAACATTATTGTAACGAATAATAGAGGTCAGCAGACAAACTTGTATGGGTTTGAATACTTTTGCAGATGTGTTTAGACTACCAGATAAGAAATTGAAAAGGCCACAACACAAGGGCAAAACAAACTCTGCATTGTCACAGAAAATCAGAACTGAGCAGAACGGATCTTAAAAGCTGAAGCAAGTAGGTTGATCATGGAACTGCTAAGTTGGTCTCTAAATGCCATTGACCGCGTGTTTTCAACCAGAAAAGCAGGAGCTGGAGAGGCACCGTGTCCAGATGGCACCTTCCTGTCCGGTTACGCACAGGATAGCTGGAAAGAATGGAAAGTGGTTTGCCTGGCTGTATTGGACATTGAGGATGTCCTCCTGTCCGGTTACGCACAGGATAGCTGGAAAGAATGGAAAGTGGTTTGCCTGGCTGTATTGGACATTGAGGATGTCGAAGATGTATACATCTTTGCTGGCATGACGGTGGGGATGCTTGCTTTAGGATTTGCTTTGTATGTTCTGTATCGCAAACTGAAGAAACTCATTGTTGCACAAGCGGAAGGGAGAGATGGAAGATGTACAGCGTCGAAAGATATGGATGGAACAAAACAGGCTATTACTGCTGTTCGGGAGGGGATAGCAAAAATTGTATCCGGTATTGCATCTATCAAAGGAGACATCACAGCTATCAAAGGAGAAATCGCTGATATCAAAGGAGACATCGTAAAAATGGCTACAGTGGAAAGAGAGGATAACGATGAGTAATTAAAATTCATTGGGAAAATGGAAAGCATGTCAGTTGTGCAAGGTCAATGAATAATGAGAACGAAAATTGACTGTGTATTGGACTGCAGCTGCTTAACAAAAGAATTAGCAAAATCATCAAAAACTAAAAACAAAAAAAACAACAACAAAATTGTGTTTTTTTTTTTCTGTAACAGTATACGTGTATCTGTGTATCTGAATCTGAATCTGATGAAAATGGGGGTGGGACCTGATAAGCCTTTGGCTTCTTCCATCACCCTTCGGACAACACAAAGTAAGATGTATGATGTGAAAGAGATAATTGTGTATTGTGTGGAATTGTCCGAAAGAATAATAATAAATAAATATATAATTTAGATATATGTTATAGAACACCAAAATGCTTCGTCATGTAGATTAAACATTATAGCCTACTGTTTACTAGGCTATCTACATAATTTTAAGCATTTTGGTATGAAAATCTGCATTTTTAACTTAACCTAGTAGCCTATCTGTATGATAACATGTTTTCAGTTTATTAAAAAAAACAGCTTGAAAGTCGTAGAAAATTCAGCAAGTTATGATGATGTTGATCATTGATCGACGTCTGCCTCCATTGACTCATGCATGCAGTAAGCGGCATATATGTAGAACTGTCCCAAGATGGCAGCCACGTTAATGTCTCCGACGACCCTCGACGCAACATTAAAGTATAAATACACATCAATAAGTAAATATATCTATGACTAATAACTAGTTACCAGCAGGTTGCTAGTGCCAACCAACATTAACAAATTTAGTTTAACTAACTCTAGCAAAGCCTCTAATAAATTCTGAAATCTTAATTTTAACTTCAAATGCAAAGGTACAAGAATTATAAACTTACCTCTACATGCTTACGCAGGTTAGACGTTGAGTTTTTATAGTTCACAGAATTCGACGGGATTTCCCCGTCAGCTTCATCTTCATCACAGCAGGTGTCCGACTCCATCTTTCTTCAGATTTAAGCGGCAGTTCTTATCCCCATTATTCACTCTAGTTGTTTCTGGTGTTGTGCCGCGAATGAAAAGCACCCCGCAATTTAATTTTTTACTTTACTTTTTTTGACGTGATATAAAATGTACCAAAGTAGGCCTAGGCCTACAATACTTCTAATAAAACAAACTTAAAGGGGCTCTGAGGAACTTTCAGTTTTTGTTAATTCCTGCACCCCCCTTGGACAAAAGCGGTAGTGTTTTTACTAAGCCAGCTGTTGTTCTTGGGTGAGCGTACCCATGACAAAGGCATTAAGAAAACTATATAAAAATAGCATTATTTGCACCGATGGTCTTGTTTGCTGTTACAAGTATTTTATGGTTATCAGAGGAAAAATTGGACTGTTTCAGAAATATTTAAAAGTTCCTCGCAACACCTTTAAGTAATAGCATAATATCATTTTAAAAACCACTTTAAAAAACTTCAAGTAGCCTACACAAATAAAAATCAATTACAGTACCTTGAGTAAATATAATTTGTAACTTTCCACCTCTGCCTCTGACACACATACACAGACAGACAACTACTTTTGTCATACGTACCATATTATAAACTCATGGATCATTGGTGTAATTTTTTTACCTGTCCTGGAGGTGTCACTGTGAATAGGTCTCCTCTTAAGGCTCAGGTTGCAGGATTGAGTTGCAGGCAACAAAGGCTTCACAAACAGCATCCACCATGCAGGAGAGAGAAGCCAGCCGACGTTGCCACAGTGACCACCTATCCATGAGGGTGTATCACTTTTCCAGCTACACGGCCTTCTAAGCTGGAGGAAAGAGAAGAAACATAAGGTTGGGACAGAAGAAAGAAAGAAGAAAGATCACTTTCATGTTTGGGGTCATGTCAATTTATAGCTTTTGATCTCGACAAGAAATATTGAGGTGAGTTTCCACCTTGTATCTTTCTCTACATGATTCTCGCCAATCAAGTAGTTGTAGCCTTGACTTATTTCCTCTTCTTGCCAGCTGCATTCTTCATGGCGGAGGCCACCGGCATGAGCAGTAATAGTGGAGGTTTGGGCAGTGGCGCCGGCGTGCGCGTCCCCCAGGAGCCATCTCTCAAAGCTGGCGTGGTGTTGTCAGATGAAAGGGTGGACTTCCTCCGGGAGCAGGCTTTCTGTGTGCTGCGAGTGAAGACGGATAAGTGGAACCGCTTCATCGGAGCAGAGGAGAACCAGAAGGTTATACTGGATTTCCTGGACCATATCTGGACCAGCAGACTGCTGCTCTTTACTGGACCTGGAGGGACATTGCATGCAGGGGATGCTCAGGTAAGAAATACAGTACACACACACACAGGCATTAACTGAGTAGAGCATGTAAAAAGTTTGCATAAACTTTGCCACCAACTTTCATAAATGTATAATTTTCTTTTTCATCTTGCCATATCTACATTATAGCCTTGAAAAAGTATTTAATAGTGTATTTCATATTTTTTTCTGAATGCATTGTAATGTATGCTGAGGTTAAATACCTATTTCACCGGTGGGAATAAGAAGGTGTATTGAACTCTGAGATCCTATGTAGTATAAATGTGCAAACATTTTTGAAATCGGTACATCCTACCCTGAGAAAAGGCAGAAAGAGTGTTTTATGGTCTCACTGTCTAACCCTACATTTGACTAGTGTGATATCACACTTGTAAAAATGTAGGGTTAGGATTAACAGGACAGCTGGGCCAAGAGAAGAATGAGGAAATACTGAGGGAAGAAAAACCTCATTCATTATATTATAATAGTGATTTTATAATGATAGAACGCCGGTTCCATATAATATGGGTGAAGTATTCCTTTGAGATACTCTGGAACGATGATGTGCACTTGTGCAGTGACTGATGATGCGGCACATTTCACTGTCTGTCTGGGTGGCATAACAACCAAACTCGTAAAAAAAAAAAAAATTATATACAATAAACCGAGATGTAGGGATATAATATACGTAATGAACCAAATCTCCTGGGCTCGCTGTCTACACACTCAATCTAACATACACATCTTTTGAAATAAGTCATTACTTATTTCTACTGCTTTCAATGCTGTTGAAAGCATTCCTTCTGTTTTTGAATCTGAGAAGACGTCCCCGCCATGGAAAACCAAGCTGCTGTGTGTGCTAAAGAGAGGGGTGAAGAGGATCTCCCGCCAAAAATTCAGACACCAACTCCGGCTGGGAGAAGTGCCCGGATACCCCATGGAGCACCTACCCATTGTCATCTCTGAGGTGTGTGTGTGTGTGTGTGTGTGTGTGTGTGTGTGTGTGTGTGTGTGTGTGCGTGTGTGTGCTCATGTGTGTATGTGCGTGTACGTGCGTGTGCTCGTGTGTGTGTGTGTGTGTGTGTGTGCGTGTGCGTGTGTGTGCATGTGTGTGCGTGTGAGAGAGAGAAAAAAACATTCAAACTCATAATATGTGTATGTGATGATTTGGGTATGAAAATTTGGGGGTTTCCAATAAATTTCAACTTCCAACTTCAAGGATTAAGGGAGAATTCATATCATGGTGTGTGTCACACTTAAATGCTTGTGTGTGCACTTCAGGTGCTGGTGTGTGTGCTATCCAACGGTCTGAACCATGAGGACTGGCCGCGGGTGGTGTCTGATGACATCCATCGGCATCTGGAGAAGCTGAGGAGCCGGGTGGTGACGCTGAGAGGCCGCGCGGAGGGACGGACACTGCTGCCCCTTCCTCTGTGTGTGGAGAGGGCACGGCCTCAGGACATTGAACTCAGGTATGCGTGTGTGCCTAGCAAGCTAGCGACATTAGTGTATTTCAATGCCCACTTCTGGCACTGCAGGCTAAGTTGGAAAGCATTAAGCAATACTGTAATGGCGTGCATTCATTTTGTCAAGGAGCGGTAAAATAATAATGGACTCTTTTACCAGGTCTTCGATATAAGCAACCAAATAGGCTACCCCATGCTCGCCTTTATTCCTAGTTAAAACGTTTGGGGGAACGGAAACCGCAACAAGCCGTATGAGAGACTCACCTCACTGTGCCTGTGTAGCCCGGTGTAGCCTACTCTGTGCGCTGCAACAATAAAACATTCAAAACCCGTAGACCAACTGCACTGTTCAGTTAGAAGCCGGAAGTGACATCTGCTTGCAGCCACAAAATTTAAAAAAATAAATACAGTTTAATACAAATTACATAAAAATGGGAACTAAATAACTTAGCCCGCACAAATAGTTATATTATAGTTGAAAAATAATAATAAATATTCAAGACTCTTTGGGAGTGTGTCCATGTTCCCAGCCATGTGTGTGTGTGTGTGTGTGTGTGTGTGTGTGTGTGTCTGTGCGTGCGTGCGTGCGTGCGTGTGTGTGTGTGTGTGTGTGTGTGTCTGTGCGCGTGTGTGTGTGTGTTCATTTGTTAAACTTTCCATTTTGCAGAAGAGTGGATCTTTGTTTTGTCCCAGTTAGCCAGAGTATTTAGCCTAGAGAAACTTGGAAATATCTGTAGATAAGCCGCTATAAGTGTTGTCAGTTGACCTGTGGTGTTAATGTCGGCTAAACAAATCAAGTCCATATCTTGCTGCAACACAAGAGGGGTTGCGTATGCACATACAACTTGTCACGGTCATCTTATTACAGTACATGTTGGTTATGTCAAACCAAAAAAATAAATGAATTAATTGAATTTAAAAAACATGTAAAAGCTTACTGTGATGACATTACTAACTTACTAAATAATAATGTAGTCTAATATGTACTTTTCTCACTGCTTCCAAAGCCCATATTGCTGTTTTTCCCCAGAGTAATTGCCCCACATTTTGTCTCCCTCAGTCCCACTGGTTGGCCGCTGGACCGTGGCTTGTTATACTCTATAGAAACTCTGATAGTTCAGTGGTCTGGACAGATATGGAATGTCCTGAAGAAAGACTCTGGTATGGTGATGCTCAAAGGAGACCACCCAGGTCCCAACGCGGAGCTCCAGTTTTGGACCACTCAGAGGGAAAACCTGCTGGGCATCCAGTCACAAGTAAGATATTGGTGCTGTGGAAGTTTTGGGGGGTGGCTCATGGTGTGTAGTGGTTAGAGCGTCCCACTAAAGGTCCAGTCCTCATCGCAGCAGACCCAGTTCGAATGCATGGTCGGTTCTCTACATGTCCTTCCCTCTTTGCCCCATTTCAACTTTGTCTCTCCAAATTTCTCAAATAGAGCGGAAAAACGCAAAAAAATAAAATAAATAGCGAGATAATAAAATGTCAGCAGCCACAACTTTTTATAATGACAAAGTTTACTGATAAGATGCCTATAATATTGAATTTAAGTTGAAACTGTCATAGAGGTGATGATTCCGTTATATGATTTAATTTAAGGTAGTAGTATTATACTATTCTGCATTACACTGAGAGGTGTTTCTGACACTTTTATTTATGTACTTCAATTCGGAGTGAACAAAACACCTCTAACCACCTTTAATGTGCACAACATCGTCTCTGATTTTGACCCCAGGTTAAAAAGTAATAACATATAACTAAATATTATTATTATACTGACATTTTCCAAATTGTCAGTAAAAACCAAACCTTCAAAGAGTTACAATTAGAGGCAGAGGGGCTGTTTTGAATTGCAATAGATTGTACAGTACAGTAGACCAAATATTGTGGTCAGTGATTGTACATCCTACTATCATGTCCTTGTTTTCAGATCCAGGGCCCCAAAGTGGAGAACATCATGGAGATCCTGAGAAGAGTCAAGAGCAGTTACTACTCCTCCTTCAAGGAAGTCTGCCTCAAAGTTAATGAGGGTATATCAGAATGGCTTATCATTTATTGGGGCTAATTTATTCTTCATTCTATCATCTCACAGCCCAATGTCTCATTTAGTGATAAAACATGTTAAGCAGTCATTGTCTCTTACTCTTTATCCAGAGTCCACGGCTATTCTTACAACACAGTTTCTACATTCTTCAAATGCAGAGCTATGTCGTTTGGTTTTCTCTGTCCCACAGTACAACAAATACTTGGATTTAGCCTGATAATTTCTTGTGTATTTCATAAGTATACTGTAATGTAGCTTTGCATTGCCTCTTTTGTTTAAAAGGGGGAGGGCCCTTGAAAATCACATTGCCATTGTTGGTAGAAAATTGTCAATCTTCAATTATGATAAATTAACCACCTATTAGGATCATGTTATCCAATAGTACTTCTGTATGTGATTACCACAGCGGTGCTGGAAGCGGAGGACATAGATCTGTATCTGCGTCCACTGAGGAGAGTAATCAGCAGCTTAGAGGAGAGAAGTTTCCCACAGTTAGACACTCTACTGCCTCCTCTTTTCCACACACTCTGTCTCATCTGGAGCTGTTCCCGGTACTACTGCACTCCCCAACGCATGGTGGTCCTCTTGCAAGAGTTC
Organism: Ammodytes marinus; assembly: GCF_949987685.1. Lineage (NCBI taxonomy): Eukaryota > Metazoa > Chordata > Actinopteri > Uranoscopiformes > Ammodytidae > Ammodytes > Ammodytes marinus. The sequence continues at coordinate 19,546,857 of NC_137213.1, read as the reverse complement.
TGCAACCTGATCATTGAAAAGGTGTTGTGATGCATTCAGGTGTATGGGTGAAAGAGAGGGAGATAGATTATGATAAATGAAGTTATTCAAACTAGGGCTGGTCGATATGGGCTAAAATCAATATCTCAATATTTTTCTACTATATCTCGATACACGATATATATCTCGATATATTTCAAATCTCCTCTAGAGCACATCCTAAATGCTCAATTTAATTTAATTTTTGCATAACATCACACCAGTAATATGATTTAAATAGTCCCTGCAAAAAACCCTATTGGAACAATTTTAAACTTGCACATGGCAAAGAGTTTGCACATTGTATTGATTATTCCACATCCTTCCACTCCCATACAATGGATCCAGCCTTATTTTATTTTTTTTTTCCATCTTCTGTTAATCTGTAAACTGAGAACAGTAATTATGACTCATTACAACCACTTACTAATTGTTTATCACCACTAACGCCCTGAAGATAGCAGCCACACTTTAAATGCAGAACAGGTTTTGCTCCATAATAGTAGTCTATGTTTTATTTTATAAAAAATACTCGCAAATGTAACCTACTTTACATAGACTTCTAGTTAATAAACGGTGTGCACCTCCCTTGACGCTGACATGGACCTATTATAAGAGGCTGCCCGTAATAAATGTGATGCCGTGGTTGTGTGACGTTGGACCAAAAACTCTCCGTGAAGTCGGAGTAATCCGCCCCCCCGGCACTTGTTCGCCTCCCTCTCATAAGGACCAGGCTCTGTACAGCGGCAGCTTATGCTGTCAAGCGCCCGCCTCCCCCGTTCTTTCGCCTGTGTAGCCACTAGCCTTCCTCTCTTAAGGACCAGGGCAGGCTGTGCTGTGTACAGTGGCCGCTAATGCTGTCATGTGCGCCCGCCTCCCCCGGTCGTTCGCCTGTGTAGCCTTCTTCTCATTTCATGGACCTACAAAAAAGGTCCATGCTATGAACGACGGGCACCATCGCCGTCATGTGCGCCCCCCTCCACCCGCTCGTTCGGCTGTCATAGGAGCACAAGAGCCCTCGTCTTTTTTTCTCCCCCTCTCGTTGTTTTCACACAAGTAAACACACACAGCGCGCACTGCAGACTACGTCACAGGTGCGCGCCCAGGAGACTCTGGTTGGGAGGGGGGAGTGAGTGAGTTGCCAATGCATGTGAGTCTGTGAGGCAGAGAGCCACAGGAAAGAGCGAGAGAAGCGAACACCAGCGAGTTTGCCGGTGGCGGCGGCGGCGGCGGCAAAAAAAAACACATTACGTGCCAATTTGTATTCGATGGTCGCGATAGGGTCATTTTATACATCTCGCGATACATCGCATATATTCGATATATCGCCCAGCCCTAACTCAAACAACTGATTTTCTTAACGATTGTGCGTCTGCATCCAGGCCTTCGCCTACCTTATCCCAGAAGAACTGTTTAAGATGGAGCTCGAGGAGGGGGTGGAGAGAGTCCACATAACCATTTCAGTCCTGAACACCTTCAAGCAATTGTTTCATACTCACCGCAAGCAGATCCCCAAATACTACAAACACACCCAGAGCATCAAGCTGTGGGACTTTCCGGCAACGCTTGTGTTCCAGCGTTCCGACTGCATCATGGAAAGGCTGCTAATGATTGAGGTGCATGGGTTGACAAGCATACAGTAGCTCTGTGTGTGTTTAGATTAGAAATGTGCAAATATGTCATTTTATTTTCAATTTATCTCAAATCATTGGCTGTATATTAATTTTTAATGTATATTTTTGATTTGTTTAAAGAATTGTTTTTATTTTTCATGTAAACTACTATTAAGTTATATTCTAGAAAATTATAATAACCTTTATCATATCATCCTGATCCATCAGTGGCCTTTCTCTTCTCATCTACAGGAACTTTTTGCAACAGCGCTGGACTTTCTCAAACTAGAGAAGGTTGAACTTGGTGGATCCAGAGGGAAAATTCTCAGTGAGATGGTCTTTAGCATGAGCGAGGAGTTCCATGATCGCTGGCGGGCCCTCAGGGAGAGCAAATATGACCCCCTGGACTATACCAACAATGTGAGGCCCACTGAGATGGTTGCTTTGTCTTTGATATCGCACTGCTATGAAATTCATTAGCCATAGAAGGGTTGTGATTCAGAGAATAGAAGGGGCACAGCCGAATAACAGCAATTAACAATTAGATGTTTTTGTTCTGCCCAGCAGTGCAGTAATTGACAAGCAAGCAAAGTAGTTGCTAAGCAAAACCCCAAAATCAGTGACGGCAGTCATTATTAGTCAGTGCATCAATATTTAATGTACTAGTTATTTTACAGCTATTTTACAGTTTGCATTGTGACTTCAATCAAAACTGGAACTCAATCAGAAATTAGTTTTCACAAGTGTGTGTTATTCCAGCCAATACTGATCAACTGAGCTAAGGAGAACTTCAAGTACTGCAATGAAAATGTCTGGAATAATAATTGCAGAGTAACATAATTGGATTCAAATCTTTTTAATCAGAAAAGGGACACGAAAGGGCCCTAATTTCCTTTCCAATGCGATCTTGTGTCCAGGACTTTGCTCGTCACTACAGGCGTTTTATGGAGCAGAACAGAGACTTTGACCAGAGGCTGGGAACTGTCCTCAATCTGGCCTTCCAGCACTCCAAAAACCTCAAGTCAACCTTTAAAGTACGTCTGTAATACCTTGACCCTCAACAACTCCATTACTGTATTAAGTGATACACTTCAAGGTCCGTCAGGGACAATATGATGCATCTTTTCGGTATCTGTAAATCAGTTGGATATTGATAAACACCATATTATCTTAATTAATGTCTCAAATGTACATTCTCCTAAAACTTTGTTGTTTTATCCCATTTAGTTGTTAAAGATTTTCAGCACCCTGCTTGAGAGACCCAGAATCCACCAGTTGTTCTCTCCTAACTACAATGTGTTGTTGGCCATGTTCAACCAGGAAATAGACCACTGTCAGTTTATACTTGATCAACACAGGAATGGGGTAAGAAAGGTTCAACAGAAGTAAATATTTACCACACAGTTACAACACAAAATTATGCTATAACTCTAAGAAATAGATTTGAATTCACACACTTGGCTAAGCGTGTACTACAAACATCTTGGAAACAGAATTAACTTTTTTTCTTTTTTTAAGATTTTTTTTGGGCATTTTTATGCTTTATTGATAGTGCAGAGAGACAGAGGTGAAATGGGGCAGAGAGGGGAGTGACATGCAGAGAGCGACCGCGGGCGGGAATCAAACCCGGGTCTGCTGCTGGGCCCGGCCCGGGCGGGGGCGCCCTACCAACTGAGCTAAGGGCGCCCCCCGAAAACAGAATTAACTTTAAGGAATTAATATGACTCAGTCATCAGCCAAATTAATTAAGCTTTTGTGTTTCAGCTGAGGTCAGGCTCCACTCTCATGGGAAAGAATATGCCGTCAGTGGCCGGCAACCTCAAATGGTCACAGGAGCTTCGGAATCGCATTCTCACCAACAGGAGCAGCCTCTGTCAACTGGCATTTATGTATGGAAGTTCTGCACTCAGCACACAGAGACATACTGTAGTTATATTATGTTACAACCATCATTCAGCAGATTTGTCGACTGTGACAGAAAATTCCGAAATTAAATCTTTACTGCTTATCTTTTTTTATTCCTCCCGTTCTTCTTCCTTGTCAAAAGCTGGTACCCAACATTGCAAAAATCAGCTACACCATTATCAGTTTAATTGGAAATGAATGTGTTGTTGTTGGTTAGTAATGACTAGTTTAATCTCAAGCCACAAGCCTCAAACAGAGTTGAGGGGTGAGCTACTGATGTCTGGTAAACCCCAATCTGGTAACCTTCACATCCCCAGATACCCTTTTAAAATGTTCTGCCACTCTATCAATAAGACTTTGCATAGCTGTAGATTTATACAACTTTATTCTCATTGGCAGTTGTACAACTCCTATACACATACTTTAGAGAACCATTTGAAGTAGAGCTGGCATCAGATTGTGGAAATGTTGTAATGTTGGTTATTTTGCAACACAATTCTATTATGCATACAGCAAGAATTTAGTTTACTTGTGAAGCATACACGATATGTATCTGTTTCATTATCTTCACTTTTTCGTTGGTTTTTCTCCTCCCTCCCTCTCTCCCTTCTTAGGCCTCTTGGGTGTGCTGAAGCCGACGATGTCCTCCAAAAGTGTGAGCATGTTCTGGAGGTTTTGGACCAGCGTGATGAGGAGCTGTTCTCAGACTGGACCGAGGGCCTGGAAGAAATCTGTCAAACACACCAGAAGGAGCCGCTGCTCACAGTGGACACCGACACAGGCCTGTTCCAGGTCAACTTCAGTCCTGCAGTAAGCACACAGAAGATGCAATCACTTATTTAACATGATAATGAAGAGTTGTAAAGTATTTTTCAATCTAATTGTGTCAAGCATATACAGTGTAAACAGCGACTGTACACCTGCAAACACATCAGACAAAGGATGGAACGAACAGTGAACTATTTATGTTAGACATTCAATTATGCAAATGACTCAATAATGAATTCTAATTGATTCAACAGAATGATTAAACAAAAAGTGTTACTTTCTGCTGCAACATATAATTGCATACTGTAACACAATATTGATTTAGCCTAGCCTGTACTAAATTCACATTAGCTTTTACATTTGCATAATTTTCTTTCTCTCAGCATCCAGTAGCTGGTGTTTCTCAAATGCCCAGAAGTAGCTACAATGTTTTGTTTTGAATAAACAGTGGAACAAATTTGCATTAGCAGCAATAACCACTGTATGCAAACAGACAATCACACAATATAATCAACACAAAATCAAATAAAAGGATGGAGTGCTGTCTGAAAACAGCGATGTAAAACGCAGGCAGCGTAATACAAGGATGAACAACTTATCTGATGTACTGTGCATGTGCACTTTGTTCCACTTTACTTGATTGGCCTTCGCATGTCTGCCACTCAACTATTCATATGTCTTTATGAGATCTCCACTTTAAGATGCTGCTTCTGCCTATTCAGATTTTTGGTTGTCAAGGTTAAACGAAAACAAAACAATGAACTACAAGTTTGGATTGACGTTTATTACATGTTCTCCTCTTCCTCTCTCGCTCTCCTCAGCTGACTTCAGTGCTCAGGGAGGTAAAGTATCTGGGCTTGTTGAAGAACCAAAACATCCCCAAAGCAGCTCTCCATCTCTACTCCAAACGGGAGAGACTCCACATGGTGGGTAACCAAAGTTTCCAGTGTTGCACTTAGACATAGTGTGAGTGATACAATTCAAATGATTAAAGTTTTGGTTTTAACACTGCGGTCTACCCTTTAGTACACACAGACGCTGACCTTGGTGACCCACTGGCACAACCAGCTCCACAGTACTATCCTGACTGTGGAGCTGGGATTGGTGAAAGATGAGATGGATGGCATGAAACGACAGCTGGCTCCGGCCCTCCACGACCTGACCTGGGCTCAGGACGACCAATGGAACTACATACAAAGCACACGAGACCTGGTCAAGGTACTGAAAATGACCTGTGTATATTCTAAGGTAATAGTTTGATGGCATTGTGACCAAAGAAAAGGTGCAAGGTTATGCAAGCGAGTGAGTATATTTCACTACTCAAGTTGAAACTATTTTTGCAGCATATTCATACTATCCTGCCAAGCTGTTGGCTGCCAACTACTACTGTATGAAGAACGCAATGAAACTTGGCATTCCCCTCATGTACTCCAGGCCGTTAATTTAGCAAAGCTCAATTATGGTGCACGCCTTAAACAAAAAACAACAGCTATTCACCAAAGGGAATGTCATTACTGTTTTTAATAGTAGATCTCTTTTACTATTGCCAGAGCATTTCTAGTCACGTACAAAAGAGTAAAGCTAATGTGGAGGCCATTCAGGCACTAATGGGGAAATTCAGCCACCGTGCCTTCATCACCAGAAAGAGCCGTGGTTCTACTCTTCTCATCTTCTCCGACATTGACGAGAGTGTAACCAAGCAACACACTCTCATCACCAGTACAGGGGAACAAATACACAAGCTGCTGCAGGTATGTTTGCTCACCTCAATCTCCATTCTTCATATCACAGTCACATATTTTTTCTGGAGAATGCTTATTGTCATAATCACTTTTTGTAAAAAAATAAATATAAAAAAAATACACTGAATACCTGTCTGTGCTATGTGTATGCTGAACAATCTGGTGTTCATACACACAGACTAGGTTCTGTAAACTGGATTGTAAACAAAATGGTATTTAAACAAAGGGAACCAACCGTAGCTAGCAACATGCCGTATACAGAGCCTTTAGGCTGTGTGTTAACACTGGATTTCTCTTCAGTGCACATACAGTACAGACAGGTACCGGATCATGAAGAGATATTAACTGCTTTCACAAGAAGTGATTTTGACAACAAGCATTTTCCAGAATCGCTGACACCACCTTTAACTCCCTCCAACACATCACCTTCCCACAATGCTCCAGGAGAACCAGTCCCTGCTCGGTGTGACAGACCTTGACTCTAGTGAATGGCAGGCCTACACGGACTATGTGGACCGCGTTGTCCTGACGGGCTTCTCCAGTGCAGTGCGCTGCTCCCTGCAGTACCTCATGGACAACACAGATGCAGCCCAGCGCATTGCACCGCTGTTTGAGGTCCGGTTGGTGCTCAACAGCAATGAGATGACCTTTGACCCCTCGTTGGACTTTGTCCACAGTGGTAACTTCTACGATATTGTGGATAAGATGGTGGCAAACATCGCTAGAATGGCTTCTTTCATTCCCAGAGTGGCAAAGTATAAACAGCTGGAAAACTACCAGGTGCTGAATATAGGCTCATAGACAATGTGCATGCATACACACACACACACACACACACACACACACACACCTATAAAGAAACATACGTGGACGTACACACACCTTTGTCATATGCTAAATTGTTTCTTCATCTTGCAGTGCGACATAAATGAAATGGCGGATTTGTCAGAGATGTGCCTTGTAATCCGCTCGCGAGCACGTGCAGCTATTGCTAAAGTAAGTTGTTTGTTTATTGTCCACACATGGATGCTCATTATGGCTGCAGCCTCACAATAATTGTGTTGACTTTCAGGTCAGAGAATATCAGGGATCGTTCTCCAGCTACCGTTACCTCTGGACTGATGACAGGTCAGGAGTGAATGGCTTAGTGTCATTATTAAACCCTTATGTTTTATCTTTATTACCTGAAAACACACAGGTTCTTTGTGATGATTAACATCACATACATTTTTTTTAAATGACTTGAGTTAAATTGAAAAGGATATAGAATTGAAAAAGTATATACTGTATATTCCCTCATCTTTCACAGGTCTGAATTCATGAGGCAGTTTCTGCTATATGGCCATGTACTAAGTACAGAGGAAGCCGAGCTGTATGCAGACTATGAACTGAAAAAGAACCCACCCACCCTGGACAACTTCAAAGAGCAGGTGTGCTTTACATCGTTTGAACAGCCTTTAACCTACATTGACTCAAACATCATTTAGTGTATGTATACCGCTGGTCAGTGCAACCGTAACCTCTTCTCACTCCCTCTTTGTTTAATTTCTTAGAATCACTGTATAATTTCCTATTTCTAGATCAACCTGTTCGAGTCTCTGTATGTGCGAGTGAGCAAGATGGAGGAGAGGAAGGTGTTTTGCGGCTGGCTGCAGCTAGACGTCAGACCCTTCAAGCACACACTGATGAATGTCATCAAGAGATGGAGCTGGATGTTCAAGGAGCACCTGCTCAACCACGTGAACCAGAGGTAAGTCACATGCATGCACTACCAACAACAAGCGCAAACACTTGTTTTTTCTCAATTTTCAGCTGTTCACGTACAGCGATGTATAGGAGATTGTAATAGAGATTCTTTATATTTCAATATCATCACTGCCATTCTGAAATCTTACACCATTCTCCTTCCTCTTTATCCTGCAGCGTGAGAGAATTGTCCTCTTTTGTCCAGGACACGGCCCACGGACTCTCTGGCAAGGTGTCAGATGGCGACTATGCAGGCCTGGTGGACATCATGGGACACCTTATGGCCATAAGAGACAGACAGATTAGCAACGAACAGCACTTCAAACCCCTCAAGTCCACCTCTGAGCTCCTCAAGACCTATGGACAGCAGCTACCTGAAAGCGTCTACACACAGCTGGAAGTGTGTAGAACAACACACAAATATACATATATGTAGTGATGGCAGCTATGTACATATGATATGTATGATTTGTACATATCATTATATTTAATTCTTTACTTTATTACCATGAAACACAGGAGCTGCCGGAGAAGTGGAAGAGTCTCAAGAAAGTTGCTTTCACGGTTAAACATGAAGTGGCACCACTGCAATCAAATGAGGTTTCAGTTATCCGCAGGAAATGTGTCCGGTTTGAGGTGAGGCTGTGTGTGGGCTGTGTGTGAGCAGGGTAGAAGGACAGTGTTGCAACCCCTTACAAAGAGCTCAATGTCTGATCTGACATACAAACCTTCTCACTTTCATTCTTGCATTATATATGACACACCCCCCAGTGTGCAGTTATAGAGGAACTGTTCCAAGTATCCTGAGTGTGCATTTTAGTTTTTCTTTTTCAAATTTCAGGTCAAGCAGTATGAGTTCAGAGAACAGTTTCGTACCGAAACAATCTTTAAAATCAATGTTGAGGAGCCATATAAACTACTTAATAAGGTGAGCACTAGAATACATACTTTACTGACTGTTACAAAATAAGAGTTTTAAAGTGATCATCTGAAGTAGTACGGAGGAATATTAAGGCTACGTGAGAGGAAAAAAATAGAGGGTACTTTTTTTTTCATTATGCGCTTTCAAAGACGCAATGTCGGGAATAAATTGGAAATACAATTTTGTGAATAGATCGAAATACAATGTTGAAAATAAACTCAACACTTTGAGACAAAGCTGGAAAGATGTTGACATCTGACATGTTGCCTCGAACTTCTGGCATTAATAACTCATAAGCAAAACGTTATTTAAACACAAACGATGCATCTTTGCTAGAACCTAATTTCTCTCCTGTGGCCCTAATACTCTTGTGTAGAGGTAGTACCTTACAGTGTGTGATTTAATAGAATCTAACCAACAATGTGATTTTAAGCCACAGTATTTCAAAATGTCTCCGTCTCAAGTGTAATCGATCAGTAGCGGTGATGGAGGCAGAAATGAAGAAGCTGCAGGACACAGCTGATCTGTTTGAGGTCAGTTTCCCCGACTACAAGCAACTGCGCCAGTGTCGCTCTGACATCATACTGGTCAAAGCCGTGTGGGACATGGTCATCTTTGTGAAGGTACATATCAAACCATAAATAAACGAACAACACAAGGAAGAAGGGCCTGATCAGTGAGGCTGTGGTAAAGTGAATGACAGAATCACAGATCAAATGCTTCCATCCTCCTCTCTATGTCCAGACCAGTATAGAGGATTGGACCAAGACTCCATGGAAGGAGATCAACGTTGAACAGATGGATATGGAGCTCAGACGATTTGCCAAAGTATGACAAGCTTCCCACAAACAAACATAATAGTCATTCATTTTTGCCAGAGTTGAGGGCAAAAAAAGCAAAATGTTCTTGTGTTTTTGCCCGTTAAAGGAGATGAAGATGCTGGATAAGGAGGTGCGGGTCTGGGACGTCTACATGGGTCTGGAGTCGACTGTGAAGAACCTGCTGACCTCTCTCAGAGCCGTCAACGAGCTGCAGAACTCCGCTGTCAGAGAAAGACACTGGCAACAGCTTATGAACACCACTGGGGTATGAGATGTTTCGTGCTACTGCTACACAACGTCTTATAGGCTCTTGTACGCTAATCTTGAATCTTGATGTATTTTCTTTGTTTTTACTATTTCTTAAATGCAATTTCCAATGTCTAATCTTGATGTATCTTGTGACCCCGTAAAGCACTTTGAATGGCCTTGTGTTTGAATTGTGCTATATAAATAAACTTACTTTGCCTTATACCATCTGATTAAATTATATTTCATCACTGTGTGTGTTCTGCACTGTATACAATACTTGCCACTCTATTGAGTTTAGTTGTTCTCTTCTTCAATCATTTTGTGCTCTACCTTCATTCAGTTATAATGTTGACTCATGAGCAGGCGTGTAATGGCCAGCACAGTTCAGTGAACCCAATTATCCTGATCTGAAATCTGATCACTCTCATGGCATGTGTCCTTTTATTCCTTTTGGTCCTCAGGTCAGGTTTGTGATGGGAGAAGGCACCACCCTGGGGGACCTTTTGGAATTACAGCTTCACCGTGTGGAGGATGAGGTCAAAAATATTGTGGACAAGGCCGTGAAAGAAATGGCCATAGAGAAAGTAAGATGTGATGGTATATTTTCTTGTATAGCAATTCAGTTGTAATGGTCAATACTTTTTTAAGTACTGTCTTCACAAAACAGAACAGATCCTATTCGAGTCTGTCACATAACCTATTACCAGTTCGAACTCAGCCTGATAAGGATGATGGATGCATGATTTAAAAATGTTGAATCTCAAAAACTAAACCTGAACCTGGAAATAAATACCTTTCCCAAATCCTTTTCAGTATAAATTAAAACTTCTGTCATATTCTAAAAAGAAGACTGCAGATAACATTCCTACATTTACCCATGGCAGGTTTTGGCAGAGATAACCCGGACGTGGAGTGTTATGTCATTGTCATATGAGACTCATACCAGCACGGGAACCCCTCTGCTCAAAGCAGATGAGAATCTGATAGAAACATTAGAGGACAACCAGGTGAGCGCAATCACTGTGCTGATACACCCAAGTATGTGATACCAAGTTTGAATTCAGTAGTGGCAGAATCCTGTCCAGTACAAAACATCATGCTCACAGTGAGTCAGTGGAGTCAGCAATTCTGAAGAACTCATTTTGCCAAATGTTCTTTTTGTCAAAGTAAGTGAACATGACATCACAATCCGCTACCTGTTCGCACAGTGTGTACATTTATTTTGACAACAAGCATTCTCCAGAATAACTGACTGAAATATGACTTTTGGTGCTGCTTTTCCACTTTCTGCAGTGCTTTTAGTCAATATGATGGAAGAACATTGAAAGTGCAATTTATCTTAATATACTATACGTTAGATAATTTAATTTTTTCTTCAGGTTCAGCTGCAGAACATCCTGATGAGTAAGTACGTGGAGTATTTCCAGGCCGAGGTGAGCGGATGGCAGAGGAAGCTGATGGTGGCTGACCTGGTCATCTCCTCCTGGATGTCTGTGCAGAGGACCTGGGCCCACCTCAACAGCATCTTCACCAACAGCCACGACATCCGCTGCCAGCTGGCCAACGACGCAGAGCGCTTCCAGGGAATTCACGCCGACTTCCAGGTGACTCAAAAAAAGGCACAAGAGCGCTAGCCTTGCATGCATCCATCTCATCATATTATTATGTTGCTGTTTCCCTATAAAAACTACTCAATCCGAGCCTGTACAGCCCTTTGTTCGACTGATGTGGTTTTAAATGCGATAAATAATAAGTAATTATTATAATAAATAATTATACATAAATGTTGGCGTATTGATTTGTCTTGACTTTTTTTTTCTATCTGATCCTCCTCCTTCTTCTCCCACCCAGAACTTGATGACTGAGGTGGTGCAGAACAGTAATGTGGTAGAGGTGACCAACCAACATGGCTTCCTAGAGAAACTGGAGACCTTGCAGCAGCGGCTGTCTGTGTGCGAGAAAGCCCTGGCCGAGTACCTAGAGACTAAGAGACTCACATTCCCCAGATTTTACTTTGTGTCTGCCTCAGACCTGCTGGAGATTGTCTCCAAGGGAACACAGCCCAAGCAGGTGACAGATTACAATTGAATGAGGCGGGAACATTGTGGTTATTATCCGATCAATATCTGTTTTAGCCTAATGGCGAGATTCATTTGAATCAAGATAAGAATAACAGAAAACTTTGAAATTTGACATTTATTCTTGATTTTTTTTAAAAGCCATTAAAGAGATGACCTTTTCAAAATAGAAATGCAACTCTGTGTGTGTGTGTGTGTGTGTGTGTGTGTGTGTGTGTGTGTGTGTGTGTGTGTGTGTGTGTGTGTGTGTGTGTGTGTGTGTGTATTTTTTCCAGGTGACCAGACACTTGCTGAAGCTGTTTGACAACATAGCAGATCTTCGCTTCAAGGACTCGGACAGAGGTGGAGGAAAGGAGGAAGGGGAAGCGGTTGCTATAGGGATGTACAGCCGAGAGGGAGAGTACTTTCCATTCTCCGAGCCATGTGTATGTGAAGGACAGGTATATTCAAAATTCCAATTTGATTTCTACGTCTCCAAACACAAACACAGTTCCACTAAGTTGATGCTCTATTTGTGTATCACATCACTACAGTATAGCTTTAACACATAATATTTTCAGTGTTGGTTTATTATATGCACAGTATGTATAGAAATGTGTGCTTTATAGTTTCTACGTGTAATAATTTTAATGCCTTTTCCAAAATACTGTATAATGTGGAATTTTGTATCATCTTGCTTCAGGCAGAGTGTTGGTTGAGTTCCTTGGAGGGCACCATGCGCTGCACCGTCCGGAAGGAGATCCAGGAGGCGGTTGCTGCCTATGAGGACAAACCTCGAGACCAGTGGCTGTTTGACTATCCTGCACAGGTCTGATAATGTACACAGTTGTGAAAATGAACCACCTTATCATCATTAAAACACAACTTATCTGTCATATGCCTCTCTGCATTCTTCCCATCTATAGGTCGGATTGACTGGTAGTCAGGTGTGGTGGGCCACAGATGTGGGCATTGCCTTTGAGAGGGTAGAGGAGGGATTTGAGACGGCCCTCAAAGACTACAACAGGAAACAGGTAGTGCTATAAATACAGTTAGATATTGTACGGGTGGTGTTGTTATAATTTAGTGACGATTGCTTAATTTTCTTCTTTTTAGATCACACAGCTGAACTCACTGATCCACATGCTGCTTGGAGATTTGACTCCTGGGGAACGACAGAAAATCATGACTGTCTGCACTATCGACGTGCACGCTCGAGATGTGGTCGCCAATCTCATAAGTCAGAAGGTAATGCTAGCGACAAATGCTATAACTTACAGTATATTCATACAAACAGAAAGACCCCTCCTGTTGACGTCAGTGTATGTGTCTCTTAGGTGACCACAGGCCAGGCCTTCGCATGGCTGTCCCAGCTCCGCCATCGCTGGGACGACGCAACCAGACACTGTTACGTTAACATCTGCGACGCCCAGTTCCAGTTCAGCTACGAATACCTGGGGAACACCAACCGACTTGTCATCACTCCTCTCACAGACAGGTACGCATACTTTAGCTATTTGCTACACTGAAACACTTGAACATTGATTGTTCACATAATTAAAGATGTGTACTTTAAAGAGAAAGGTAGCATTTGACCAGCAGACTCCCTTTTCTCACCAGCACAATCAAGGTGCACAGAATAACATTACACCTGAGTGCTCCAGTCGAGCAGTGTGATAGTTGAAAGTAGGCAGCTCCCATGCAAAAAGCTATAAATGCGAGTTTAAAGAAGGAAACAAGTGTAATTTCCCCATCTTCTCCCGTACTTAAATAATGGCAGGAAAACTCGAACACAATTTTTTTTTACAAATATACAGGTGCATTGAATCCGAACTGGTATTTATTTTTTCTTTATATATCTCAACCCTGTACGTTTGTTAGGTGTTACATCACCCTGACCCAGTCCCTCCATCTGACTATGAGCGGTGCCCCCTCAGGCCCAGCTGGCACCGGTAAGACAGAGACTACCAAAGACCTTGGGCGCTCCCTGGGCATCATGGTGTATGTGTTCAACTGCTCAGAACAGATGGACTACAAGGTAGCACAGACTGTACAGATGTTTTTTTCTGTTGCGTCATTTCATATTGTCATTTATTTTCCTTCCACACCTTGCACTTACCCAATCTGTCCCCATCACTTATTTAGTCCATAGGTAACATTTATAAGGGTCTGGCTCAGACGGGGGTGTGGGGATGCTTTGACGAGTTCAACAGGATCTCAGTGGAAGTGCTGTCTGTGGTCGCTGTACAGGTTAAGACTATACAGGATGCAGTACGCAACAAGAAGCAAAGGTAGATGTAGAAATAATGACTTGCGTTTTAAACTGTCCAAATATTTATTATTTTGTGTGTTTGTAAATCCAGTCTTATATTTCTTTATAGACCTATCCAGTCATCTGTAGTTGGTCCTATGTGTATGTAGGTTTCATTTCCTTGGAGAAGACATTGAGCTGAGGCCATCAGTGGGGATTTTCATCACTTTGAACCCAGGTTATGCTGGCAGAGCTGAACTCCCGGAGAACCTCAAAGCTCTATTCAGGTCTGAAAATAAATGGGGGTAAACAATATGTTTTAAGTGCTAGAGTTAGCAACAAGTAAAAGAAGATACATTAATAACTTGTTTGCTATCGCCTCAGGCCCTGTGCAATGGTGATCCCAGACTTTGAGCTGATCTGTGAGATCATGTTAGTGGCAGAAGGCTTCATAGATGCTCGACTGCTGGCTCGCAAGTTCATCAGCCTCTACACTCTATGTAAGGAGCTACTGTCCAAACAGGTACACTTAACCACCGGCTACTAGTTTACATAAGATATCTTCTGTACATGTAATTCTGTAATTCTTTTGAATAATTATATCATCATGAATCAAAAGAAAAATATTTTGAGGAACCTGGAACCAAACGTAAGACTAGAATATGTTTGCAAACAAAACTGTGTGCCTATTGTGCTGTAAACAACAACAGTGAAACTTTTCAAGAAGCTTTCTCACTTCAATGAGTGTTCCAGGGTTCCAATTTTCCCTTGAGTAAAGTGTGTTTATTCAGTTGTGAGAATATACCTTAGAGATGGTTCACTTATCTGACAAACAAAATGACATAGGGCACCTGTAAAGGGATGAAAGGCAAGTTCTGTTATGCCAGAACAAGCTATCTTGCCAACAGACAGGGGAAATGAAATGCTGTACATATTTAGTAATGCAACACCTATAAAGACTGGACTGACATTTGGAACTCTATTTGAAAGGAAGCTAAAAAAGAAATTTCCAAGCAGGTTGTACTGCATTGAAATGTGGTTTGCTCATGAACTGCTGGCCTTGTGACTGGCTCACAAATACATTGTTGATCAGCTCACCCCACTTATTCCACATTACCAGGAACTCCTAAACGGATTTTCATCTTTCTCGAGTGTAATAGTTTCTCATTGTGCTTGTACTACAAAAATATTTTTGGCCTGCTTTCACAGTTCCTCAATGGTATGTGCAGACAAAAACGCTCTAATGAGAAATGTATCATATTATAGTCCTTGTTTTCATGACTTTGATATTTATTTCCTTTTTATTTATTGAGGATCATTATGATTGGGGTTTAAGGGCCATCAAATCCGTCCTGGTTGTGGCTGGATCTCTGAAGAGAGAGGACCGGAGCAGACCTGAGGAACAGGTACTCATCAATTCACTGGCGCATCCTGTCATTCACACTTGAAGCACCTTGTATCTAGTGGACATGGGGCATAACTACTGAGCGCAGTCATATGGCCTTTGTACCATAGTTTCCACAAACCTGAGTTTATATAAAACGCTTTGGCACTAAAACATCCAAACTGTCCTTTCCTGCCTAGGTGCTGATGCGGGCACTGAGGGACTTCAACCTGCCGAAGATAGTGACTAGTGACGTGCCCATATTCCTAGGACTGATCAGCGACCTGTTTCCTCAGTTGGACGTGCCAAGGAAGAGAGACCCTGAGCTGGAAAGCGCTGTTCGCCAGTCAGTCAATGAACTGCGCCTGCAGCCTGAGGAGAACTTCATACTAAAGGTGCCTCATTTTGAAATGAATGTCCGAATGCAAGCGCCCTTCTTCTCTGTGAAAAGCTAAAATCTCTCAGTCATATTGCAGTCATGGTACCAAGGGGCTTCACCTCAATATTTACAGCAATCTACAGTATATTTGAAAACTGCAGTTCTGAATGGTATGTTTCGACTCAGCAGGATGCAGAATAATTACCGTAGCCTAATTGGTTTGGAAACATGTATATACTAGGTCTGTGATTTGTGAAAAATAACTGTCAAATTGTAAATAATAGCATTTGATATGATGAGAAATGCAGTGGAACCTTTGTGTGTCTACAGGTGACCCAGCTGGAGGAGCTGCTGGCTGTCAGACACTCTGTGTTTGTAGTAGGCGGACCAGGAACTGGAAAGAGTCAGGTGAACTTCTTTACAACTGCTTTATCCGTTAAAAACACATACAAAACACTATTTGTCTTTTTTCATTTCTAATCCACTTTTTATACAGGTGGCTTGTAACACTTTTCACAATACCCAAACACTTACATTTTCAAGTCGTTTTACTAGATTTTCAATTTATTAAAATGAAGAAGGTGCATCAAACATCTTGTATGTGTGGACTCATCCATCAAGAACAACAATGATTTGCTTTTGTTAAAAAGATAGGGTGAACAGGGTGTCAAACTGTATATTAATTTATTTTTTTCATCAGATCCTGAAGACTCTCCACAGAACCTATGCAAACATGAAGATGAAGCCCATATGGAATGATATCAACCCTAAAGCTGTGACTACAGACGAGTTGTTTGGATACCTGCACCCTGCTACCAGAGAGTGGAAAGATGGTGAGGGGCTTGGAGATTATAAACGGAATTAAATAAGATGTAAATGATGATCAAGGGAAACGTGTTCTCTACATTTTTGGGTCGCTCTCAAGCAGCAGTTATTTCGGTGCCAAGGCCATAAATTGTTCCCAAGCCTCCTCTCAGACTAAATCAAATTTTGCTAAAGTACCTTCTGTCTGGTGGCTACTGTTTGAAAGGTTTCGATATGGAATCATTTGACCATGATTTCATTAAATGAGTTTAGCTTTAGTACAACATTAAACAAAAGTGTGAACATGTATTGCCCTATCGAAGCTCCGGTTCCCCCAACAATACTGTTGATAGGTCCCTGTATGTTTTACCTTTTAGGTTTGTTCTCCTTTACAATGAGAGAGCTGACCTCAGTTGGCCATGATGGACCTAAATGGATTGTTCTGGATGGGGATATTGACCCTATGTGGATTGAGTCCCTTAACACAGTTATGGATGACAACAAGGTCAGAGTGTGTCTTTGTTGCTTTGCTGGTAGATTTTTTTTCCCTTAATTTGAGGGTTTCATGTTCTCATTCAATTTTCATCAACTGACCCAAACCCCAAACAAATACCACCTAATAAGAAGTGTGTGTCTGCTGTTGAAAATTTAACAAATGCTTGAGCTCCAAGAAAAGGCAACCTTTTTCTGTCCAGGTTCTGACTCTTGCCAGCAATGAGAGGATCAGCCTGTCCTCTTCCATGCGTCTTCTCTTTGAGATCTCTCATCTGAAGGCTGCTACTCCAGCTACTGTGTCCAGGGCAGGAATACTCTATGTCAACCCACAGGACCTTGGCTGGAGCTCGTACGACACACACAAGCACACAAATACACATGGCAAATCATTAGTCAAAATATTTGTCTATTCCTACTCTTCTCCAAAATTGTATATTTGTCTCTATTCTATTCCCAGGTATGTGACAAGTTGGATTGACACCCGACAGGCCCAATCGGAGCGTGCCAATCTCACCATTCTGTTTGATAAGTATGTGCCGTACTGCTTGGAACAAGTCCGCTGCAACCTGAAAACTATCACTCCCATACCGGAGAGCAGCATGGTGCAGGTGAGAATGCTTAACATGCTCATTAAGTCTTTTAACTATCAGATAAAGAGTCCCTAATCAATGTGTCACATTCATTGTTCAATCATATGTTACATCCATGTGCTTTGGCCAATCAGACGCTGTGTTCATTGTTGGACTGCCTGCTGACGGAGGACAACACTCCTGCTGACTCTCCCAGAGAACTCTACGAGATCTACTTTGTCTTCGCCTGTGTCTGGGCCTTTGGAGGGGCCCTCTTCCAGGATCATGTGTGTGCTGACTAAATGTTTGCTTGAAAGGATAGCTCCTTTTTTTATTGCATAATTTCACATTCATCAGATCATTATATCACATAATTGTATTCTATTTTCCCCCCCGAATACCGGCCCAGCTGAATGACTACCGTGCTGAATTCAGCCGCTGGTGGTCCAAAGAGATGAGAGCAGTGAAGTTCCCTTCCCAGGGCACCGTCTTTGACTATTTCATCGACTCCGAGACTAAAAAGTTTACTCCCTGGAGCGAGAAGATGCTGCCATTTGAGCTAGAGCCGGATGTACCACTACAGGTGTGTGTACTAAAGATGTGTGTGGTTGTGGTTTATGTATGTATTCATTACTGGCTACATTTTGGAAAATTCCCTTTCAGTGAGGTCATGGGTTTTCTGTTTTTCAGACTGTGTTGGTCCACACTCCAGAATCCATTTGTCTGACCTACTTCATGGATCTGCTGCTCCAGAGAGGCAAACCCATCATGTTAGTGGGCAACGCCGGGGTGGGCAAGACCATCCTGGTGTCTGATAAAGTGGCCAAGCTGAAGGAAGACTACATGGTGGCTAAAGTCCCCTTCAACTACTACACCACATCAGCCATGCTGCAGCGTAAGAATCACAGGAATGAGAACAAATATTTGGAGAGGGAGGGAGGTGGCGGCAGGGTTGTTAATTACTAAAAATAGATACAGATAATTCACTCTTTCATGGCACAGCAGGGTTTTTTCGAGGTATAGCAGTGTAAAGATCACACATAACCGATAGGATACAATACATTTGGTGTTTTGATAATAACCTGAATGATAATAACTCTAAATCTGCGTGTTTACATAATATTTATTATAATACAAGCATTTACTGAAATGAACTCTTGTGTTTCTAGTTCTTCCTTCTTGGTTGCATGCATGGAAAAACACTTCTTTCATTCAGACACCAGCTGTGTTAAATGATTAATTTGCTGTGAGCGCAGTTCTTTTCAACGGTGTTACGCAATATATGGACCTCAGGTGTCCTGGAGAAGCCCTTGGAGAAGAAAGCCGGTCGTAAATTTGCCCCTCCTACCGCCAAGAGACTCATATACTTCATAGACGACCTCAACATGCCTGAGGTGGACGTTTATGGGACCGTCCAGCCGCACACACTCATACGCCAGCATCTCGACTACAGCCACTGGTATGACATAAAAACAATACCCAAACCACACATAAATCTAAGTGTGCAATGCAGTTACACACCCACGCATATGTATGTAAACACATGTACATGTGTTTACATACATATGCGTGGGTGTGTAACTGCACTGCACAGTGAATACAGGGTATACTGAATTAAATTATTAGATTTTATCTAAAAAGATTAAAAAACCTTTATAGGTACGACAGACAACGACTGGTTCTGAAGGAAATACATAACTGCCAGTATATCACCTGTATGAATCCAACGGCTGGAAGCTTCTCTATCAACCCCAGACTACAGGTATAGGCATACACACACATACTTTCTACTTACTATTGCTTTATTTAATTAGCTCATTAAGCATTTTCATTACAGCAGGTTTTAGAAATGATCAAGGTGCAAATTAAATCAAAGGATTTAATCTGCCATAAAAGCAAAAGCAATTATATGTTCATGGAAAATAATAAATAAGCCAAAATTGAATGTCCTAGAAAATGTTGTAACAGATGATATCATGAAATGATCTACAAATATGGGAAGTCATTTTATCGTCTGTCTCTACTCCTTTCAGAGGCATTTCTCAGTGTTTGCAGTACATTTCCCCAATGCCGACGGATTAGCCACCATCTTCTCCAGCATCCTGTCGGCTCACTTCCTTCAGAGAGGGTTCAGCTACGGGGTCTCCCGCTCAGTCGGAACCCTCATACAGGTACCAAACGCAGCATTTGTCTACATTTAAAAGCCTACATTTGGGCCATCAATTTATCCGCCACTGGTTATAATAATGCCCATCTGTTTGTCTGTGCCAATGTTTAGCCAACCATTTCTACATGCATCCATCTTTGTGTTCTGCTCATCCAGGCTGCTATCTGTCTGCATCAAAAAATCAGCCAGAACTTCCTGCCCACAGCGATACGCTTCCACTACATCTTCAACCTGCGAGACCTCTCCAACATTTTCCAGGTAACGCACAAACACGCAGTCAGTCTGATAAAAAAAAAATAATTGTGTTTAATGATTGCTGTCTCCTCGCTGTGTCACTTGGACAAATGCCGTTGAAGTATTCACACTTAGCAGCGGTGTGGCTCCATTAGCTATAGTTTCCCGTGGAATACTAAGTGGATGCTGAATGACTAAATACCCCATTTCAACTGTCAAGCCACATATATCTTTCTGTCTGGCAGAGAAATGCCTGTTTTATGAGGATGGAGATGTATCAAATAAATTACAATTTTGATGTCAGGTATGTTTGTGTATAACCGAATCCCATGATTATTTATTCTGTGTATCTCGTGTGCAGGGTATTCTGTTTGCTCTACCAGAGTGTGTCCGTTACCCCATGGACCTGGTTCACCTCTGGCTGCATGAGAGCTCCAGGGTCTACTCCGACAAACTGATGGAAGAAAAAGATGTGGAACTCTTCAACAAAATCCTGCTTGACACTGGCAAAAGATATTTTGAGGTAAAAAAATAGCCATAACGTCTTTATCTTGAAATGTTTTAAAAATTAATAATATTAGGCGATTAGGCAGATGCCTTTTTTCTTACAAATCTACACGGCTACCCTTTGTGGTAGATTTAAGAATGTAGGGAAATTGTAGAGCTTCTCATACAGTATGTCATACTGATTAATTGAAAATAATTGGTCTATTTCTAGCCACAAATGGGACATTTAGTTATGGCATGTTCATTATTTTCTTTCTTTTTTCTTTTTTTTTTGCCTTTGGCCATTTCCCTGCAGGGAATCGATGAGTCCATTTTTATCCACCAGCCTCTGGTGTACTGTCACTTTGCCCAGGGTGTGGGAGAGCCTCGCTACCACCAGGTTGGACACATTAATATACACACAAGCTTGTTAGAGCTATTCTGATCCGGGGCTCAATGTGGCTGCTTTTAAAGCATCAATTTATCCATTAATACCTGCGGTAATAAAATGGGTGAGTTTAATTGTTTTTGACTTTAATCAATTTAGTTTGTGGATTGTCTGTGGCTCACATATTCAAATACCCTATGGCACAAACTCTGCTGTCACGTCTAATCTGTCAGACAATGAATGAGGATGCGCTGCACTGTCATTAGCAAACTAATTACCTCTCTTTTCTATATGGGTAATTGAAAGTTAATGAATTTAAGTCTTGATTAGGGCTTTAATTGCATTATATATATTGGGTAACTTACAACAAAGTTACTTGGGCACTTATTTACACTTAGGAACACTAAGTGTGTTTTGTTTTTTCCCCTGTCCTGTCAGGCTTCAGACTGGGAGAAACTCCAGAAGACGCTGGCTGACGCTCTGGAGCATTACAATGAGCTCAACGCTGTCATGGACCTGGTACTGTTTGAAGAAGCTATCCAGCATGTGTAAGGCTCAAACACAGAGACACATGCAAACAGATTACAGTCAAAACGTATTCCATCTGCTAATATCCTCGCAAGGGAGGATTTACACAGATGAGCAGTTAATAAACCCACAGACCACGCACACACTATTCATTCTGGACTGGTTCGTGTCCAGGTGTCGTATCAGCCGTATCCTGGAGGCCCCCTATGGTAATGCCCTGCTGGTGGGGGTCGGGGGCAGCGGGAAGCAGAGTCTGTGTCGGCTGGCTGCCTTCCTCAGCATGCTAGAAGTGTTCCAGATCACGCTGCGCAAAGGATACGGCATCAATGACCTCAAAGTAAACACGCATTTACACACGCACACGCGGATAAGAGATACAAAATGTTGTGGCCAATACAGTATGTCAACTGTTGATATAGCTTAAAGGCCGGGTGGAACTACATGATGCCATACATGTACTATATTCTTTGTCTCTTTTTCTGCAACCCTACATCTCCAGAGTGACATAGCTGCATTGTACATAAAGGTGGGGGTGAAGAACATTGGGACAGTGTTTCTTCACACAGACGCTCAAATCCCAGACGAACGCTTCCTGGTGCTCATCAACGATATGCTGGCCTCAGGTTTGTTTACACTGATCAAGGACCAAGTGCCTTTTTCTTTTTCCTGCTTTAGTGTGTAAATAGCAAATGTTACCAGATCTAAAGAGGGTGCATACTAGGAATATCAAAGACATTTGGTTCATGAATTGATAGTGTGACAGGATTTTAGAGCATACATTCAACAGCAGTCTACAGAGTGAACATCTCATCAACCAAATGTAATGTCTCAGCTGAGCATTGTACACAGGCTGGATACATGTATCAGTGAATTATATTTTTCAGTGATGATGATGATGATGATGATGATGATGATGATGATGATGATGATGTTGATTTATTTACAGTTTACACTTGCTAGTATAAGTACTACATCTGGTTGTGATACACTTTGACTTTTAACATTTCACACAATCCAAATAGTGTTCCACATGACCTGTGCTGTGCACTGATTGTTAATGAGCAATAGAGCAAAGAGAATCAGATCCAATCGGCCCAAAGCTGATTCACATCATTCTGTAAATGGGAATGAATACACATTTTGATCCTGCATTGTTTGTTTGTATAATTAAGGAGATATTCCAGACCTGTTCAGTGATGAAGAAGTGGATATGATTGTGACGTCGATTCGGATGGAGCTGAGAGGACTAGGTCTCATAGACAGCAGGGACAACTGCTGGAGCTTTTTTATCGAGAGGATACGAAGACAGCTCAAGGTCTGAAAACACAATTTAAGTAATGTTAAAATCATGTGTGTATCAGACTGTAATATTATACCTGCTTTATTTAAAAAAAATATTTTCCCAATTCACTGATAAGAGAGGAACATATCTCCTTTGTCCTCCAGGTCGTCTTGTGTTTCTCCCCAGTCGGGTTCACGTTGCGGACACGTGCGCGGAAGTTTCCAGCTCTTGTTAACTGTACAGCCATCAACTGGTTTCACTCCTGGCCCCAGCTCGCCCTGCAGTCTGTCAGCACTACTTTCATAGAGAAGATACCTGGACTGGAGGTGGCAGCACGTTCACCCACCATTTCAGTTTGTTTTACATTATTAAAACATTACAAGTGAAATGTATTTATTGATTTATCGAAAGTCTTGTGAGAGAAAATGAGGTTACTCAAATTGATTCCTGCCGATATAATAATAACCTAAATCCCCTGTGCGTGTTTGTCCTGTGCAGCCAGATGTGCGGGCATCTATAAGCGAGTTCATCTCCTTCGCCCACACCTGTGTCAATGAGGTGAGTTGCTGCAATGCCTTGTGGGTGATAGGACCACCACTCCCTGGCACCTTCTCTGACATAGGCTCTCGGTTTCTCTTTCATCCACACGGTACAGGTGAGTGTCAAGTACCAGCAGAATGAGAAACACTTTAACTACACCACCCCAAAGAGTTTCCTGGAGTTTATGAAGCTGTACGGCAACCTGCTGGGGAAAAAACGCACCGAGCTGACACAGAAGATGGAACGCTTAGAGAACGGCCTGCAAAAACTGCAGACCACCGCCTCCCAGGTGAGACAACAACATGCACTTGACTGTATAAATGCAGGCAATTGTAAGCTACTTACTTTGTGTTGCTGCATTAAATATTCTCACTATCTGTCTTGCCATTTGAAAGGTTTTTATAATCTTGGTGTCTTCCTTTCTGTCTGCCTCACTTAGGTAGAAGATTTGAAGGCCAAGCTGGCAGTGCAGGAGGTGGAGCTGTGGCAGAGGAACACAGACATAGAGGCTCTCATAGCTAAAATCGGGCAACAGACAGAAAAGCTTAACCAGGAGAGAGCTGTGGCGGATGCAGAGGAGCATAGGGTAAGGCTAGTTGTGTGCATAGGGCTTGGATCATCAACCACACTGTACATTTTGAGTTTCATTTTCATTTTTCACATCTGCAGTTTACAGTACATATAGAATGAAGGAGTAAAAACACAGTAGATTTCATAACAACAACAAAAAAATGATCTTCAGGTGGCGACAATCCAAGCCGAAGTGACCAAACAGCAGCAGGAGACTGAGGAGGACCTGGCCAAGGCGGAACCTGCCCTACAGGCAGCCAATACAGCCCTCAATACACTGAACAGGGTAAATCACTCATGTACACATAACACCAGAGGCCCTGAATCCTGTTACTGCAATTGATTTATTCTGTTTGTTTTATTTCATTTCATTCGATTTGTTTATGTGCCCCTCGCTAGCGGTGCAAACATCCCAGACCCTGAAGTGAACATTATGTGTGTGTGTGTGTGTGTGTGTGTGTGTGTGTGTGTGTGTGTGTGTGTGTGTGTGTGTGTGTGTGTGTGTGTGTGTGTGTGTGTGTGTGTGTGTATTTTGTGTTCTCATCTAGCTGAACCTGACAGAGCTGAGGACGTTCCCCAACCCCCCAGCCATTGTCACCAACGTCTCAGCAGCTGTTCTGGTGCTACTGTCTCCCCAGGGCCGAATCCCTAAAGATCGCAGCTGGAAGGCTTCCAAGATGGTCATGAGCAAGGTGATATTTTACAGAGACGCCTTGTAGCGTTTTCTCAGATTAATGGAGGACCACCTCAAAGCCAAAAAGTCCATCACCAATAAATGCCCCCACCTACCCGAAATAACATTGTGACACATTTTAAATGACTTATTGCTGTTGTCTTCGATGTGCCTCGTCTGGGCTGCCAAACACCACCGAGAATTGAGTGTTTATTTTTATTGTGTTCCTCTTCTTCGTATGTCTTTTAACGGTGTATTGATTGCTGTTATTTTATTTAATGCATTTTCAAGTTTCTCTGCTGATCCTCTTTGTCTCTTTTCATATTTTATCTGTTTTTTTTTTGTAAAAGTCTGTGTTATATTGAATGTTTTACAACGTCTATATATGTTATGTTCTGAGCGCTGCTGCCATCTTGGCTTCTTGTAAAAAAAGATTTTTAATCTCAGCTAGTCACAAAAAAGTTGCATATAAAAATGACTCCGTTACGCTAGCCAGTTGCCACTGTGGTGGTGTGAAGCTGAGTGTATTTGTATTTTATTTCGGTCCATGAATAAGAATCCAATAAAGCTTGCAAAAGTATTAAAAAGTTTAGATTTTGAGGTGACACCATTTCATCTAATCCACACGCACGTCTGTGCACAAATGCCCCTCCAGGTGGACGACACTTCCTTCAGGCTCTGATAAACTTCGACAAAGAGCACATCCCCGAGGCAACAGTGAGGTGTGTGAGAGAGGAGCACCTCAGTGACCCGGAGTTCAACCCGGACTTTGTGAGACAGAAATCGTCTGCCGCTGCAGGGCTCTGTTCCTGGGTAATCAACATCATACGCTTCCACGAGGTACATACACACACACATACACACACCAGCTGTCACACACATAATTTACTGTCGTCCAAGCTAAACCAGTGAGTGATGTGTTTTGTTTTAGTGTACAGTGCTGTGTTCTTGTTGTTTAAAAGGTTACTTTCTGTTTCCCCATCTATTGTGCTGCCCTGGATAGATCTTTGTAAGTACCTCTGCTTTTCTGTCTTTACATTATTGTATTTCAAATGTACAGTGTGTGCAGCATATACTATAAGTGGTCATAGGGATTTAAGTGTTTAATTTGTGTCTCATGTCACATCATTTTTGAGGACTAATATGTTGTTGTTTAAATGTTGTCGTCTTCAGGTATTCTGTGAGGTGGAGATGAAGAGGATGTGTCTGTCTCAGGCCAATGCTGATCTGGCTGAGGCTGCAGAGAAACTAGAAGCCATCAGGAAAAAACTTGCTGTTAGTCCCTTTTTAGATGATTTCTTTCTTTGTTTCTGTCTTTATTTCCTTTGCATAATTATGTAAATATATTGAGATTCCTGAAAAGAAATACATTCAGGCACCTACATTGGTATTAGACTTTCCTAAGCACATTTCAGAGAGATGTTAATATGTGGGTTCAGGCTGCTATTCTTGTTTTTGTGACATGAATTGTCAGGTTGAAATTACTTTCAAACGTCTCTCATGTCATCATATTATTGTCTGTTTCCTGTTCCCCCCCCTCGCTCTCAGGAGTTGGACAGCAGCCTGGAAACTCTGACAACAGCATTTGAGAAGGCCACATCAGAGAAACTACGCTTCCAGGAAGAGGTCAACCGCACCAACAAGACAATAGAACTGGCCAATAGACTGGTCAAAGGACTGGAGGTGGGCACAGCAGCGGCCAACGGGAGATCAGTTAGATTTGTGTTTCTTAAAGTTGATTGAAGACATTTTGAATAAACTCAGTATGCTGTGTACCAAACAATATGCTTACTTTTTACCTACTGTATTGATGTATTTTGGGAAAAAGGGGTTGCTCCCTGTATAAGGCCCATATATCTCACTGTGTATGTGTGTACAATATGTGCCTGTTTCAGAGTGAGAATGTGCGCTGGGCCCATTCAGTGGCTCAGTACCATGAACAGGAGGAAACTCTGAGTGGGGACGTGCTCCTGACCGCAGCCTTCATCTCTTATGCCGGCTCTTTCTCCAAGAAGTACAGAGGAGAGTTGCTGGACAACCTCTGGATGCCCTTTCTGCGCAGCCAGAAGGTCACTCTCTAAAACAAACACATACATATTTTCCCAAGAAATGTCCGACAAAGAGTAAATATTTTTCTAAACTATAAGGCTATCTTCATATTTGCTTATGCTTTCCTGCTCCACATACTTCCTCCTATCTCTGTCATTCCCACAGCAGCCTGTCCTTACAACAGGAGTATGTGTTGAGATGTCACTGATGACCTTTCTTATTTTTTCATCATTTCATTTTCAAAATGAAAACATTGGACAAGTAAAATACATGAGTGATAAAAATACAATATCACAAAACAAAACAAACATAGACAAGTACATACAGCCGTACACACAAAAGCTCTCACATTATCCCCAAAACCACACCCATTGCATTACATCAAAAGTAGTACAAATTAGTTCAAATTTCATATTTACATAATTAAGACAGTATATGAACAAACCCAATTCACAATGTATGAGTGCATTTCAGCTAGACTATACCCAAAACAACATCATCATATATATCACAAACAGGAACTTCACAAGAAAATTTGAATAAATTAAAAAATAAATAATTATTTTACTTTTTCTCTCCACATTATCTCTCCATCAGGTGCCAGTCCCCATGACAGAGGGCTTAGATCCAGTGTTGATGCTGACGGACGATGCGATGGTGGCCCAGTGGAACAATGAAGGATTACCAGGAGATAAAATGTCTACCCAGAATGCGACCATCCTCACTAACTGTGAGTCTACCATATATGTGTGTATATATATATATATATATATATATATATATATATATATATATATATATATATATATATATATATGTGTGTGTTACTTCACTGTAGGGATTGAGATAACCCTCCGCCAATTTGCTCAATAATATGTTCAAATCTCCACATGTCTGTCATGTGTGTTCTGCTTTAGGCGAGCGTTGGCCTCTCCTCATTGACCCTCAGCTGCAAGGCATCAAGTGGATCAAGAGCCGCTGTGGCAGCAGCCTTAAGGTTGTCAGTCTCGGGGAAAGAGGGTGAGCGTTTTCTAATTCCAGTTTTAACATCCTCAGGTAGAGATGAAGACTTTCAATATGGACCTGAACTGCTGTTATACAGTACCTCATATAATATATCACTGTGGGGAAACTTGGACTGAGAAGCATTGTTAACATAGCGCATGTCCTGCTGCCACCTAGTGTTGTCTGCTTTTCTTTTCTTTAGTTGCACTATTATTTGTGTGAATGTTTTTCCTTTTCATTTATTAATGTTAAATGTTATTCCAGCTATGTGGATGTGATAGAACAGGCTGTGGTGGCAGGGGATACTGTCCTTATAGAGAACCTGGAGGAGACTATTGACCCTGTTATTGACCCTCTGCTGGGACGACATACCATCAAGAAGGGCACGTATGTTCACTGTCCACACAAAACGTCAATTTTTTCCTCTTTTTTTAGTTCAGTCCTTCTCCTATTATACTTAAAGCTCCCTCTCTTTATATCACTTTCTTCCAGTTGTATAAAGGTGGGAGACAAGGAGTGTTTCTTCCACCCAGGTTTTAGACTGATCCTGCACACTAAATTGGCCAATCCTCACTACAAGCCAGAGATCCAAGCCCAGACCACCCTCATCAATTTTACAGTGACCAGGGATGGTCTGGAGGACCAGCTCCTGGCCCAAGTGGTCAATCAGGAAAGACCTGACCTCGAGCACCTCAAGGTGGGCTAAATGAGTTATAGTAGGGGATCCTCTTTGTTATATGGCAAATTAGTTTCGGTCAACTTGTATTACACGTAAGGCTCTAGCACGTGTAAACACCATTAGTAACTTAGAAATATATATTTACAATACATTGTATTTAAGATGCTACAATGAACTTTAAATATTTCTGAAAAAGTCAAAATGTTCTTCTGATGACCATAAATTACATGCAACAGAAAACGAGACCATCAGTGCAAAGAATGCTATTTTAATACAGTTTTTCTTTGTGTCTTTGTCATGGGTACGCTCACCTTGGGACAACAGCTGGCGTAGTGAAAACACTACCCCTTTTGTCCAAAGGCGGTGCAAGAATTAAAACAAACTGAAAGTTCCTCGGAGCACCTTTAAAGTACAGTGATTAGGTAGCTTTGCCGCTTTAACCAGTTACACAGTTTGGTGCTGTGTTTCCATTATACTTTTTAATTATATCCAACAGTGCTGATAAATGTTTTAGCTGTTGCAGCCTCTGTGTACTATATGAAAAGGAAAAATACTGCTTTTTGAAATAAGCTATTTCCAAAAACAATTCGGTAACACTTTACAATAAGGTACACAAAATTGTAGTAGCTACTACATACCTACTACATAGATATGTGTTACCTACTACATGGGTTTTTTTTTGTGTTACCTACTACATAGGTTTTTTTTTGTGCTACCTAACACATAGGGTTTTTTTTGTGTTACCTACTACATAGGGTTTTTTTTGTGTTACCTACTACATAGGTTTTTTTGTGCTACCTAACACATAGGTAGCACAAAAAAAAACATATGTGTTAAGTAGCACAAAAACAAACCCCTATGTAGTAGGTAACACAAAAAAAACCCTATGTGTTAGGTAGCACAAAAAAAAACCTATGTGTTAGGTAGCACAAAAAAAAACCCTATGTGTTAGGTAGCACAAAAAAAACCCCTGTGTTAGGTAGCACAAAAAAAACCCTATGTAGTAGGTAACACAAAAAAGAACCCTATGTGTTAGGTAGCACAAAAAAAAACCCTATGTAGTAGGTAACACAAAAAAAACCCTATGTGTTAAGTAGCACACAAAAAAAACCTATGTAGTAGGTAACACAAAAAAAACTATGTTAGGTAGCACAAAAAAAAACCTATGTGTTAGGTAGCACAAAAAAAAACCTGTGTTAGGTAACACAAAAAAAACCCTATGTGTTAGGTAGCACAAAAAAAAACCCATGTAGTAGGTAACACAAAAAAAACCCTATGTGTTAGGTAGCACAAAAAAAACCCTATGTGTTAGGTAGCACAAAAAAAACCCTATGTGTTAGGTAGCACAAAAAAAACCCTATGTAGTAGGTAACACAAAAAAAACCTATGTGTTAGGTAGCACAAAAAAAAAACCTATGTGTTAGGTAGCACAAAAAAACCTATGTGTTAAGTAGCACAAAAAAAAACCTATGTAGTAGGTAACACAAAAAAAAACACTTATAACACATATCTATGTAGTAGGTATGTAGTAGCTACTACAATTTTGTGTACCTTATTGTAAAGTGTTACCAACAATTCAAACTGTTTGTGTGAACTCCCTGCAGAGTGACCTGACCAAACATCAGAACAGCTTTAAGATTGAGCTGAAGCTGCTGGAAGACGAGCTGCTGACCAGACTCTCCGCCGCAGAGAGCAACTTCCTGGGAGACAACGTGCTGGTGGAGAAGCTTGAGACCACCAAGCACACTGCTGCTGAGATTGAGCTCAAGGTAACAGGGTTAATGTGTGTGTGTACTTAGTTGTTGTAGAGTTCACTTGTGTTGTATATTTCCCTCCATATTTTCTCCCATGATCCACCTTTTTTTTTTTTTGGTCATCTCTTCTCCTTCGTCTTTTTCTTCTGTCTTCTACATCCCTCCATTGCTCCTTTCTCAGGTGTTGGAAGCTAAAGTCAACGAGGTGAAGATAAATGAAGCCAGAGAACACTACCGTTCTGTTGCTGTCAGAGCTTCCCTGCTCTACTTCATCATGAACGACCTCAACAAGATCAACCCCATGTATCAGTTCAGCCTCAAGGTAACCAGGAGGGATTGAAGGACAAAGTGCTAGTAGGAACTTACTAATCAAATTATAATGAAACAGACAAATGTATTAATTCTGTGTTATAACTTGTGTATAAGTATGCCTCCAGTTTAAAATGTTGCAAAACACATTGCTGTCACTAAATGTAATGTCATGCCATCCCTAGTGAAGATAATAAGTGGAAAACTCTGGATAACCTATGAAAAAATGATCAGTGTGTACAATGATCATGATGATAATAAACCTCTTGTTCTCAGGCCTTTAACATGGTATTCCACAAGGCGGTGGCGATGGCGGAGGCCTGTGAGGATGTGAACAGCAGAGTGAACACGCTCATAGACTGCGTTACCTACTCCACCTTCAACTACATCAGCAGGGGACTATTCGAGAGAGACAAGCTCACCTTTACCGCACAGCTAGCCTTCCAGGTGTGTAAATGTCTATGTCAGTGTTAGAGAGAGAGAGAGAGAGAGAGAGAGATAGAATAGAGAGAGAGTGAGTGTGTTATGTGTTTCTTCCGTGACTCTGCTCTCCTCTCTTTTAGTTACTCCTGATGAGTAAAGAGATAGACATGCGAGAGCTGGACTTCCTGCTACGTTTTAACATCGACCACAGCTACGTCAGCCCCCTCGACTTTCTTCCCAGCTCGGCATGGAGCGCCATCAAAGTGAATGCAAACACACATATCCAAACAGGTTAGTATTTCTAGTTTTTACTGGCTCACCATCCATACATTTTGTCATTGTCCAGGTGATGAGTTTCACTGATGAGTTTCGTGGTTTGGATCGGGACATGGAAGGCTCACCTAAGCGCTGGAAGAAGATGGTGGAGTCGGAGTGTCCCGAGAAGGAGAAGTTTCCCCAGGAGTGGAAAGGGAAAAGCTCCCTGCAGAAGCTCATCATGATGAGAGCCCTGAGACCTGACCGCATGACCTACGCTCTCAGGTGAGGAGGGTTTGATTTCCCCCCTTTTTAGATATATTTTCGCATTGCTGCCCTTTTAACATTTAACCACTTTTTATCACTTTCTTTTTTTTAAACTATATTGTGTCAGTCACATAATTTTCCTTGCCGCCATTCCACATCGCTGTCTAAATGTTTAATGTCTAATCTTGAATCTTGATGTATTTTCTTTGTTTTTACTAGCTCTTGAATGCAATTTCTAATGTCTGATCTTGATGTATTTTATGCCCCTGTAAAGCCCTTTGAATTGCCTTGCGTATGAATTGTGCTATGTAAATAAACTTGCCTTGCCTTAAACCCAGTCTGTTTCTGCTCTCCTCTTTTGGCATACTACAGGAACTTTGTGGAGGAGAAGCTTGGGGTGAAGTACACAGAGGGCCGAAAGATTGAGTTTGCAAAGTCTTTCAGAGAAAGTGGTCCAGCCTCACCTGTGTTCTTTATCCTCTCGCCTGGGGTGGACCCACTTAAAGATGTGGAATCACTGGGTATTGGAAACAGTAGCCACTCACACAGCAAAAACATTGCATGATTCTTAATTGCTTATTCTTTACACATGCTATAATGATGTTGTCTCTTGTAGGGCTTATAAAGCACCATAAACTACTGTATATGTTGCCTATAGCGTTGTGTCATTTTGCATTTTTTGTTTTAGTCTACATCAACAAACAGTATATAAAGACTTACAAATTCAATGGGTTCTTTTTGTTCCCAGGAAGGAAGCTCGGTTACACCATCGACCTCGGGAAGCTTCACAACGTGTCATTGGGCCAGGGTCAGGAAGCTGTGGCTGAGGTTGCCATGGAAATCGCTGCCAAGGAGGGTCACTGGGTTATATTGCAGGTGGAAGAGAGATGGATTTACACTATTAATGTTTCATCAGAGGATCAAATATATTGTTCTGTGTATTCTGTGTATTCTTTAGTTTGTATGCTTCAAAGTTCATACTATCACCCATTCTACTATACTAGATTTGGATTGTGTTTTTCATTCACGCAACTGTAGAACATCCACCTGGTTGCTCGTTGGCTGGGCTCACTTGAGAAGCTCCTGGAGCACTGCTGGGAAGGCAGTCATCCAGAATATAGAGTGTTTATGAGCGCTGAGCCGGCGCCAACGCCCCAGGAGCACATCATACCACAGGTATAGCGATGCAGTGTACATGCAACAAGGCCATCTCAATGCATCAAGCATATACCGTACATGTAGTTAATGTACATTAGTCAGGGGCGCAGCCAGCCAGGGATTTGTTTTTATTTTGGGCCAGATGAAAATATACTGTATAACACTGGGCGATTGGGCCCCACCCAGGACATAGGTTGTTGTAATATTTGAGGCCCCTGTCAATCACATGCCCTTAGAATCTTCCAAACGTTTCACCCACTTAGGGCGCCCCTGACTACAATTAATGACTTAGTTAAGTATTGGCAATATGTTTTCCTCAGGGAATTCTGGAAAACGCCATCAAGATCACAAATGAGCCTCCTACTGGCATGCATGCCAATTTGCACGCTGCTCTGGATAACTTTGACCAGGTGAGTGTTGACTGTTTGCTTTGCGGCAGTAGTGCTTATTTGTTTATTTACCTGTTAATTCTTCTTCATAGGACATCCTGGATCAGTGCAGTCGTGAGCAGGAGTTTAAGACCATCCTCTTCTCTCTGTGTTACTTCCATGCCTGTGTGGCGGAGAGGAGGAAGTTTGGACCCCAGGGTTGGAACAGAAAGTATCCCTTCAACACCGGAGACCTGACCATATCAGTCAACGTCCTCTACAACTACCTGGAGGCCAATGCACAGGTGGGGTGGGTGGTAGACGTAACAGTTGGGACGAGATGGTGTATGTGAACAATAAAGATGATAGAGATGATGGTTGTATTGGCAGTGGTTTTCATAATGATTATGTGGATTGAAGGTGCCATGGGAGGACCTGAGGTATCTGTTTGGTGAAATCATGTATGGAGGACACATCACCGATGACTGGGACAGACGGCTCTGCAGAACATACCTGGAAGAATACATGCAGCCCAATCAGGTTTGTCTGATAGTTTATTCTTGGGAACAACCCAGTAAGAAAATATAAATAGTATAGTTTGACTAGTTTTGGGCCAAAGACTGCAAATGCAAGCTAGAGAGTGTCTGGCAACCTGACGTGCCAGATCTAGTCCATCATTCGACCAAGTAAATGATTGTCTTGTAGGACTATTGTGTTTGATGTGTGGAGGTAAAAATACACTTCTTTCTTGTTGTTATTTTACAGTTCGACAGGAAGCTCTCTTTGGCTCCTGGGTTTGTGGTCCCCTCCAACCTGGACTACCAGGTAAACAGAGATGGAAATCATGTGAAGAAAACATTTCTTTTTTAAGGTTCCCTGAGGTTCAACTTAAAACTAGTTTGTTATGATGACACTAATAGATGGATGGCATTCACCATTTTGTCTCACTACATCTACAGGGCTACCATGATTTCATAGATGAGATGCTGCCCCACGAGAGCCCAGTGCATTATGGGTTGCACCCCAACGCCGAAATTGAGTTCTTGACAGTAACGTCAGATAACCTTTTCCACACTCTGCTGGAGCTGCAGTCTCCTGATGCCGTGATGGGAGAGGGGGCCTCACAGACACTTGAGGAGAAGGTACACCTACGGGTTTAATTATTCTCTTTAATGGATTTTTTTTTTTACATAAATCAAAAGATTAGAACACACAGGTTGTGATTTGGTATTTTACAAAGTTAGTAATGCCAGCTTCTAAATTAGTCACACAGGCAGCAGTTTTGGATGACCCCAATGTTTTAATTCTTAGGGAAGCAAGGTGAAAAGAGCTACATTACTAAATGTAGTGAGTGTAGTTAAATTCCTTTCCTATGAAGTTACTTATTACAGACTCCTCCCTCAGGTGAAAACTATTTTAGATGAGGTGTTGGAGAAGCTGCCAGAGGAGTACAATATGTCCGACATCACCTCTAAGACAGCCGAACGCTCCCCATATATCCTGGTCTGCTTCCAGGAGTGTGAGCGCATGAACATGCTCATATCTGAGATACGGCGCTCACTCAAAGAGCTCGACCTGGGACTCAAGGTATGCTCGCGTCTTTGTTTGTTTGCATCGATGCGGCCCTCAACATCGTCACATTAGCTTTGGTCTGACTTATTCAAATGAGTTTGTGAGGATTGGCATCTACATACGTACAGTATGTCTTCTAGCAGTGACATTGGTAAACATAGTTTAATACAAGTTTATAAAAAAAAACTCTTCCTGTTTGCAAGTATGGAGTCTTTGATAGTGCCACATAAATCCATTCGAAGACAATTTTTTTTTTCCTTCAACCGATCAGGAGACATATATTTTACTGTAATAACCAGCAGCTGTTTGTTACAGCATTTACTCTGGTGTGTCAATGTGGTAATGATTCAGTGATGCTACATGCAGCACTTTGGATTTGTGTGTATTCACAGTGGTGTAATAGTAGTAGTTATAATAATGTCTGCCAAAAGGGTGAACTGGCCATCTCCTCTGAGATGGAGAAGCTGCAGACGGCCCTGTTCTTTGACAATGTCCCAGATACCTGGACCAAGCTGGCCTACCCCTCCATCTACAGCCTGGCTATATGGTGCGTATAAGTGTGTGTTGTGTTATTACATTAGCTGTGGAAAAAAAAGTGCTGTATTTACGATCCTTTTCTCTCTTTCTGTGTGTGTGTGTGTGTGTGTGTGTGTGTGTGTGTGTGTGTGTGTGTGTGTGTGTGTGTGTGTGTGTGTGTGTGTGTGTGTGTGTGTGTGTGTGTGTGTGTGTGTGTGTGTGTGTGTGTGTGTGTGTGTGTGTGTGTGTCAGGTATAATGACGTATTGCAGCGTTGCAAAGAGCTGGACAGCTGGACTCAGGACCTGACTCTGCCTAGTGTCGTCTGGCTGTCTGGACTTTTCAACCCACAGTCCTTCCTCACTGGTAACACACAACGTCAAACAAACAACAATAGAATAAAGCTTTTTTTTTGTATACTCCCGTAGGATCCTTCGCCTAATGGTCATTAATCATGTTGTTTTTATTTTTTCCAGCGGTGATGCAGTCTCTGGCTCGTAAGAATGAGTGGCCCTTGGATAAAGTGAACCTGACTGTGGATGTGACCAAGAAGTTTAAGGAAGAGTTCAACCAACCTGCCAGGGAGGGCGCATACGTATATGGACTTTACATGGAAGGTAGACAAAACCCTGTATTTTATTTCCATCTCCCCCAACATGTTTGAACGAAAAACTAATATTTCTCTTTCGTGAATCAAATGGTTTTGCATGTTCAAACTTCCTGGCCCTTCTGTTAATGTGTAAATTGTTTTAAACACGGTAATCCTATTTCCCATTTGTCTTCATCCATCCAAAAGGTGCAAGGTGGGACACTCAGGCTGGGGTGATCACAGAGGCCCGTCTAAAGGAGCTGACCCCAGCCATGCCCGTCATCTCGGTCCGAGCCGTGCCCAACGACCGCCACGAGACCAGGAACATCTATGAGTGTCCGCTCTACAAGACCAAGATCAGAGGACCCACATATGTATGGACGTTTAGCCTTAAAACCAGAGAGAGGCCCGCCAAGTGGGTGCTGGCAGGAGTGGCTCTGTTGCTCAGTGTGTGAGAAAGAGTTAGGTAATGAGTAATTATGTGTACCATGTTTTCCTGAGCCCACTTGTCTTCCATTTTGTCAAATATATAAAATTATAATTGATTTGTGCTGTATACGTATACTGAAGGGTGGAGGCTTACTCTAGAGGACCAAAATCACAGGAATGGAATCAAGAGTTTATTTTCTTTTTATTGAAAAATGATAAAATATACAGAAAGAAATGCCAAAAAAATTCACACACCAGATCACAGTTAGAACTGATAAAAGTCAAAGCTCATTTTGAACAAATCAAATCTAGAAACTACAAGGTACTCTACAAGCAGGAAGAGAAAATATCAAGACAGTGCTGCCTCATTAGAGCGGCATTCAAGTGTGCTATTTTTCTAACACTTGTACCTCTTACAGTATGTTATGCAGCAGTTTTTAATAGCACATTCAAATTACACAGGTGAAGTCATTCTGACAACATGACAAGACAACATCTAATTGTCTCTTGTTGCGCCTTCCTACTTCACAGTACACATGGGCATATAGTATTCATCCATTCAATAAAAAAAAAATTTAACAAAACAAATGTGTGTATACTAGCTCTCTTTTTTCAACTGGAGATTCTAATGCACATACTGTAGCTTTAGATACGGTATGTGCCAACAAGTCAAAACCTTTCTACTTTGGCCTCTGTGTGTATTGCTACATGTGTTTTCTGTGTGCGTGTGTATGTGTGTTTGTACGTTTCTCCTAGTCACTGTCTGTCCAATCGAGCTCCATCATGTCCATGGCCGCCGTCGCCATGTTGATCTTGGTTCCGTGTCGCACACTGCTGCTCTTCACAGAGTTCTGATTGGAGGATGCGCGCATGCTGACCTGCACCCCGGAGTGACCCATGACGCCTACCTCTCC
This sequence comes from Ammodytes marinus, assembly GCF_949987685.1. Taxonomy (NCBI): domain Eukaryota; kingdom Metazoa; phylum Chordata; class Actinopteri; order Uranoscopiformes; family Ammodytidae; genus Ammodytes; species Ammodytes marinus. Next base: position 19,509,980 of record NC_137213.1, on the reverse strand, counting down.
TCTGATCTTTTGATGGCTGATGGACTCCTGACTGAGGTCGCCTCTCACTCCCTGCACTACCACTCCCATGTCACTCCTGCTGCGCCCCCTCACCCCCACCTCGCTTCTCAAGCCGCGGCCCACCACCTTCATCACCCCCATGTCACTCATGTCGCCCATGTCCATGTCGCCTAGTCTGTCCATGTCCCCCATCTCGTTCATATCTAAGGACAGCATGTCCCCCAGGCCGCCCAAGCTCCCGTGGAGACCCTTGAACATGGACGGGAGCCTCCCTCCCTCTATGCTTCCCTCCATCCCCTTCTCCTCTAGCCTGTCCCCTAATTTGTCGATTTCCCACGCTCCCTCCCTCTCCTTCTCCCTCTCCTTCTCCTCCCTTTCGGCCTCCCCGAAGCCGCCCGAGTATCCGCGCACTATGGTGGTGACCCTGCTCCTCTGCATGCCTCCTCTCTCCCTGTCCCCTCCCTCCCACGTCCTCTCCTCCCGCTCCACCACACCGCCCGGGAAGCTCCTGAGTGTCACCTGCACCCTGCCTCCTCCTCCTCCTCCGTCCATGCCGCCGCTATCATCTCTGTCCCTCTCTCGCAGCCAGCCTTTCTCCTCCAGGGTCCCTTCCTCTTCCTCGTCCTCCTCTTCCTCATCCTCCTCTTCCTCCTCCTCTTCCTCCTCTCCAAACCTGCCCTTCAACCCTCGGAGCATGGCGTGCAGCCTGCTGCCATCGAGCGAGCCCACCCCCCTGTCCATTGCCCCCCCTCCGCTGCTGCTGCTGTTCCCCCTCTCCGTGTCTCCGTTGCTGAGGGTGCGCAGGAGGCAGCTGACCCCGGCGCTGCTCACACCGGCGCTGCTGACCGTGGCGCTGTTGGAGTCCTGAGAGTGTGAGCGGAAGAACGAGCCGGACGAACCGATGGACATTGGAGTGAAGAACTGGATCAATCAAAAGAGAGAAATGATTAAAAAGGTATTGTTTGATTCAATTCAATGTCATTCAAAATACTTTAGTGACATAGTGTGACAGAAAATTGCCTTTAGTTTGTCACTCACAAGACATATAATCACACGGACAGTAAAGCACACGTGTAAAGTAACGCTGCATTAAATAGTAATGTCTATTTGGTCTTGTTTAATGTACATATTGCAATGGGAACTGAAGCTTTTTTTTGCCAGAGATACTCTGAAGCCGCTGAAAATAACTGAATTGAGAGTTTTGTTTTTGCTTCTATGTATTTGCACTGCACTTGTACTTACTGGTGAGATGTTGGAGCGCTCCATGAGCAGAGAGGTGGGACTGGGCGTCATGTTGGACCTCTCCATCAGCCTCTCCTCCCACAGTTTCAGCCTCCTCTCTCTCTCCTCCAGCTCCTTCTCTTTGGAGTAAAGCTCACGCTCCAGCTTGCGGAGGCGCTCCAGGGTCGACTCGATTTCACACCTGTAGAATATACTGCAGGTCATCTACCGTCACTTTGTAGATGCAGACATGGCCTAGATTGGATAGTTCGACTAAACGCAGCCAGCATTGAACAAATGGTTCAGGTCAATTTCAAAAAAGATACTCAGGAGGAAGAAACTGAAATTTATAAATATTTCAACAGCACATGCATGGGATAATAAAAATGTGTTGGGCCATCTTTTCGAGCTGGATGATCATAACATCTTGACCCATGTACTTTACTGGTGCTCCAGACTGCAGTGTATTTTACTTCTGATCTTTTCGTATCAGTTATGAGAGATTGCATGTTTTAGCAATCAGTCATGCATCTGCAACACAGCACAGGTACAAATATGTTATAATCCAAAACCGTTGTATAAACTTCAAAGTAATTGACAGTTTACTAATTTTGCAGTTAATATACAAAAAAAATGGTAGGCTTAGTACTTTTCTCCAGATTTAATACTTTTTTCTCCTTTTTTTGTGCATAGCATTGGGGGAAAATAATCTATATCAAGAAAACCACATATTTCAGATCTGGTACAATGGCTATTCAAAATGAGTATATTGTAGTTTATTGTTGCAGACTGCATGACATAATATGTTTAGTTTACTTGAGTATTCCTGCAAAAATAAGATACTGCATATGCAAAAAAAAAAAAAGGTTCTGTGTGTAAAACATGTATCTGCAGTACTGTCTACTGCCACAGGAGGTCCCTGTGAGAGTAACTGCCCATGGATCTGCATTCACAAACACAATCAACTCTCACAGCAAACTAAATATAGACAGATCTGACGCACAGCCATACCTCCTTCTGTGTTCCTTCCATACCCCCCTATTCATTCATCCCGCCCCTTCACCTCCCTCAACCCTTCCCCTCAGCCCTCCCTCCTTCCCTCCTCTCTGCCTCCCTTCCCTTGTCCAACTTTTTCCACCCGTACCCAAAACTTCACATAAGAATTGATTGCCTCGCTGTATTCCTGTTAAATATGCACAGAATCTCACACCTTCTCTCCTCTGCTCAATCCCACATCTCTCCCTCTCTCTACCCTGTCTCACCCCTCGTCATCCGTCCAGTGTCTCTTCCCAAATCCCCAGCCCCCTTCCCCTGTTCTGTCTCTCCCTCTCTCTCTTGTTCAGTTTTTTAGATTTCACATGCACCCAATACATTTCAGTTCCTCCCTGAACTTCTCCTCTTCTTCAGCTCATAGTCCATTTATCCTCCGTCGGCCCCCTACCCCCTCTGTCGCTCTCCCTCTGGTGGAGCGAGGGGCAGAGTGGAGGAGTAGAGGAATCTCTTCCATGGACACTTTCCAGAGAGCTTATTATAGACTGAAGTAGAGCACAGGGTCACACATTCAGCTTCTCTCCTGAGCTTCCACAGAGCTGTGTGTATGTATGTATGCGTGACTGTTTCACGCTGGCACGTGTGGAGACTATGTGGAGTTCGGGTGCATGTATATTGAGTTTTTATTTGGAGTACAGTTAAGCACGGACTGCATTTGTCATTCTGACAAAAGATCCAGGCTTTACTGTATACACTTAGAAATGAACAGAAGGTGCATCATGCTGAGACGCAGTGCAGATACACAGTTTTTCATTTGGATATCTACCAAACTATGTGTTTGTGTGTTGGTATTTTTGTGAGTGTACCTCCACTGGTCCTTGTTATGTAGGAAGGAGTTACACTGGTCCGGTAGCCTGCTGTCATTGGCCATGGTCTCCAGGTTTCCCAGCACCTGTTTGAACTGTGGACGCTCCTGGAGATAAATGCATGCAGAAAAGATCAAATATCCTGCACAGCTATTTTAAATGTCTTCAAAAGTATACCAGGGATAAGTGTATGTTTTGGAGATGAGTCATAGTGTTGCTTGTTTATTTAGCTTACCTTTGGGTCTGCTTGCCAACATTTCCTCATCAGCTCTGCAAAACTTGCTGGACAGCTGGTGGGGATGGTCAGCCTCTAGTTACCCAGACAGACAAACACATGCAAAAACAAGAAGCCGAAGCTTTTACTTTCAACAGAAAAGTCATATTGAACCAAGTTGTTCACAAAAACAAACAAAGAACCTAGTTACAATTAAGCCCATGAAAACATGGCTTCAATTACTTTTTCTTCAAAAAATGTATGGTGCACTATGTAACTTTTGGTGTGTCAGAGAAGTGAACATGTTCTAACTAGATATATTCTCATAACTTAATTAATAAACTTTCCTCATGGGAAAATTGGATCTCTGGAACACTGTTTAAAGTTAGAAAGCTACCCGAAAAGTTACTGTTTCACTGTTGTTGTGTGACGCAGCCGAGCCCACAGATTGGTTTAAAAACCTAAGTCTATCATTTCATTCCAGGAGCCTCAAAATAATTTAGTTTTGATTAATAATGATAAAATAATTATTCAATAGCCTACCAAGAGTGACGTGTAGTAAAAATGTGTATATTAAATGCAGGCTCTGCCAATGTAAACAAATCCCCCTCCCTTGAAACTGCGTAGTGCACCTTTAAATATTCCAGACTTAAAGCGCAACAATCAAAGTTCTAAGACTTAAGAGGTTATAGCTGTTAGGTATGCCTATAGGCTACTTGAAACACAGTGATGTTGAGCTAAATGCTAACATCAGCATGCTAAGTATGTTATGATGCTAACCTTTGCTAATTAACACAAAACAGCTAAGGCTGATGGGAACATTATGAGTTTTGCAAGAATTTTAAAATAAACCAAAAAACTTGACACTAAAAGTTGTGGGTCTAGATCACGAGTCAAATCATCACCAATGTTGATACAATTCATTCTGGTTGGAACATGAATGTCTGTGCTAAATTTCACAACAGTCCTTCCAATAGTCTGTCAAACTATAGCATCGGGTATCATTTAGTAAGAGTTTAAACACTCGTAAACTCTCCAGGACCGTGTGGGTGTGGTTTCAGCCGGTTTTGACTGACAGTGGCCTGGGAACACAAGCAAACAACCCCTCAGCTGTAACCTTATCTTCATTTAATGATTGCTTAATCCAGATGGGTTTCTTAGAAGTACTTGACATAGCCTGAATTTTGTCCTGAGACCCACCAACTTCAAATAAAAGCAAGAAGAGCACAGAGCAACAAACACATCTTTAATGTGAAATATCACAAATATATTTGACTTTGGCAGAATATATTGTGTTTATGTAGAACCAATGTGTTCGCATCGCTGGGATTGAGAAAATAGTTAAAAGATATCTTAGCTTTAAACTAGTTTGTTTAAAGCACAACATTGTTCCCTCTTTAGCTTTGTGTCATAACTGCAGTACACCATGCCACTGAAATAATGTGCCTGCATGAACAGATACCCTGGCATCACCAAAGCTCTGAATGAGCCCAGACAGCTCCATAGTACAGTTTTAGAAACAGTTTTCTCTGAGGGATTTATCCCAAAATATCACCGGCTCTGAGTGGAGAGATGGCAAGTGAGAGGGTCAGGAAGAGAGGTATAGCAATGGAGAGGAAAATAAAGGGGAGACTGGGAAAGAGACAGAGAGAGAGAGAGTGAGTTATTTAAGGAGAGTATTTGGAGATAAGCCAACGGCTACGCAGGAATCATATTCTCCGAGTTGTTTGTTGGTCCCCCAGTGTGTGTGTGTGTGTGTCTGTGTCTGTGTCTGTAGAAGGGGGATTTCAGGCACGTCAATAACTGAAAACACATATACACTGTTGAACCGACATCCCCCACTTCCCATAAACCTCTTGAATCAAACCTTCTATCACTGCAATCTTTTCTCCTTTCCCTTCTCTCTCTCTCTCTCTCTCTCTCTCTCTCGTAAAGGCCTTAGCCGGGGGGTGGGGGGGGGGGGGGTCTGGCCTAGCTCCACTGCTGTGTATCCAGGCCTTACAAGAGCAGAGAACTGACATCAGGCCTAAAAATACCCAGCCTCAGCCTCACCAGCTCGCAGTGGAAACCATGAGAGCATTGCATTGTTCCTCCAGCCTTCTCCAAACCTTGCTGTTCAAAAAGGTGTGTTCATGTGTTTATTGTTTGTTTGGGAGTGTGCGCACGTGTGTGTGTATGTGCCTGTGTGTTACCTCTTGTTTTTCCACCACCAGCCAAGCAACCTGCAGCCCTTCGAAACCTTTAAAAGGAACCTCCCGAGTCAGCATCTCCCACAGCACCTGGCCACAGAACAAAACTGTGTTAGATCATTTAGACAGACATAATTTGTCGGTAGCGGCTGTGAATATTTTATGGACATTTTGTTTCAAGTAACACCACAATAGTTGTAAAGATATCTTTATAAGAAAGGCACAAACTCAAGTCAAAACACATACTAAATGAATTTGTACAATAGCTGAGACATGTCTGATAACTTTCGTTGAAAAAAAAAAAAAAAATTATTCAACGTCCAAACATCTTAGATGTTAAGTGTTCAAAAGGCTGTTCACCTGTTTCAGCTGTTTAAAAATCATTCAGATGAAAGAATAAGGAGAAGACACAAAGCTGAGTGAGAATTGAATCCAGCTCTGTACAGAAGTTTAATGTGTGTCCTTACAACAGTGATATTTTTTACAGCACTGCCGACTCACCACGCCATAAGAATAGGTGTCACAGGTCTCGGAGACAGGCAGGCTCTGAATGACTTCTGGGGCCATCCAGGGAAAAGTGCCCACCACCGTCATATGGGTGGTATGGGACAGGAACTTGGACGCCCCAAAGTCACAAATCTAAAAATCCAAAGAGAAAAGAGCAGTGAAGAAAACACACTCGAAGCACACCAAGTGTGTCTGTAAAATTAAAACCATTTTAAATGTGTAATATGTGGTGTGTGAAACCCCAGGGCCACTGTTACACAAACCTTCAGCACTTTGTCTGCTGTCATTACCACTGTGGAAGAGAGAACAGGGAATCTGGTCAAAGCTGTGTATGTTAATATCCTATAGCTAATAGACAATAGGCAAAAGATAACTCCTGTTTAAGGTGTGCGTATAGAGAATCAAAGTGTGTTTGATTGTCATGTATTACCGTTCCGTGACTTGAGGTCCCTGTGAATGACTTTGACTGGAGCTTCTGCGTGGAGGTAATGCATCCCTGTGAGGAGATGAAGCATTAACAAATGGAAAAAGAAACAACAACTGTATCAGCATTAAAGGTTTGGGTGAAATTTCATCATCAAATGTTTTTGTTTTGAGTTGATTCTCAAAGTTGACACTGTTGACTATTCAATACCACTTATAATATGTTTGGCTTTTTACCATCCAATTATCTTAAATGGTGCACTTTGGGTGTTTCAGAAAAGTTAAACATATCTTAGGTATATTCTCATAGCTGCTTAAAACAACTTTACTCATTGGAAATTTGGATCCCTGGAACACTGTTTGAAAGTAGAAAGCTACTTGAAAAGTTACTGTTTCATTGTTGTTTTATACAGCAGCATGGGCCCACAGTTTGGCTCAAAAGTGCCTCAAAATAATTGTTTTGAATTCATGATGATAGAATTATTGAATACTAAGAATTACATGTAGAGAAAATATGTTTTGTAAATTTACCGCAGGCTCTGCAAAAGTAAACAAATCCCCCCCCTCTTAAACTTCATAGTGCACCTTTAAAACTAATCACAGAGGGATATTTTGTATCATTACTAGTATTATCATTTCTTTAAGCGTACCTTTGGCTATCTGTATGGACCACGTCATGATCTGCTCCATGTCCATCTCCTCACTCTGCTCACTGGAAAGGTACTCATATAGAGAACCAGCACCAGCATATTCTGTGAGAACACACACACACACACACACACACATAGAAGCAACGGTCATTCATTGAGAACAGTTAAAGAGATAAATCCTGTGTTTGCACGGCTACTGACAGTGTACAACATGACTTGTCTCATCTGGGATTTTTTATTTTTTATTTAACATCAACAACTTGCATTTGATCCTCTATCTATATAGTAAAATATAAATTTGTATAAACGTGGTTCAAGCATACGTATATCACATCACACGTTAAAAAGCTATTGCATCAATATATTTAATATATATTATATGTGTGAGTTACAGTTAAGCACAACAGACACTAGCTGCTCAAATCAGTGGAAACAGGCACAGCTTTCACACCCTGACTGTCTAATCCAGATTATCCCTGGACCTTTAACCTCCCATTAATTTTTTTTATAAATCTCACTATAAAAAGAGACAAGCATAATATGGAGTATATTGTCCAATCAAAGGACTGCTTTGATTACAACACAGATAAAACTGTCCTTTTTAAAGAACTGGAAAAATACACTTTACTCAGTTGTTCTTTTTTTGCCTTCTGTACCATTTTATTTCAATTAAGCACTGGACTCTGTTTGATTCTGCCGCTACGAGAATGTTCGCTGGACGAGACTGTAGTCATGTGTCTCTGTGCTTTGTATTAACCATATGACCACCATCCAAGATTACAACCGCAATCAAACACCTTGGTCTCAGTTACAAATGTCCTGCCAGGAAAACCCTGCATGAAGCAGCATTCAAAGTGTACACAGATACTTCAAAACACACACATAAACACTAGTCGGCCATAGGAGCATGTGCTAACGTATCCGTAAGGGGCACACATAGGAGCAAATATACACTAATAAAGCTAGTATGCACACACTCATGCACTCTTATATCAGGGGGCAATCTACCCTGACTCTTAACCTCATCAACATCTTCATTTGTAGAGCCATTTTTCAAATGGTAACTCATGTTGAGATTTTGTGTTTTTGTGAGTACATCTGAGAGGATACACAAATTACACAAACACACACACACACACACAAACACAAACACACACTTGGGGTCTGACCTGTGACAATGCCATAGTTGGGAGTTTCCAGCACGGCTCCATAAAACTGAATGATGTTCTTATGACTCAGGACACTAAGAATCTCAGCCTGGACAAAGGAGATGAGAAAAAGAAAGGGGATATGAATAACTTCTTAAGCATTCTTCACTATCGGACATTGTCATGCAAACATAACTTGTGAGAATGTAAAAGTGTCAATCATTCCTGCTAAACTGTGAACATAAAAGTTTAGAGCTTTTAACTTGTTCGTCCTAACAGTGTGTCTGATCCTCCTTCATACCACAGGTCGACTCTGAGAAAGAAGACCTTCCACACCGCAGTGACAAACATGCCATGAACCTGAACTGACATATAGGTTATACCCTCTGTATATGTGGGATATGGAGCTGTTGCCAGGCAACATGAGAGCTATCCATCAATTATATGAAATCACAAAACACCAAAATATTTGCCTTTTTCTTACCAGGAGCAATTCATCTTGTTTTGATTGCATGCAACATTTCTGCCATGTGTGAATTTCTCAGTGTGAACAAACACGTTTGTGTCCATACATTTTGGACAGTCATTTTGAATGCAGTTTTGAGGTCCGCAACTTTTGTGTTTTCATGTTATGTTCACTACATTTCAGAGGGAGAATCTGTACTTTTACTCTAACCCTTCTACGTGATAGTTATAGTGGATCCAATAATATAATCATGTGACAGAGAAATTCTGCAGGGTTACTTCTATCTTTGCTACTTCAAATACATTTTGTTGCTAACTCATCTTATACTTTTACTATAGTACAAATTAACACACTCTTTTAATATAGTACTATAGTGTGGGGGTTTTTACTCAAGAAAGTTATTGGTATACTTCTTCCACCGCTGTGTGATTGCAATGTTTGTGCAAATTAAGGATCAACTGAGCTGCAGTTCTCCATCCATCAATGTGCATTTGAATTTGGACTCTACACACACACACAATCATGCACATCTCTCCACCCTGCATTTATAGTCAGATTGGATGTTAGAGAAATAAAATCAAACTCTCTTTTTTCCCGTGTGGTTTTATGTTGCTGGCCCCATGTGCGTTCTTTACATTACATAGTTTAAATGTGCTGCCTCTACAATAACACCGTGGCCGAATCACCCTTGGGGTCACCCTAACTTCCAACAGCTTCCTTGACACTGACCTGCGAGGCCTCTACCAGCACAGTATTAATAACATGGAAGGAAATTATGTTTAGGTTACAGTCGGGGTCATTCTCATGGAGAAAACCACCCCGGGCCAAATGACCACACACCTCGCCCTTAACACACAATGGGAGGAACAGAGGGGAGTGCGGGCATAAATAAAAAACTGAGTGGGGAGGAGGAGGGACGACGACTAGAGGTATGTTTAAGATAAACACATGTTCAACGGCATAAAAAAACGGGGAAGGAGGGGGAGGCAAGAGAGGAGACTTTGGGTGCACGGCTTCAAAGAGAAATCTGGGAATTTAGTGGTGGAAACTTATTCATGCTGAAGTTTTATGCAGCAATGTGCCAAAGTATGCATAACCTATGCATATTTTTTGAACTTCAAATGTGTGTCTCTGCTGCAGAAGTGTATGATGAATGCTGTGTGTGTGTGTGTGTGTGTGTGTTTGTGCGATTGTGTGCGCCTGCCCTCCTTACCTCTTTGTCGATTCTCAGAAGCTTCTTCACAGCCACTTCCTTGTCCTGGGATCTCCACAGGGCTCTGTAGACGCTCCCAAAGCTGCCCCCTCCACAGTTCTCGTAGTAGAGCAGGTCCTCATGCTTTATCTGCACAAACGACGAGCATGGGGACGACATGGCATACTGGCTCACGCGCACACAAACACACACACACACATACACACACACACACACACGCAGCCCAAAAAGCCAAGCAGGGCTCAACCACCAGTGCCCTGAAAAAACCCCCAAAAAGTACAGAAGTCAGGGATCAGCACGAAGCAAGCCGAAGGGGGTGAGAACTAAAAGAGAGAGAGGTGGAGTGGAGTGGTTTCCTCCACACGGTCCGGGTGGATGTTGTCAGTCAGCAGAACGGATTGTCAGAGGGAAGAACCCAGAAAGTGCTGGAAAGAGAGAGAGAGAAGTTGTGCTCCCTGTGAGTCAGGGAAAACCGAAAGCCCCTCTGTCACTGCTATAGAAAGGTATTACATTGCCTGATAGTGGTGATCCAGTGGAACTACAACACAGAGCGCACACACACACACACACACACACACACACACACACACACACAAACACACACACACACACACACACACACACACACACAGCCTGGGGATGAAGGGGAGGTGAGTGTTAGAGTGTGGGTAAGTTACGGTTTGTAGTCAGTGTGTGCACTCTGCCTGTAGCTGACACACTGTTCAAATATGGTCACTGGCATCCAGGGCATTCCTTCTTCCTGGATAACTGTGGCTATATAAAGCTCTCCATATACTACACTACTCTACACTTCACGCGCGCACACACACACACACACACACACATGTGACATGTGAGATATCTGTCTACAGCTCTCTGGCCTGTAGAGTGTCAGATATAATAAATCAGTGAGCAACCAGGGTTAGGGTTAGAGACCTAAGTCTAACGCTCTCTCACACACTCAGCATCTAAAAACACACGCAGACAGGAGAAGGCAGGCAGTGACAGCTTGTTACTCAACACAACAGGAATGACCCAGTGACATCATAGAGCAAGATAGCAGTGCTGACATCAGCGCGCAAGGACAGGTGAGATCAGCTCGGGGAAGTTGGGACACTTCTGGGCCGTCGGCAGTAATCGAATGCAAAAGCAGACTAAACAGTGATTCATCGGATCATATAAACATTACTAAAAGTCTGAAGGCCTTTCCAGCAGCTGCCACAAGCGGCAATGAATCATCACACGCCACAGAACTACAAAGGTTGAATGAATGACTTTTCGATATCACTACAGAAAAAAGGTTGTGGGGTCACCAACATTCACGGGGGTTCGTCTTCTTTATCAGTCAGCCAGTTATCAAATTAAATATCTGAAGTGGAAAGTATGAATACCCAACGCGCTCTGGATACCACGAATGTCTGCATCACATTATGTTAACATCCGCAAGCTAGTTTATTTTGTGTGCTCAAAGTTGATCATTCGGTCCATTGGTGACACCTGAGAAGAGATCATATAATTAAACCTTGACAGAGATTTCGGGAAAGCAAGAAATCCGCTTTGTTGAGAATCTAGAAGACCACTGCGTCAACACTTGTGCACAAGATTGCCTATACTCTTCATCTTGCAAGCAACGTTATATCTTTCTTTCCCAGGAAAATTTATTTTATATTTAAGGTTTAAATTGTCATGAATGGATGGTAGAATACATCCTCCAAAATAGTCAAAATTAACATGAAACATTAAAAAACACTGTCTGGTATTGTGCTTGATGACATTGGAGTACTTAAAGAGAGCTTGAAAGAAAAATGGTAGAAAATGAATGCAGCAAAGCAGTCACCGGTCTCTCCAAAAGGGCTGCTACAAGATGACCTTTATTAAGCATGTTTGGGATACATATTAAAGAAGTTGTCCATCCGAAGTGGTTGCTCTTAAATCATTGAAAATATGAAGAAAAGTGTAATTGAATTATTTTGGCGTCATCTGCAGTAGTTGTTAATATTTTTGCTTTGGATCTCAGCAGCATCAGCACCCTCACTCTTTCTACTCATAGATAGTAAATAATAGTTTCTACTACTGTACTTGCAAGGCAAAAACATTTTTTTTGAAGAATGTCATCAAAGCACTGTTAAATTAGCTATTTTCTTTATTTACAAGGCAGATCACACACACAGTACAGTTACAGGCTGCTCTGGGGGAGAAGCCAGCCTCACAGCAGTTCTCGACACACACCACCACATTAAAAGCTCCTGAGATCAAAGGAAAAAACGAATGACACTTTATCAAGACCACACTCAAAAATCTACACCCACGTACTGTATATATAAAAATAAAATTACATGGACTGATCACAACTGGTAGAGATTAGCAGGTTTCAATTAATTCAATTCAATGTATGAAGTTACCATTAGGCTCTGCAATCTAGGATCAGTGCTTCCAAATTGTAAAAGGAATGCAATTTGATTTTACAGCTAACCTCAGAGCAGAGCAATACCGAGCAACTTCCTCATCTAGAATAATGCCTATTACACAGGAGTCATCTAATGCAGACAAAAAAATTAACGCAAATACTGTAGTGACAAATTGGAACACGGTTTGCGATACCATTAAGGCTTTAATGCAACTAATACTCTGCTTAGTAATTGTTGGACTGGTTATGGGACACTGATATTTACTTAAAAGGACATCAATTCCTAAAGATTTCGATAAGACTTGGATATATTCATGTAGTAAATAAGCACTTTTAGATTTCATATTTACTTCTGGGTTACTACAGTGTATGGGGTCTATCTGTCTATGAGAGGGATCATCATGGGACTAAGATTTGCTTCTCAGGCAGGTTACAGTAACATATTGTAAACTGGGGGCTCGTCTGGGGTAGCTCAACATCATAGGACTCTCCGATAGAAATCCACTGTATAGAAAACAAAGCCTATGAAGTTCAGTCATGCAGGACATCGATTCCAGTTTCTTTACAATACAGTTCTATCTCATAGGTCCCAAATGGTAACAAGTATTACGGTTGAAACCCCTTCAGTCAAGGGGAGCGGAGACACAGCGACGAGAGCAGCATAACAGCTTCTGTTCAGGCTTTTAATGGCACAGTTTAAAATCCTTGATCCATAATAGTCCATGATAGTGCTTAAGTCAATGAATGTTGGGACTTGCCACTGTACGACCAGTTGAGTTATCTTATGCAGGCGATGTGTGCGTGTGCGTGTGCGTGTGCGTGTGTGTGTGTGTGTGCGTGTGTTTTTATGCTAACGTCACAGAGAAAGGCGATGGTGGTGGAAGATTTGCCGCTCATGTCCGCCGAGGTTCCATCCTGTAGGAGAGCTGCGTCAGGGCCCTCTGGTTGTCGATCACGCAGAGCTTCCTGACGTAGGCCTGGACCTCCGCTTGATTCTTGTTGGGTTGGCATATGTCGGGGTCTAAGTAAAGAGGAGAGTGTGATTGGAAGAATGTGTGTAAAAGCAGCATGTGAATTTAAAGCTTGCTTTTAGGTAATAAACTAGACTTACTGAATGCTTGGCTTCTGCAGTGCCTCACTTGTCGAATTGTGTTCGCTATAATACGCTGGAAAGATACAAGAAAGACTTTTTAAGATCAAGATTATGACACATATACAGTACAATAGACCCCTATAATGATCAATTTGCACATTCAATGTGTAAAGAAACCTACCATTTTCTCAAAATTGACCATATTGTCAATGAAGGTCTTGTTCCCCTCGTGTGTAAATGTCATATCTGTAAAGAAAATTTATGAAAATGAAAAAGAACCCATGAGTTCATTCCCATGCGTTCTCGTTATTGACATGTGTGTCCGTTCTGTTCTCTACATTTCGTACCTTTGAGAAGAAGGGGCATGAAGGGGATGATTGGAGGCTCCAGTTTGGTGACAGTGAGGCGGTAGGACCGGTGGTTTCTTGAGGGGTCCTGTTACCAAACATACAAGTCGTGAATTTCTAACACATTTTGAACTAATTTCCTAAAGGTAGGTTTTTTTTTCAATCTATTTATAGATTTCTGCTCCCAACCCCTATACAATGGTGGTGCAACTCACCATCATACTCTCAAACTCAGCGTAGAACTTCTTAAACTTGGTGGGGAGTTTCTGCCGTAAAAAAAAAAAACATTAAATCTCAATGACAGGAGACATTAATGTAGTGGAGTACTTTAGCAAGAGTGGAATACGCCCAGGGTTCAACTGGAGATCCAGACCATAGATTAGTTAGTTATTTGACTTTTTAGGTTACCTCCCACGTCTGGCTCAGTCTGCTGACGGCCGGGTTGCTCATCCCCATAATGATGGCAAAGAATGAATTCAGGTTCTTAAACTCCCGACAGCTAAGAGAGAAATACATGCAATCAAGACAGTGAAAGTGAATGCTACTCAAAACCAAGCTAGGCAATGCATCTGAACAAGAGGGTGCTGACTCACTGTGCAGCTATCTTGATGAACTTCTTGAGGAGCTGGACTCTCTTGCTGAGCTGTCCACAGAGGCAGACCTCGGTGACCACCCACAGTTGGACCTGGTTGAACCTCCTCAGGAACAGGTCCAGGTTGGCCGTGGTCCTCCTGAAGCTCTGACGGCCAAACGTGTGGTAGAGAAGCTCATGCTAGGGAGGAGACATGAGGGGGGAAGAAGGGGTTTTCCCTTATGAACAATATTACAGCACTAATCTCTTATTCAAGCTAAAAAGCTATAGTGCGTAACTTCTGTTGCCCCTCCATGATTAATTCTGTCTGCGCATCTACAGGAGGTAAGCCTGCAGTAGATAGCGCATGGATTTTATACTTTCTGCTGAAACAACTGAAACATTTCTTTGGCGCTTCTTGTTTTTTTTCTGATCTCCTGTGCCTGTGTTGGGAGGTCACAGCAGTTTGTAAAAGCTGCCATACTAAGAAATAGTGAAAGAGTGTATTGTGGAGCTGATAGGCTAAATAAACTTTTTGTCAACTCGTTTGACGATGGCTTGAATGTAAGCGACATTCATTTCGTATATGAAAAAGTTATGCAATATAGTTTCAAAATAAAGGTGTTGCTGTCCACGCTTGTAACAGATCGCAGCCTTCTACACTGTTTTTTTGAGTGTGTGCCTGTGCATGTGTGTTACCTCATGGACGCAGCTGAAGAGCTCCCAGTCATACATGGTCATTTGGTAAGCCAGGTCCTTAGAGCTCATCAGCTCAAAAGTGGACATGGAGCCTGCAGTGGGACCGTCCTGGTCTGGAAGAGGAGTCTGAGGCATGCAGATGCAAACAATTAAAAAGCACATAACGAAACACACAACATTTTAGGTTCACACACATTAAAGTAACAATGCAAAAAAAATTTAAACATATCACTTGTTTCATATACGGTTGTGACAAGAATCCTCTGTAATATTGCCCGATAATCCCCATTCAACATGATGAACTTAACTTAAGTACTGTACATTTTATTTCCTCTGCCTTATACAACCACAAAGAGTGTTTGCTAGGTTTTTCTTCAAGCCCATTTCATAAAGTAAGTAAAGAAAAGCCTTCATCTCTTACCAGACTGTTGAGCTGCTCTCGAGGACAGGCGAATAATCGTCCGTTGATGCTCAGAGTCGAAAAAACTGACACGTCATTGGGCTTCAGGATTTGTTTTTCTGTAACAAAAATGAGGGAAGCTGAGTTTTCATCAACACCCACGTATGGACAATGTCCATATTGAACACCGTTAAGATACACCACTTTTAAGTGAGCAAACGTTAAAGCTTTAGTGTGTAACTTGTGTTGCCCTCATGAGGAATTCTAACAACACTGTCGGTGCATCTACATGAGGTAAGCATTCGGTGATCCAGCAGATTGGCTTATTCAACTTTGTGTAAACTCGTTTGGCTATGGCTTGAACGTAAACGACACTCATTTACATGAAAAGGTTACGCACTGTAGCTTTAAATCCTGCTCCTTACATACTGTACATGGAGATCAACCTGTGTCCTTACCTCCAGCAGAGCTGAGGGAGACCAACAGGAGCTCTTCGGTGGTGCCAAGTTTGTCGGCCACAGCGCTGATCACTTCTCTTCCCGTCGACGCCACAGCAACCCGGATTGTAGAGTAGGTGTGATCGCTGCAGTACACCTTCAATAGGACTAGACACACATTTGGAAAAAAACTGTAGTGAAACCCTTAACCTTCATCTACTGAGGGACACGAATATCCACATTCAAATGTCATGGCAATCTGGAAAACAGTTCACACAAACTTACTGTCGTCATGGTTCCTAATAGGCTGTTTCTTCTGCAGCCTTTCCTCTCCATTGCTGAACTGTCGTATGAGGGACTTCTGTGGAATTACACCAGACAGTACATAGTCAGCCCCGTACACTACCTTGATGCAGCTTACCTTGTGAAACGTGCAATAAATTTTTTTTTTAAGAAAAATGGTCTCGCCATACTTTTTTGGAGGATTTGGCTTCTTCTGAACTACAAATGTAAA
Organism: Ammodytes marinus; assembly: GCF_949987685.1. Classification (NCBI taxonomy): domain Eukaryota; kingdom Metazoa; phylum Chordata; class Actinopteri; order Uranoscopiformes; family Ammodytidae; genus Ammodytes; species Ammodytes marinus. The sequence goes on along the minus strand of NC_137213.1, from coordinate 19,493,625 downwards.
TGAGAAAAAAGGAAAAAGTCTCAATAAATGTGGATGGCACATAAAAACATCACATAAATAAAGGTGAACGTGCAGGATCTGGGAAACGTACTGCAATTTGACAACTTTCTCCAGGTCGGGAACCAAGTCTTTCAAGGCTCTCAACATCCGAGAATCATTTGATAAACTCCCGTACAACTCCTGCAGAAACAAGGGAGGAAGATGCCATGCTCACACACCGTACATGTGTAAAATGTATTCATTTGACTAGCTAACTAAAAGCTTTCTTCAGGGTTACCTCAAGGAAAGCGATAGGAGCAGGCTCCTCCTGTAGAATGTATGTGTGTGTGTTAGCCCAGCGCAGGGCCAGAATGAGGGCTTTCCTCTTACTGTTGAGAGCATACTCCAACCGTTCCTGTTCTGAGCCGGGCGGAGATACCGCATGGTAGGTGCACGCAGGGTTAAAGACAAATACAAAGATCGTATACACAAACATGTATATATTTTTACTCAGTTTTATGCAGGGTTTTCAAACAGTTAAACATCTAGAGGTAGGACGTAGACCTATCACTGCATCCTAGGTACCAGACATTTGCATCATAACAAACATTATTTGTTTGCATCATATCATCAAGTAGATGAACAGACGCACTACAATGACTAAGACAAATAAGAAAAGACCTTCTTGGCTGGGATTGCAACCTATTAGCCTGGTGTGAAGGGAGGTGAGCGGTTCATTAGTGCTGGATGGTCAACTGCTGCTTCAGCGCTTCCATAAGCAAAACCCCTGAGGTGTCCGATCCAAGATGCTGTCATTAGCCCTGTTATAGCATGCAGCAAACAATAGACACTTGTCACTTTCTGACATGTTGTAAATTTGTAAGTGTATGTGACCTGATTAGTGGCCATCACGTGAATAACAAAAAAAAGAAAATAGAAAAATGGCGTGTATAAAGGGCTGAGAGCAGAAAAGGATATTGTGCCATGAGGAGAGGGCACAGCTGGCTGTTGGGCATGAAGACACAGTGCATGAGGACAAAATCATCCACTGCTGGGTCTAACAGACAGGAAGAAATAAACAGACAACAAGAGGGAAGAGAGTCAGGTGGTAAAGGAAGAAATAGGTTCAAAAGGTAGTGAAAATGCCAATCATTGTAATCTCTCTTTCAATCCCTCCTTTTTTAAACACAATGCATTTGATATAGTGTCTTGACCATCTCTGCTAAGCAACTATTCAAAATTCATTTAAGGCTAAAAGCCAATTAATTTTGCATTTCATTTTGGCTACCTGGTTCACTGTGATGTATGTCCATCCTCATAGTCTCCAGGAAATGCTCAAGAATCTTCTCTGGTGTTCCTGATATCACAGTGTACCTGCAAAAGATGCAAAACAATGTCATGAAAAAACTGCAACCACTTATCTTTGAGAGATAGACAGAGAGAGTTTAATTCTAAATATGTGTGCAAGACTCCTCACACATACTTGATGCTTCCCAGTGTGGAGGTGCGAGGGCTCTTCTCTAACACCAGCACAGCTTGTTCATGCTCTTTTAAGCGCACTGTATTGGCTTCCACATCCTAGGACGTATGGACAAAATCGGTTATGTGAAATGCAAAAATTTGGCTTTTCAAAAAAATAAACATGTAACACCAATCCTCTGCCAGAGGAGGGAGACAAACATCCTAGTCAAGCAGAATCACCTGCAGCATGGTGCTTCAACAGTTATCATTTATTTAAATAGAGGTAGCAGTGACTTTGTGAACATGCATTTATGTATGCATTAAAAAACACTATTTGTCATAATATGATAAATGGTGACAATGTGTTACTGGTGGGATAACACTTGTATCGCATCAGGGAATAAATGTTTCTGCTCTGCCAACCCTGAGTATCCTGTTGAAGTCTTCCTTGTCCACGCGAAGGAAGTGGCAGTTGTCCTCTCTCAGGACGATGGAGGCAGCGCGGGGTGAATCTGTAACCAGGGCCAACTTTCCAAAGTCATCCCCCTCGTGCAGCGTACACACCACACCCTGAGACACACACACACACACACACACACACACACATAAACAAACGAGCTCAGACACTGACCCAGTTTACTAGTCATTGTGAGCCCTGAAGAAAAATCTGTACAGAGCAAGAGGACTGGTATGAATCATCTGGACAGTGTGTGTGTGTGTGTGTGTGTGTGTGTGTGTGTGTGTGTGTGTGTGTGTGTGTGTGTGTGTGTGTGTGTGTGTGTGTGTGTGTGTGTGTGTGTTTGGTAAGCGTGCGCAAGCCTGTGTGTGTAGAGCGCAAGTGTGATGGATGCACAGACACATACATGAGCATGAGTACATCTGCCTGTATACAGTGGTAGTAAATGAGTGTGAGGTGTGAAATTGTGTTTGCGGACAATCCCTTAAGCTATTCAATCATAGTGATGAGTCATTGTGAGCTGAGCAGAGTTTGCCAAAAACTACACACACCACACATTGCAGTCTATTACATACAGATAATATATCATCAAATGACGCAGAAAAACAAAAAACAATGCTCGTGTCTGACAAAGATGTTAGGTGGAAGAATGCATTCACACACACACACACACACACACACACACACACACACCTTGCCATAGATAACCACATTGACAGAGCCCTTCTGGATGATGTACCATGACGTGCCCTCCTCTCCTTGGTTGAACACTGGATATATAAAGAGGACAACTGTGTATTACTAACACATACATTATTAACACACACACAAACACATATGTGGCAAGACTTTAAATACCCCTGCTGTACACTACGTACACAAACAACAATTCATTTTAGGAAATGAGCGAAGACTCACACACGGTTCCAGCTTTCGCATGCGACTCGAAAATGACAACGCTCGCCAGTTCCCTCTTCACCTACAAACCAGAGCACACTGTTGAGTCACAATGGATTTGACTTCACTGCAGGAATATATGAGAGGAAAGTGAAATGCACCGATCACGGTGTTTAAGGATTATTCAAAAAGTGACATGACAGCATCAAACTTGCGTTTTTGCTTAAAGGTGCTCTGAGGAACTTTCAGTGTGTGTTAATTCTAGCGACCCCTTTGGTCAAAAGCAGTGGTGTTTTTACCACGCCAGCTGTTGTTCCTGGGTGAGCGTACCCATGACAAAGGCATTAAGAAAAACTATATAAAAATAGCATTCTTTGCACTGATGGTCTCGTTTGCTGTTACATGTAATTTATGATCATCAGAGGAAAAATTAGATTGATTCAGAAATACTTAAAAGTTCCTTGTAACACCTTTAAATGTATATTTATAAGCATGGTGTTCAAATGGATAATGGAGGAAAATAGGATTAAAGAACAGTTAAATGAAAAACCTTGTGGAACTTTTTAAACTGTGGCCTTTTATTACTGTAATAATGAGATTGCATTTGAGACATGTAATACTGATCCTAGGATAATATAAAGTATTAAAAGCCCAACAGAATTTCTTCAGGAGCCACTACAGGCTTAAGGACTCCTCCATCTGGTGAACGCGTGCAAACACAGGGGCAGATTAGTGTGTTAAACTGTGTCCCATTACGCTGGTAAGAGAAATGCCGACAGTGACTATAACACCACCCTCTGGTTTTAGACTATCCCAAGTGGTCTTACTTCGGCCCTTGTTGGAAACCTGTACTGTCCCTTTAAAAAAGAATAGTGGAGCAGCTGACTCACAGTGTTGGAGAGGTGAGCTAAGGCCTTGATGTGAAGCAGCTCATCATAGATGATCTCCAGGTCATCCCCTGTCCTCTGACCAGGCCTGCGCACACACACACACACACACACACACACACACACACACACACACACACACACACACACACACACACACACACACACACACACACACACACACACACACACACACACACACACACACACACACACACACACACACACACACACACACACACACACACACACACACACACACACACACACACACACACAGGGTCAGTTAGTCAGAATCAACTCACTGCCAAAAGTTCATGCCCTCTGATAACATTGTGGCAAATTTAGTCGTGACACATCCTACTGCTTAAATAGTGTTTTGAAAGTAAGTCACGACAGCCGAGTTATTCATCCCATTTTTAAATATTACTGTGCCTTACAAATATTGGTTTAAGTTACATTGGGTTAAGTATGCCTCACAAAGCGTAATCAAAATTCAGCAAACACGGCTGGAAGGATACATGGTTAAATCAGCTGTTATAATTCACTTGAAAGTAATATCTATGTATGTGTATGAGCACTTGTAATATGTGTGTATTTACTGTATATAGCCACTTTCACACAGTTTCACACATAGTTCCAGAGAGAGAGAGAGATTTGTAATAGTGCTGTGAATGCAAGTTAAGGCAACGTTTTTGATCTGCACTGACGATTTCCTGAGGATCATGCGCAGCAGGGCGTCAGGGCCGATCTGAGCGAGGAAGAGGATGGTCTCCGGCAGCTCTTCCTCACTCTCCCTCTTCTCCTCTTCGCTAGGCAGCGGCGTGTCTTCCTCCTCGTCGTCCAGGAAACGGTAGAACAGGTACTTGTCCTGGAAACCCAGCTCCTGATCCACTGAAGAGCAGACAAAGGGTGAGAAGACATACATTTTAAAAAGACACTTATGTACTATATCGTAAGCGCCTGGTGACTTTCTCATCTCACAACATCATTTCAGAAGCCTTTTGAGTATGAGTTCAAAATTCAAATCAATATTTTATGCTCCTGCTTTATGATGAACTCCCCTGCTGCTATTCGTACTGGCACCCCCACTGTGATTGATGTGCAGATTTTATGTTAAACAGAGACACTTTGCTTTAAGTATAAAACCTATTTCCACTATGATAAAACTTTAATTTATACTCTAAATAGCAATAATCTTAATTTATGTGTTGAATACAATTAGGATAAAGTGAAGATGTTATTTTTTTTTACTGCCTTTGCAATAGAGGTTAAGGAAAAGACTATTGAATGCATGCTATGAAAATGGTACAGTGCACGCAATCAAACCAAAGAGCATACACTGATGAGAGAGCCTAAGTTTTTAGTTACCATGGTTGAGCACCCCTTCTTCTAGCAGTGCTTGCCACATCCCAACCGCGTGAGACCGCGTGAGAACACACGCACTCTGCAGCACTAGCCAGTCCACCAGCTCTGTGCCTACACAGCATTGTCTGTGATACACACAAATCAATTATTTATTTATTTTTCAAGAAAAAGCGGTTTCATGCATAATTCTGTGTAAACACGCACACTCTTACCTGTATGTCTTAAGGTGGTACTTTCTGTCTCGGATCATGTGTGGGGCTCTGGACAGGATGGCGTTACGGAGAACCTTCCCCGCTCTCTGCAGCTTCTCTGAAGGAATCTGTACAGACGGGAACACCAAAGTAGTTTGGTGAACTGTTATCTAAAGAGCTAACAATTGATGACTCTGGGATGTAACGTTTACACATACAAAAGGCGAGAGAATTACCAATCCAAGTCAACAGCTTAATGAAAAAAATGCAACGTTGCCCTGAACATGGGCCTCCTCAGTGCAATATTAAATGTATTGCAATATTTTGCAAACTGGCTAGAATAATACCACCGATCTTTGTGTCCAGGTGAGCTAATATTGCAAGGTTGAACTGCAAATTCTGACTGCCAATTTAAATCAACAAATTATTTTGTAAAACCATGGGAACATCTCAATAAAACATACAGTAGTAACATTCAGTACAGCATTAAACAGCATTTCACAGTAAAACTGCATCAAAAACACACAATGCATACACACTAACACATCCTATACACACCACACTACACCTGTACATCAGAAATAGAAGAAAAGCTCAGATGTGTATGCACACACACACATACAAACAGCTGTTGTTGAAAAACAACAAAGGAACACATGCTAATTGGCAGATGGGATCTCTCTTCTATGTGCATGCATTAGCTAGCATTAGAATATGAACAGAGGATCACAGCTGTGAGCCACTTGTCTCCTCTCAGAACACACACACACTCTGGCATTCAGGTTCATTCACAAACATGAAAAGTCTGTAGCAGCGTACAGGTTTATGACACTGCTCTACAGAATGATGCTTTAGTTATTTTCTAAATTGCCTTTTGATTTCAATAATAACAACTGCATTTTTTATAAGGTTAAAATCACTCATCTGTTTGCCAGCTCTACTGAACCAAAATATGGGGCCAAAATATACATTTCTGCTCAAGCCTCTATGCCCTGTCCGCACAGATATTCTGATAGAAGAAGTGAGCTGCAGTGGGGAATAGAGGAAGCCAAGATAAAGTTGGACTGCCTGGTCTGCAACGTATTGGTCGTGAGTTTGGTTCATTCATGCTTTGAGCTGTGTGGAAGTGAACAGCTCACTGAAACGTATTGGCAGACCTTATTAGATGGATCAAGTTGCCATGCTGAACGTTTTTTTTTTTGTCTTTTTCTACTTCCTGCACAATCAAAGATGGATATTTATCTCAGAAAACAGGAGCTGGAGTGAGAGTATACCTTGCTGTGAGCTTTGTTTGTAGGGTCCGAGTTCATGTTGTCTTTGTCTGTGAGTCCTGAGGAGGAAGACACTGTTGAATTAATAATTTTTACAAGGTGCAGATACTTTTCACTCCCAAAACATCAAAATAAAACCTATTCATTACGTAGGTTAATCTTCCTTGTCTTCTTCTAATATATCTTATTATTTTACATATACTACATGGCATTACAATTTGTTTCTAATTTTATGAACAACTAAACACATCTGGGGCCTCATTTATAAAGGTGTGCATAGAATCCATCCCAAAACATTGTGTCCGCAAAATTGGGATTTATAAAACTGTGCGGCGCACAGTTGCACGCAATCTTCCCTTTATAAATACCCACCTGCGGTGAATTGTGCGCGGACGATCTCTGCCCCGTGTCCTCCCACTTCACCTCCCAGTTTCATCCCACAATCTACCATACATGGCGAATGCTTAATAACTCCTGAATATGGTGACGCTCTTAATAAGCACGGCATTTTGACTGACATGAGGAGAGAAAGGAGGTGACCGGCCACAAAGAAAGCTACTGGGAAGGAATAGAGCCTGCGCCATGCGTCGCTGAAACTGGCTCAAACACACACACGCGTGCACTGATCACATACCATGATTGGCGCAGTCATTATAGTCTTTGTAAAGCAGTTTCGCCCAACTTTGTACTGTATGAAATATCACGTATTAGCCTACCTGTAGGATATGTAGGCCTACATAAAATGTGTTGTGAAAAGTGAAATAATGCATTAGCCTATAGTCTATTCCAGAGCATTGTTTCCCTTCCGTGAGATCCACACATTTCCAACAACGCCAGATTATAGTTTAAACTTCCAGGTTAAATTGTTATGGGAAAGAGATGCATGTAATAATTTGCTAAATTCATAACTTGATTTTATCAAACGAAATATACTGTTTTAATTAATAGTGTTGGCCTTACCTTTGTACAAAACTACTTTTTACACACTGCCTAAAATATAGATTTGCTCTCCTGCTGGCCACTCACGGACACACCTCCCGACGTATATGATATTATTATAGAGTAGCGCAATAACGTTCAATTTAAAAATATAACCAAAACATGTTAAGACCTATTATTTTGTGGTGTTGCCATTGAGTGTCGCTAATTCCCCAAGTCAAGAAAACCTTGCGGTAGCTCTAGGCATGGTCAAAAGTTGGCGTAGGAATACGCACACTTCTCCGCAAAGAATTTTTCTATCAATACCAACGTTTGCCACCGCACATTTTACCGCACACTTCTGCCTGTCTACGCAAGGTTTTTTATGCACAGCAAGCTTTATAAATGAGGCCCCTGGTCCAGTTTTTAACTAAATTAGCGACATTTACAGCATGTCATTCATTCTGGTGTGTTTGTGTGTCTCTACTCACTGTCATTGTTGGATCCACTCTCCATAGCTCCATAAGGAGGGGCCAAGAGTCCAGCCAAGCTCTGACGATACTTCTACAAGTCAAAACACAAAACACTTGAAAACATTTCAACTCTATTCTAATGAAGTATGATGTATAAAAAAGACATACTCATTCAATAAACATCAAAACCAATGTTTTTAATGTCTGTAACATACACACATACACAGTCACACAAACACTACAAGTGCTCCTCAAAACAAAGCCCTTTGTACAACCAAGATCATTTACATGCAGAGCAACTAACATTATATAACACACACACACACACACACACACACACACACACACACACACACACACACACACACACACACAGCAGCAGCATTCAAAACAGGGTTAATGAGGGCAGCCAATGCTGCTAAATGTGTACAGCTGTTGAGAACAATAAGCTGTGTATGCAATTCAATAGAAAAGATGCACAGTAGGTCATTTGGAGCCTCAATGTGCCACCGCTCTACAGCAAGGTCATTACCAAGCAACCCAAACCTTTTGAGGATTGCGAGGTACACACACACACTAAAGAGTGGAAAGGGGGATAGAGAGATATCCTCTGTTTGACCTCAAGACACACACAGCCCCCTGTCTCTGTCACTCTCTCACACACACACACACACACAAAGAAAAACGATTTCTAGGAGTTTCACTTACATTTTCGTGAAATACACAACAAAAGTAAAATTGACATTTGGGATAACATTAGACCTTCCAGCCCCTTGTGCACACCACATACACAGCTTTACAGTGGAGAGTCTCACATACTATACTACACAGCTTTACAGTGGAGAGTCTCACATACTATACTACACAGCTTTACAGTGGAGAAGTCAGACTCACCTGAGGTGGCACACTCTGCTGCCTAATGTTGGACGGCTTGAAACTCCAGAGAGCTGCCCTCTGCTCCTTTACAACTCACACACACAAGCCACCGGATAGCATCCTGCTCAGAACAAGCCGCTCTCCTCCTTTTTTTCTCCCTCTCTCTAGCTCTCTCTCTCTCTCTCTCTCTCTCTTTGTCTTTCTCTCTCTCTATCACACAAATGACCCAGTGTCTCTCGCTCGCCCTCTCTCCCTGCGACCCAGGCCAAGGACCAAACCACTTTCTCTCACAGGTTACCACGGTGATCTGAGTGTCTTTATGACCAGTCTACTCCAGTAGAGGAGGAGAGGGAGAAAGAGAGGGAGGGAGGGAGGGAGGGAGGGAGGGAGTGAGAGACAGAGAAAAGAAAGAAAAGCCTAGTGAGGGTGAGGGGTGAGGAGGGAGGAGGGAGGAGAGGAAGTATGCTGGCAAAAGACACGGTACGGCCAATAGTGGAGAGAGGAAGTGGGCAGGAGAAATGTGCAGCAGGTGAAAGGGACAGAGGAGTAAATGAGGATAGAAACAAAAAAAGAAAGAGAGAGGGACTTTCAATAGGAGCCCGTTGAGTCCGGGCCAACCAGCCGTCCTCCGTTTGATTTACTGTTGTGTATGTTTACACGCATCTGTCAGAGACAACAGCCCCGATTTGCATGTACACCGTGTTTATTCAACCCACTGCCACTTGGTGTTAGAATTATGGAGCAGCGCCTTTTCTTTCTTTCATCCTTCGCATCAAACGAATGCCTGCATTCATCCCGTAGCTTTCTAGTCCCGGGCCACGCGCACACACACAAGCACACAAACACATGGATGAAACACAAAGATCCTTTTACTATGGGCTGAATATGATTCAAAAAGGAGGACAACCTCAGGCTGTGCTATCTGCTTTATATGTCTATCGTCCTAAAATAGACAGCACAGAGGAGGGCCGAGTGCACTTAGTCAAAAAACAACACTCTCAGCCTGATAATAACAGAGCACTCACGCTTTAATAACCAATTATATATGGCTGTATATCTCGCCTTTACATCTTCCTGTATCTTCAAACAGAGGTATCACGTGTCAGTAAACCCAATATGAAATAGTAATAAAAAATACTGAAGAGGTCTTTTTTTTCAAACATTTCAACAACGAATCGATAGAAGCGTTTTTCTCCTGAAGCGGATAGCAGAAAGGCCATCAAAACACCATTATCTTTAGAGAAATAATTAAAGGTTTTGTCAACAGTGTAAAGTAAACAATGCTCATGGTCATATCAATTTTTGAATATAACAATTTTTTTGAATATTTACCCATGTAGAAACACATTGACAAGTTTAACCACAGAATAAAGCCATAGTTTTACTACCAAAACCAATAATTAACACACTGAAAATTAGAGTGAATATACCTGTCTAATCAGGGTAATAAAATCTCTTATCCCATATCCTTTAATTAATTACTAAAAGTGTGCTAGTAGAAATTAAAGTCTACATTCAAAGAGTCCATCATTGATTTACAGTGACAAAGAAAACAAGACAAAATAAGACTACTGCAACTACTTTCATTTCCTAACATTAAAGAATGCAAGTTTTTCTTTATCAAGCAATGGAGTGGACACCACTTGGGACATGTTCTTGGAAATAAATGTGTCCAAATTTCTTTGAAAAAAAAAGAATTTTTTGTTAATTCTTTAAATCTGAATGGGCCATTTTGAATATGTCATACTGGATTTGACACACATACTCTCTCTCACTCTCTGTCTCTGTATGCCTATGTCAGCTTATTGAGTATCACCTGAGGTATGTGTCTAATAGGTGGAATAGAGGGCACTGTTATGGTGGACAGCCCTCTTGTGGTTAGAGGCACAATTACAATGGAAAGCCTCCTGAAATGTTGCAGGGGAAACCTTTTCCAACCATTTAGGTATGGTACCAGGACAGAGTTCATGCTGAATTATGAAGACCATACTGAATTAAACTCTCTCTCTTGCTCTCTCACCTCCCAGAGGCTCTTGAATTCCCTCTGTTCGATTCGGAGCAGCTCACTGGTCTCCCTGCTGACGATGGTAGCGTGGCGCGGTGTGTTGTCCAGGATGGACTCCCCGAAAGCTGTCCCAATCCCCAGTGTACAGATAGTGACGGCATCCTGCACACACAAATACATCTCTTGCTTAAATAGCTGCCAGAGAATAAAGGTTTGGGAGACCAAGCGTTTCAATTTAAGGCTTAAATAAGCTTAAATGATACACACAGGAGTAATGGTCAGTAACAAATAATAGGGCTACAGCTAATGATTATTATATATTCAATTATTAATTATATTTTTGAATAATATTTCATTCTTCATTACATCATAAATAAGTGCTGAGTGCTTCAAATGCTCTTCACGGTTTTCTAGATGAAATGTCTACAGTCCAAAAAACTAAAATATTATTTTTCTATCGTCTTGTAAAGATAAAAAAGGAGCACATTTTCAAATTTTAGAAGCTTAAATTAAAGAATATTTTATCAATTTAAAAAAAAGACTAAATAGGTGCAGATTATTGTGGATTGACAGACATTGACAGCCCCTTGACATATTGCAGCAGTAGCATACAGATATACTGTATGTATAAGTTAGCTGTATAAAAAAATAAAAGATGACAGACATGAGCAGTAGACAGATTGATATATGGTGATTAATGCAAATAGATTCAAATATGTGGGACTTGTAAACAGAGTATTCTGTTAGAAAAATAGCTCTGGGTGCTTGATATAATTGGTCATGCCGGGGGCAATCAAGCACACATACAGAATGCTTGCACACACATAGACCAACACCATCCAATGATTTAAACATATATTCCGCATGCAGTGGAAACCCTTTTCAGCCATCCAAACTGACATTTCAAATATAGCCACAGAAACTAGGCCACCAATGGCACTTTAGGGCTACATACATGAAAAGGACGATTCACAATGGAGGGGCTCCCATCTTCAACTGGGAGCAAATCCTCTCTCTCTCTCTCTCCCTGCCTCTCTCTCTGTCTCCCACTCTCTCTTCTCCCACATGTCATTCATCTCCTCTATATGTGCAGTTTAACCCTGTTTCCACACTCTGTCATATACGCTGTAACACATCCGAAAGAACAGTCCTCGGTGGACCTATTGTCTGTACTGTGGCAGCTTTGCTCCAGCATATTCAGGGTGCATGATGACATGAGCTAATGTACTAGAACAATGTCAGCATTGAAGGGAGTTTTGCAGGAACAGGAGGAGCACTTGTGGGAGAGGCCTGGGACTGAGGAGTAGGTTTTGATAATAATAACAATAGAGAATAGGTAAAAAAAGGTCAACTTTGCAAAAATAGAAAGGAAATTACAGGATGGTGCCCCAGTAGATATATTATTAATTAATGTATTCATGATTGGGACACAAGAAGATAAATGAAGCAAGTTATTATGCATGTACTGTAGCTCCAGTCTGACTTGAACTGGATGAAATGAATTGAACTTGGATCTCACCTGGTGGATTGCGGTTTCTGACACTTTGACATCCAGAGAGCCGGACAGGACAGCGTACCAGCTGGTGCCGATGTCCCCCTGTCGAAACACTGAAGACAGCAAAACACATTCATGAATTGAAGAAAAAACAAGATTCCACTGTTCTCTAATATCATACCACAATCAATTCATTTAGAAGATACACTTGTCCCCCAACTGACATTCACATTGGTTTTGCTCTAGGAAGTAAAACACAAAATGCCCACGGTTAATTTAACCATACAAAAAAAGAACAATAGATGCGAGGGGTGAGTCAGTTAGATTCCTAAATTGGAGCAACTGAAGCTTTTCTCTCCATTTTGTATGAGTGTAAATTATCTATTATATATATATCAAACAAACTATTTTAACGGCACATGCACAATTCTTCTGATATTTTATGGGTGAAGCAATTATTTGAAAAGCAATAAACAGATCATCGTGACATATCATCAATGCAACACTCATTAGAGTGTGTCCATACAAAGGCCTCTGCAGGACGGTGATCATATGTGCTAACATCCATATTATAAAAAATGTCCTTACATCATTTGTGTTTGGAGAGGTATGTGCAGTGCAGGCATGTGATTAAAATGACAGCACTTTGCATTAAAGCAGCCTTAAGAAACAGAAAGAAATGGGATCTTCTGCAGCCCGACTGTCATATAATAATTGTGTAATGATGCTGTTGATGTACACAAAACCACACCGTGACATGTCATGTCATAATCTCATGTTAGTGTGTGTGTGTGTGTGTGTGTGTGTGTGTGTGTGTGTGTGTGTGTGTGTGTGTGTGTGTGTGTGTGTGTACGTACACGTGATGCCTTTCTCCAGACATTCGTAGAAGGCAGAAGCACAGATCTGCAATAGGAGTGGAGGCGGAAACCTCTGGAAAGCTTTGACCTCTCTCAATCTGGTCAGAATAATGTCCACATCCTCTCCCGAGCGCTCAGTGGGCCTGTGCACAAAATAACCGCCATTAATCTATAACCTATATAAAGTTAGCTTGTTTACAGGATCATATCGGTGTTCTTGTCATGTTTGTGGCCTATTAACTGCAAAAAACATTGATACAAAACGGTTCACTGTGATGGATCATCTGTCCCAACTCCCAAGCGAGTTTATTTTTGCAGAAATCAATCAAAATCCTACAGTGTGCTTTGGAAAGTGGTTGGCAGCAGTAATGTTGAATATTTGCATTGAGCAGTTTATGGACAAAAACGTGAATAATCAGTGGTCTTTTCCTTTAAGATAAAAGCCAGTCCTATTGTTTTAGTATTATCTATGCACACACTGCCTCATTGTTCAGCCTGGTGTCTTAGCGATAACGGTCGCGAGGGCCGCAGGCGTTGCTTCTCTCGGCTCAGTCAGACCCCCCACAGGGTGTGAATGTAAGATCTCATTTGTAACACAGTTCCTTCAGAATTGGCTTCAAATGTGTGCACACGCAAGAGAGCGAGCACGCCACTGTCTGACATCTAGCCTACGCTGCCGCACAGGCACGAGAACGCACAGAATTTTGATCCGAGATCTTAAAACATTCTGTTCTTGTGATGTGGTGGTGAAAAAAAAACTACATAGCCAAAACCTCTGAGTAACACAGAATGAAGTCAGCCTCATTCATTCACTTATTTTCCTATGCTAGTGACTCATCCTTGCACGTGTGTGTGTATGTGTCTGTTTGTTTGTTCACAAAAGGAAAGCTAATGCTCTTCTCCCCTTCACAGCGAGAAGCCGTCTATCCCCTCTCCTCCCTTATCTCCTTCCTCTTCCCTCGCTCCGAGGTCTCTCTCTCTTTCTCTCTCCTCTATGTCTGCCTCCACTAAACATTTCCCTAATCTCCATCCAATTTTTCTTTTTGCTCTTGCTCTCTCAAGACTTGCCTCTTTCTCTCAGGAACATGATAGGCATGATGGGTAAAGAACAAACGGCCCTCTCCTCTTCTTTAAGCTAAACCCATTTTTCTCCTCTCCAGTGGCGGCACATTCACGTATCCCTGCACCCATTAAGTCCCCACCACTAACAGACAAGCACTTACTCCCTATCCTCCCATTATTATCCATTTATTTCTGCTTTGCAAGCTCACAGGCGACTATTACTCCTTGTCCTCTAAACCCACACGTGCGCACACACACACACACACATACACACACACACACACACACACAGATGAACACACATGCATTTGTGTCCCCAAGCAGTAGCACTGTAGATTGTCCTCTGTACCGGGGAACGGTCCTCCCAAATAAACACAGGCTTAGCCTAAAGGGCTACACAGATTCCAGTCATACAGAGTCAGCCTCGAACTCTGGGAAATTACAGACAGGTCCTTTTTTTCTCTCTTTCTCTCTCCCTTTTTTACTGTCTGTGACTCATCCTCCCATCACCCCCCCTCCTACTGCTTGCATATTGGCCATCGGTGCTCTGACCGAGCGTCATCACACCACAGTGTATAGGCTGGGTTAATGCTTTAGACAGGTGGGCTCTCACACACTGCTACAGTGAGAGACAGGGAGGTTAACTGTGCCATGCCGGCCTCACCCTTCATGCCATCGGCATCGGTGAAACTGTTAAAATCCGTCAGTCATCATAATCTCTCGGTTAAGTCCTATAGGTCATTCTTTCTCCCGTCTCTGTGCTTGCTCGCTCCCTTGCATGTCCAGAGGAATCTTGCTTGCTTTAGTGGGTGTGAGACGGATGTGACTTGAGAGCTGCTGTTCACCTTGTCTTACTCTGCTGTCTTCCTCAGTCTCTCCCCCCACTGCTCACGTCAGCAGATATCTCAGCTTTCAACTATACACTTTGTGGCAACACACGTGCGCACGCACACACACACACACACACACACACACACACACACACACACAAGCACACAGGACTTACAAATCGAGCGGCATGCAGCATGACATACACTGACTACAAAAATGGAGGGACACAGCAGAAGGTTCTGCAGATTGTTTTGAGTAAAACATCCATCTGGAAGGATTCGCTGTTTCCAGACAAATAAATCATAGGTTGATTTGTGGCAGCTCACCAAAATGTCAAAACAAGCCTCCTCAACACAAACAGATTACCCCGGGGCTGGCAGATTAACGCGTGGTAACTGTAACAGAGACACTCTTGAATCATATTTGCACAGCTCATTGGCCTCCCCGTCTGCTTCACCAGTAAAAAAAAAAAAAAAAAAAAAACTGAGATCCTGTTAAAACACTGCATATGTTATCAGCATAAACACAACGCAGCTCACAATTTATCATTGAAAAAATTACTCATTCAGCAAATCAACCTTCACTCTGTGTGTATGAGAGACTGTAGCTTTGACTTAGGGGACTTTTTTCTCTTGGACTTATTGTTTACCAAGTCATATTGAAAGTGTGTGAACTGGTCCCAGTGCTTCAACCAGCATCTGGACCGCTGCTATTCGGGTGTTTTGATTGGACTGTCTATAACCTCCCCCGGGGCAACACTGAACAATAACAAATCTGACCTTATCTCACACACATTTCACACTCGCTGGCAATAAATGTCTTTGGGCAGATATATTAGCGACATTGGTATCTTAACTGCTGCCTGTCTTTTAGCTATTGCCTCTTCCCCCGCCTCTTACTCCCTCACACATCAACAGTTCCTGTGGATGAAAGCTACCAAACACTCACACACACACACACACCGCCTGATATTGATTGAGTAAGGAGGAGCATAGCTAAAGGAGCGCTGAGTGCTCTACAATAAGATCCTGTCCCGTCTAATCTGACGACCCAGGCTGGCCTTACTGACACCCACAGTTCTACTGCATATCAGCAACATTTACTTTAGAGACTTACAGAACTGTAGGGTGCCATTTGGCGGATGTGTTTTTTTAAATATGAAACACCAGATTGGTCACACTCATAATGATTGTTATAATCATATTTTAGCCAATGTTCCATTCTTTCACAACTAAGTACCCCACAATCTATCAACACACAATAACTCAAATGATATATTATATTATATTATATTATATTATATTATATTATATTATATTATATTATATTATATTATATTATATATAAAATACCTGAATTTAATTTGTCTTTGTTTTTTGATTTTTTACCAAACCAAGTTGAATATGTTTGATCGGCAAAACAAGCCATTTGAAACCATCACAGTGGATATTCAAGAGGAGTTACCAGTAGATTGATCACTGAAATGGATGGTAACATTGTTGCAGCCCTACAGCGCATTGTAGGCCTATTTAAATCATGCAACCAGATAAAGTCTTGTTACAGGTGAGGAGGAGAAGACAAGATGGTAGCTTCAGGTTGCCAATGGTAACATGGGGATGTGTCATAGAGAGGGGTGTGCAGTGTATGTGTGTGGGTGTGAGCTATGGGGTGCACTCCTTTTACATCATTGCTTGCTTTTTGGTGTTAGGTGCATCACCCACAGTTATTAACCTATGGGCAGGCATTTTGTCTTGTTTATTTATTCAAGTCCTTTCCCTTGGATAGGTTAGGCATATGGTTTAATTTTTTAATTTTTATATTTTTGGCACAGCATGCCCCCAGCATGCAACCTTTCAATGTTAACTAGAAAGATGCAGCAGCATGGATGGACTGAAAGGATTTCTAAGCACTGCAGTTTCCGGATTGTGAAATGAGATGACAATAAAACATAGCTTACTGTAAATTGTTGCTGTTCAGTCATTGTAAACTGTGCAGTCAGAGCAGACAAATACTGCCTCACATGCAGCATTGTGAATGTGATATATATAAAAAATCGCATTAACATAATCCATTGACCTGCATCTAATCCTCATTTAACAAACACCCAAAGGTGAGGAATTCTAAAAACGTATTTCTATTTGATTTAGGCAGACAGACATAAACCATGTGCGCCTTTGAGCCAACTATCACAGCTCATGCAGTGCTCAGACTACATCCCGGTGAACCTCGAAACCAGCAACGCCTTTATTTTGACCGGGCGGCCACAAAGATGGGAATTACAAAATAAGGCTTTCTATTGTTATGCTCTGCAGCTGGATGGGAGATACCAAATTCCCTGAAAATGACAATAACCTAGAGTGTATGCCAACGACTAGGCGTATATGCTATTACTGCACACTCACTCACACACACACACAGCACACGCAGCGATCGCCGGCTGCGATGTATCACGTTGACGCGGTTGAATGAAGGAAAACACAACCGTAGCAGTGCGTGGGGATGGGGATGGGGATGCACGGCGTGGAAATGTCGCGTGGAGGAGAGTGTGGATTCCCGTACCTTTTATCCAGACAGCAGATCCATTCCGCGGATGGAGACGTGCTGGGGGACGTCTGCACCGCGACCATCTTCCCCGTCCGTGTGTCGGTGTGATGCTACCGGAGGAGAGGAGGCTTCCCGGCTGACGGTGGTCCTTAATGAATGTGCGCGCCCCCTCCCCGCCCCGTTGCTTCGAGCTGTCTCGCACAACTACAGGCTGCTGCTGATGCTGCCTTCAGTATGGCATACAGAGGACTTGAGTGTCACACATAAAAGACAGCATGACATAACTTACAGTAGGCTAGCCTACAGTGCACTGCAATGCTTGGAGACCTAACTCCCAATTGTGGCATTTAGAATAGAATATATTAACATGGCAGTTGTAGCACATGGATAGGCATAAAGCAAGTCCGTCCATGTACAGTACATATATTGCCTATACTCGTGCTGTTGTGTAGGCCTACCACTTACATATACATCATATTTGAAGAAGGCAAAATAAACAAACTCAAATGTATTTGATTAAACACTTCCTTATCCTTATACTCAACTACTCGTCGGGTCAGCTCCAGTTGGGGACCCCACTTCTCTTTCCTGGGGATTCACCATCTTGACTAGGGGATCAAAAGGCGTTCCCAGACCAGTGTTGGCATAACATCTCTCCACCTAGTCCTGGGTCTTCCTCCTCCCAGCTGGTTGTGCCTGAAACCCCCCAGGGAGGAGCCCAAGTGGTACCCTTACCAGATGCCAGAACCACCAAAACGGTCTCCTTTCTACACAAAGAAGAAGAGGCTCTATTCTGAATCCCTCCGGGGTGACTAATAATCTCACCTTTAAAAGGATACACAAACCACCCTCCTGAGAAAACCCATTCTGGCCGCTTGTACTCACAATCTTGTTCTTTTGGTCAAGACGAGCCAGCCTTCATGACTATAGTTGAGGCTGGGAACCAAGATTGACCGGCAGATCTAGAGAACTAGCCTTCTGGCTCAGCTCTCTTTTCATTGGTGCTGTAAATCGATTGCAAAACCGCCACCCACTGCTTTGAATCTCCGGCTGATGTCCCACTCCATTGTCCCCTCACTCGGGAACAAGACCCCGAGGTGCCTCTGGAGTAAACAATCCATCGTTTGAGAGCCATTGCCTCAGATTTAGAGGTGCTGATCCTCATCCCGAACGCTTTACAGTCAGTGGCTGAGAAACTATACAGTGGGAGCTAAAGGTCACAGACCAATGATCCATCAGAACCACATCATCTGCAAGAAGCAGCAATGCGGTCCCCAACCTACAGAACTGCAAACTCCCACCACCATGACTACACCTCGATATCCTGTCCATGAATATCACAGACAGGATTGGTGAAAACGTGCAGCCCTGGTGGAGGCCAACCCCTACAGGGAACGAGTCAGGGAATTTTCTGACCAGTGACTTGTTTCAGATAAGCGATTTGCGAGGAATGCTTACACGCTGATCTCAAATGGAGAGACATTGTTTCGTTTCCCAAATGATTGTCACATGCAAATTGCAGTCACATTTGCAGTCCTACAGGGCTCTGGCATGCTCATGATCGGGTCGTATGAATAGCATTTTATTTGATTAGTGACGACAAGTGTTCAAATTGAACGGCCAAAGAAATGACCTCATGTTGAAATGGCAATTTGAATGTTTGATGTTGATTAAATGGGCCAACGGTTTCCCCATTTTCTATGAAGTCACAAAAAGACCAAGACCAAGTGGGGACTCTTGAAAATGCCGATTGCTTAGGGTCAAAGTTCAACTGAAAAAAGTTCAGCTAAAAAAGCAAAGCATTTTACCCCCCAGTGGAAGCGGCACATCCCTGCAAGCGTGAGAGAGACATCTTTTTCTATCTTCGCCTCTGCATCCTACAGTAAAATCCCACCTAGAGGAAATGCAGCTCAAGGAAATCTCTGTTCCTCTTCAGTTTTACTGGGATGCGAGTCACCATCCAGTGCATTGTGGGGAAGCAGGCAGGAAATTTGCACGCAACATGGGAAAAAAACTTTGTGCAAATAATTATAAGTGGTGATCCACTCAACTGACAGAGGGAGCGGCAGAGCGACTGTAGTATCTCCACTACAGAAGAATGGCCCTTTAGATTATAGCCTTCAAGTCAACACTGTGGTCGCTTCTGACAATGTCTGACAAATGAAAGGTCTGCTTATTAGTGACACAATTGTATATGGGCTTAACTCACTGACACAACCACTGCAGCAAGGGAGGAGTAGCTGAGCTTGGTGTGGTTTCGGTATACAGAGGCTTTTGATGTGCTGCTGCCTAAATGAAGATCGGTGCAAGATGCTGTGGACCTCAGGATGCCTCGTGTGAAATGGCGTACAAACGGTCACAAAGCAGGGTTAGATTTGCTTGATTCAACGCTTCAATTCAAAAGGGATGAGAGAAACAGCAGCAGCAGTAGCAGAGATACAGCCTGTCACTAGGATGGCCGCAGTCACCGCAGCAAAGGGAGGATGGGGGAGGGGGGATGTGGATTTTGAGCAATGCCTAAAACAATAACCTTATCTCAGGTCAGCGAAAGAGGAGGATGTTTGTAACATGATGAATGAGACTTGAGGGAGGCCAGATCATTACTGTTGCGCCCTTTAACAACTTAGATCCTCTTTTGCTGACATCGTTAAAGCCATTAGTTCTACTGCATCAGGTGAACAACAATGTGTGCATGAATGTGTGCACCTGTTGCAACTGTGTGTTTGCGTGTATGGGTGAGTGGATGTTAACGCTTGCCCCACTGCATTAGTTTTGAAAAGGCACTTCAGCATGCATGACTGTAATACTGGGGGGTGATTGAGCAAGTCTGTGTGTGTGTGTGTGTGTGTGTGTGTGTGTGTGTGTGTGTGTGTGTGTGTGTGTGTGTGTGTGTGTGTGTGTGTGTGTGTGTGTGTGTGTGTGTGTGTGTGTGTGTGTGTGTGTGTGTGTGTGTGTGTGTGAGTCCAGCTGTCTCAGAGTTGGTAACATTCCATTTTGAAAGATGCTCGCTCTGAAAAATGTGGATGGAAAGGAAAATAAATTACAATAGCATGAAAAAAATGCAAAGTGCAATTAAGTTCATGCACCCAATAAAAATTGGGTTCCTCTTAATACCAAAGTCAACACCTAACACAATAGATTTTCAAACACAATTTAGAATGTGTCTTGCAGAACAACTATTCATTTATTTGTTGAATGTATAACACTGATTTGTATTAATTAATCATTATAGGGTTGTTTTTCTGGGATTGCAGCTCTTGACTTGTCTTGCAATAAATGTCATTGATCCATCCATTTAAATTGATCTGTGAAGGGCTTGAATGGGTTCCACAATCACAACACATTTTCAATGATGGCTGTTGTCTGCTGCACCGAATATAAAACAATTGCACAATTGTATGTAAAATCGGAGGCTTCTACAAGACAAAAACAATAATGCAAAAGCTTCTTTGCAAATCACATTACGATGAGTATCAGTTTTTATCATGGTGCTCGCGTGGCGAGACTTGAATCCAATATCGTTTGTGCTATAGTTCTACATATCTATTCGCACAGGTTTACGTCATGATGATTACTGATGTTGTTAAAACTATTTATGAGCAGTACACATATCTAGACACAAAGTGGCAGTGTCATTGTTTATGGATTCATAATTGCACCGACGCTTGAGCTGGAAAAATAACTGCAGTTTAAAGCACACGTCAGGCTGATTCACAGCACTGTACTGTATAAACTAACTATGCAGAGCTACTACGACGGGCTTTGCTAATTTAAAACAGCTGACCTGAGTGCCCATCCCAGCTGTGGGATCCACTGGAGTGTGAGTGTGTGTGTGTGTGTGTGTGTGTGTGTGTGTGTGTGTGTGTGTGTGTGTTCATGTTCATCTGCATTTAAATGTCCAAAGAATTGAGCGCAATTCCCAAGTGAAGCTGGAAAAGTGTAAACGTGGTTGACTGAACAGATCCACTGAACCATATGGGGCATGACTGTCAAACTGCCAAATGCATCGCGCGCACACACACACACACACACACACGCACACACACTCGCACTCGCACTCGCACTCGCACACACACACACACACACACACACACACACACACACACACACACACACACATGATATGATCAGCTGTCACACACAGAGTATCCCAGTCTAAAGAAAGCATCTGTCCCTTCCCCTCTAATTAAACTCTGTGTTAATTAACTGTGTTAATGTAGTAGCAGTTCATTCAGTTCAAGCAGCATGCACTGACAGTTGTAATTCCTACTACAGCCACAGAGGCGCTGTAGGACTTCGGAAGGCAAATATCCATAACATAACATTTGACAGTTTCAAAAAAATATCTGAATGCACCAGTTAATATCCTTTTTTTCTCTCCATCAATAAATGTGTAACAAAAACATGTGTAAAGGGTTGTCGAGTGGAAGAATGGAATGAAGAAATATTGAATAACGTATGCACATTTTAGATTTCAAAATTAAAGCCATTGGTGCTCTCTGGTGGACACAAGTGTTTTTACTTTGCGTGCTGCAGGTGACGTACAGTGTGTGTGTGTGTGTGTGTGTGTGTGTGTGTGTGTGTGTGTGTGTGTGTGTGTGTGTGTGTGTGTGTGTGTGTGTGTGTGTGTGTGTGTGTGTGTGTGTGTGTGTGTGTGTGTGTGTGTGTGTGTGTGTGTGTGTGTGTGTGTGTGTGTGTGTGTGTGTGTGTGTGTGTGTGTGTGTGTGTGTGTGTGTGTGTGTGTGTGTGTGTGTGTGTGTGTGATAAGGTGGTGTCAGTCAACAGTGAGGAAAAGCCACTGAAACCAATTTGTCAGCGTGGCCCATTTGGCTGAGAAAAAAGGGCAAAGGCAGTAAAAAAAAATAATAATAATCTACACACGCCCTCACCCTCCCTTCATCTACCTCATATCACCAGTGCTGGCTGTGAGCCTCAGGAGGGACACTAAACTTCTGGAGAAGCCAAGGTGACCTGCTGCTGCCAGTGGGAGAAGCGGGAGTTGTTAGGATTAGGTCAGCACACACACAGATCCCCTCCATTTCTCATCATCAATTTGAAATACCGCAGCCGAGTTAAGGGACTATAGCTATTATTCCCAAGCAGCTATTATACCTGTTATTAACTGTGGTATCCATTATGTACAGTACCACTCAGTTCAGATCCACCAAGGCTTTCATATCCTACTTCTAAAACCAGGTTAAATCTCTTCCTCCATTCTTTGTGCCTCGCTCACTTTTCCCCGCATACTCTACCCTCTCTAAATTTACTCAGCCACCCACCATGACATCACTCCCTCTTTTTATCTACTTCAATTCAATTTTCCTCCCCTCACCTCCCCTCCCTTTGGTTAGCCTCATTCAGAATAAGGGCTTTTTTGTGATTGGCCAGTATTTATATCAACTAGGTCCCCCCCATTGCCACCTGGGACAATGGTTCTCCAGTCAGATCCAGGTCACAGCAAGCAGCAGAACCATCCTTCAGGCTCTGCACAGAATTGAGTCCAGTCCAGTTAAGTCCAGTCCAGCATCTTAAGCCACACAAGCCAGCTAACCAGACGGACATTTAAGCTGCTGCACCGATTCACCCACTGCTGGCATCACACACACACACACACACACACACACACACACACACACACACACACACACACACACACACACACACACACACACACACACACACACACACACACACACACACACACACACACACACACACACACACAGGTAGGTAGACAGACACCCACACACACACACACACACACACATCAGCAGGTGCTGCATCACTGCTTTCCTTCTGCCTCTCTCTCTCGCTCTCTTTCTCTCTCAGACATGCATACACACACACACACACAAACAAACACGTAAACAGTGGGAGATCTGGCTGACTGCACTGCACTATAACCTACATCATGCACACACAGGTGAATATTCTCACACCTCTTAGCCCAGGAGAAACTCTGCAGTTTTGGTTTTCACAGCAGCAGATGACAACACTGGCAGTGGTGCTGAAAGACAGGTAAGTGGTTGTAATAGTAAGCTGCATGTTTGAATTGTAGTGTAACATAGGCTACAACTACAGCAGTTCGTAGGTATACTATAGGCTATTGACATGTAAATGAATGAGACACAGTGAAATTAAATTAGTATTTTATGGGATATATTGCATCACTAGCATTACGTTAGCCTCCATATTTACTACAAATGGTAGTTTACAGCAATGACAATCCTTGTGGGGTGAAGTTAGTAGATTGTCAGGACTTCCTATCTTAGCCTAATGCACGTTAATAAATTATGAGGCGCACAAGATGTAAGAACTGCACCTCTAAATGTAGGCTAACTTGCCCCATTGCTGATGACCCACACACCATCAGTGTTTCACAGTTACTAGAGTAGTTTACATGGGATAACCGGGGGATAATCCACTTACAGCATTTAGAGACATGAGTCGCCATCTGTCTGTATTTATCGCAGCGAGGGAGCAGTCGGGACAGGCTGACAGACTGCAAACAAACAACACTTCTTCGACGCTGTTGGGATTGGGAGTAGTCTAGTAAGAGAATGCTACACAGCCAGGCTACCGTTATATTAGAATATTTGGGCTACACCTGCTTATTATTCAGTTACATTTTATTTGGCCCTGTCTTGTCACTCAGGGCGGCCACGACATATGTCACCTTTAAACTGCGCGCGCACTGAGTCCAGCCAGGTTGGTGAAAATTGCTGCCTTCAAACGCCGTTGTAAACTCCTGCTCCAACCAGTACGCATTTATTTTGGTAGTTAAATATGCAGTAGGAATGCATCAAGGGTAACGGCACAAATTGTATTTTTTAGATCCTTAAGTAAAGGGGGAGTGAATTTTGAGTGTGCTGTAGGATTGGAATGAATATAAGAAAAAAAAACACTGCCATAAAATGTGAGTATTAAACTTAGGCTACTATTATCCAAAAAGCCTACCAGCTTTGGTTATTTAGGCCTATAACGCATAATGCCAACACCTTAACAACAACAACTGGCTTTATCCCACTTATAATTATTGACATAACAGCATGCGGATTTCCCCAGGAGATATATTATTTTTTTAAATACGTCTCTCCGTATCGAGACTCAAATTTTCCGACAGCACACGAAGGTCCAAATAGGTCAAAGTCCAAAGGACTTCATTGCGCCTGCAAACAATTGCAAATTCCGGTTTTGTCAACGATGTTATAGGCTACTTCAGGTGCTGTCACTATTCGAATCCCGCAGTAAGTGTGAGTAGGCTACTCTGTTTGAAAATGGTTTATATTTAGATCAGCATTGAGTGATGCTGCAAGTCATGAGTAAGCTGCTTGGAAGTTTGTCTCGGCATTAATTCGAATTAATGTCTCGCTGGGCTGAGCAAGTTCACCTCGATGAATGTTTGGATTTATTGCTTTTTCTTTTCTCATACCCACTCTTCTAGCAGACTCTCGCCGTGGTGATGGTGAAGAACCAATATTCGATGACCCACCTGATGATAATGAAGTTCCCAGACCGAGAGCCTGCCTTTGTCACCTGCTCTCATCAAACAAATTGAGTAATCTCTCAAAAACACCACCAGCATACTTTTTTTTACACCGCAACCTTCTTGCCTTATTCCTACCTTTCCACAATACCAGAAATCCTCCAGCATTATTGCTCATTAACATTTGCCCAGGTGGTTTTTACTACTGTGTATTTAGCTTCTTCCTCAGCTCCTCCACATTTTAGTTTCCTCACTGAAAAGGAGCTTCCACTTCCAGGCCAGATGATGCGGACGGACAGCAAAGGCCGCAGTGCCTCCCCTCACAGGATAACCTATAAGTCTGACTTCCACGCCATCAAATGTTCCTTTGACGCCGGGTTCAGTCGACCAACAACCACACCACATGGGACCAAAGCCTGTTCTTCTCTGCACCATATGCAGCTGTCATCCAGCTTGTCAGATCCCATCATGCCCCACACAGGCACCCCCACTAGCACTGTCAGCAGAGGCCGGGCCCACAGCACCAGAGGGACCAAGATCAGGGACAACATCTTCCTGCAAATGGACAACCAGCAGCTCAGACAAGAGGTTCTGGGTCCAAATATGCCAAGCCCTGGCTCCGCTCCCCTCGTTTCCCCCCCAAATCCTGCGTCTGTTCCTGGACCCAGCAGACGTTCGTTTGTCGCCTCCTCCTCGTCTGTTGTAAATACTGTGGCCCACGTTTCTGCTCTGGAATCTTCTCCTCTGAAAGACAAAGAAGAGATGGTGGATATCGACAGAGTGGCCATGGCGCAGAAGTTCTCCGTAACCCGCAGGTTGTTTGAGGTTGGAGGAAGTGGTGGTGGTGACGGAGTGGGGCAGGTTTCCAAAGGTTCCACTGGCAGGTTTTCACTGGGGGTTGGAGACGAGGAGGAAGAAGAAGAGGAGGCCATCCAGATTAGGAGGCATACAGAGGAGGATTGCTTTGATAAAGACAAACCCAAAAGCCTACCCATCATAAATATCTACTCCCCCGAGCGTCCTGCACAGGCCTCGCACCCTAAATCTCCCTGCCACCTCAACAGACACGGTCAAACCACGGGATCGCAAGCTGGAAAAAACGCGACTGGTCTCGACCTCTGCTTGACCCCCGAAGAGGAGCCGGTGAGGGCAGAACTAGTGGACCTAAAGAACGAGTCCTCTGAAAGCGACGAGAACGAAGAAGCGGAGAGGGCCAAAAACTGTCTCAAGGGCGAGCAGCTTAGGAACCAAGACGCATCGGGGAGAAGTGGACAGGAGGCACTGGTGGATGATGTGTTTGAAGAGCCGGGTGTTGTGGACAAAACACCATTAACTCACACACTGGGGAATAGACTAGAAGAACTTAGAGCGGGAGATGGCATGCCGGTCGTTCCCTTAGGAGAACACCAGAAGGAGTCGTCGGGGAGCGAGTCATTGGAAAGGGAGACCGAGGACGACTTTGAAGGTGGAAGAGGCAAGTATAGGCAGGTGGATGAACTGTGGGACGGGCGGGAGGAGGAGGGACGGTTCACTGCCAGGGCTGACAACAAGTCAACAGAAAAGGGCAACGACGGGGGGGAGAAAAAGACAGATGCAGGAGGGTTAGAAGGTGCTGGATGGAATGAGAGAGGCGTGATCATGCAAGAGGAAAACATTGACAAGGAGGTGGTGGGTGGGAGGGAAGGTGAAGTCCGTGGAGAAATGGAAGACGAAGAATGCTTTCAAAGTCAAGAGAGGGAGAAAGGTGAGAACATGGAGGAAGGGGCTGTACTGCCAGAGGAGCGCACAGAGGCCAGCGATGGGAAAGAAGGTCAGTCAGGAGAACGCGGAGAGGAGCAACCGACGTCACCGAAACATGAACCGGAGAACTCCACACATGAGCTCTTGTCGGAATATGAAGAAATCCCCGGTGTGCCTGAACTGGCTGACCAGGAGGAGAAGGAGGGCTCAGTGGAAGTTGAGAGGAAGAGACTGGTCAGGTTCTCCTCTGCACCAATCAAGGTAAG
The DNA here is from genome assembly GCF_949987685.1 of Ammodytes marinus. Classification (NCBI taxonomy): domain Eukaryota; kingdom Metazoa; phylum Chordata; class Actinopteri; order Uranoscopiformes; family Ammodytidae; genus Ammodytes; species Ammodytes marinus. Next base: position 19,466,561 of record NC_137213.1, on the reverse strand, counting down.
AAAAGAAAAATTGTCATGAAAAAAAATGGGGGGCTTTCCGCATTTCCTAATTCCCTTCATTGGCAGCTGCAGGGTCGCTCGTCTCTTAAAGCCAAGCATTTCTTGTAAAGCATTATTTTTGCGTGACCCTGTCGGTTCCAGCTGGCTGTTTGACTCCAATTTGAGAGCAGAAGTGTGTTAGCCCCAAAGCCATGTTTCCAATCCATTAGAGTCGGAGGAGAAAGGCAAGATCCCACATGCTCCACTCTTGCCAGCACTTGGCTCAGAGTTGTCTGGATAAATATGAGCACAGAGCATTTCAAGCATTGCTGTGCATGCGTGAAAGTGTGTATGTAATGGCATTAGTTCATTACAAACTACTGTAGCAAGAGGCCAGTAAGGTATTAACAATTGATTCATGGAAGTTGTTTGTGTGCGATGAGATTTTTTTGCAATCCTATAATCGCTCTGAAGTACAGTTTGCCCAAGTCGTCTGCTTTTTTTTCATTCTCTCTCTCTCTCCCTCTTTGTGAGTCTCACTCCGACATATTTGCCAACATAAACAGTGTCTTGTGTCAATAGCTGCGGATTGGACTCCTTGCAGTCTGCTCTGTGGTGAACACTTGTGGTGAACAGTGTACATTTGATTTGATAGTGTTGTGAACACAATAAGCTCAGGCCGGGTGAACTGTTTATTGAATGCTGTCTTTCAGGTGTACAACACTTATTCTAACGCAGAGTATGACAGAAGCAATGAGGACATTGACCCGGTGTCCGCTTCGGCTGAGTATGAGCTGGAGAAGAGAGTGGACAAGATGGAAGTCTTCCCAGTAGAGATTGAAAAGGGTTTGTATTCAAATTAGAAAAGAAAAAGTTTAACTGGTCATATCTTGTTGCACAGTTTCTCTTCTTTTGACATAATTTTCATTTATTTACAGTGAAACATTCTTCCCCTGGCTAATGTTGTTCACTTAAGCATTAACTCCTAAAATCTTTGCCTTGTAGGAGACGAGGGTCTGGGCATTAGCATCATAGGAATGGGTGTGGGAGCCGACCAAGGACTGGAAAAACTTGGCATCTTCGTTAAGACGGTCACAGAAAGAGGAGCAACACAAAAGGATGGAAGGTGAATTCCCTTTTTTGTAAATACTTAATTTATGGATTTTATTTTTTTAGAGAAAACATGTTCACACACATACACACACACACACACACACACACAACCTGAAAAAGGGAGACAAAATAAAATAAACAACTAACATGGCGTTCTTTACAGGTTTCTAAGGATTTCCATTTGTACAATTACATTGTTGTGTGTGTGTGTGTGTGTGTGTGTGTGTGTGTGTGTGCGTGTGTGTGTGCGTGTGTGTGCGCGTGTGTGTGTGTGTGTGTGTGTGTGTGTGTGTTAGGATTCAGGTGAATGACCAGATCGTGGAGGTGGACGGGGTGAGTTTGGTTGGAGTCTCCCAGCTGTTTGCAGCCAAAGTTCTCAAGAATACGTCGGGCCTCGTCAAGTAAGTTCCATATTTGAGTTGCCGTAAAAAAGCAATAGATTTTTGTTTTTCTTGATGATGGTACAAGGTTTGATTTGTCTTTGACCATCAACAAGTCTTTTATACTGATGAATCTCTCCCACTGTTTTATATACATTGCTGCTATTGAATGAGAGCAAATGAGTGTTGAGTATTTCACATTCTTTGTTTTTTTTTTAATTTTTAATTTTTTTGGCCTGGCGCTTTCTTTCTCGTTCAAAAAAAACTGACCATCTGATTTGACCTCCAACATGTCTGAATGATTGTAATGACATCCTGGGCCATCGTTAAGGTCATCAGTAACACCTGTGTTTTTTTCCACTATGACAAGTAACACTCTCTGCTGATTACTCTGCTTGGCATGCAGGTTTTTGATTGGCCGAGAGAAGGCGGGGGTGGAGAGTGAGGTGGCACGACTGATCAACGAGAGCCTGGAAATGGATAAAACACCCACAAAGGTGCGTTGCCTAAAAGGAGAGCTGAGTTTAAACTGTGTAAAACCACAGCGTAAAAATACATATGGTTTGATTGCGCTGTCTTGTGGTGTGTGTTTTTATATATGATGAAGGGGGGAAGAGCTGTAGAAGATGAGAGTTGCAACGCTAGCATGGTAGAGAGGGGCTCTGTGCCTGAGGAGGAGGAGGACTTGTCTGTCCTTTCCAGTTTGGACAACCACCAGCTCTGCCTCAAATACCAGCAGGTACTTTACATTAAGCAGGAATTCATGACGTTACGTCCTTTAACCAGTTAAGTATGCAGTGTGCACCAAATGCACTGTTGGAGTCAGCGGTTCAGCACTATCTATCAATAAATCAAGATATGTAGCACCTTCCAAACAAGTCACATGTAGTTCAAAGTGCTTTACACTGATTGCGATATAGGAAGAAAGCAAACATTTATTTTGGAGACCTATGCACACTTAACAATAAGATATGAGTTATTAAAAGAATAAAATAATATTAAACCGTCAATAGAATAACAGTGACAACAGTAAAATACCAAAGATAAAACTTTACTTAAAACAGTTAAAAATAATAATAAAAATAAGTGATAGAAATAATAAAATGGTTAATAAAAACAAACAATATAATATAGATAAAACAGAGCAAAATGGTGATTAAAAAGTATTAAATATAAGAAAAATATAATTTGCAACAGAAAATCTTTCAAAATTCTAAAATACTGACACTAAGTTTATATTTACACTTTGTCATTACAATCTTTTGTTGCTTATGTAAAACTTTGTTTTTACCTCCCGTTCTGTCTTTTAAAGCTTCAATCCAAACTACAAAGCAGAACAGCCCAACTTTGCCATGCTAGAGAAAAGGTAGGTCACGCAGCAGAGATTGAGACATCTCCCACACACATACACACACACACACACCAACCAACAACTCTACTCACTTTAATAGGCTACCTTTGCTTCCACATTTGGAACACTCTGACCCATTTAACTGTGTGCTCTCGGTAGTAGTTACTAGGACACGGGCCGCATTCCAACACTTCCCCACGTCGGCCCATGTGTCTCTGCCTTCCCCTTGAAGTAATCACCGCTGTGACATAATTGGGTTGGCGAAAAAAATCCTTCGAATTGGAAAATCTTTTTGTTTCATCCAATTCCAACCATGTTACATGAGTGAATACTCAATCTGTTGTATCCCAAACTCATGGGAGTAAGAGGATTGCGGGAATGTACAGTTTCTCCAACTTGTTTGTGATTAGTTTAAAAAACAAAAGGGCCTTTTTTTGTTGTTGTTTTGGAAGCCCTTTCTTTACCCTTATGAATTTGACATTTATCCTGGATAAAAGCATTCATAAAATAACAGATTTTTGTACTTTTTCTGCCAAGTTAAAGGCATGGGAGGAGCAGCAGACCTCTTGGGAGAGCCAGAAGGCCGAGTTGGAGCAAAAAGCGGAGGATGCAGAGGAGAAAGCTGACAAACTAGACAAGTACGAACGCTACTATGCGTTGTTTCTAGAAGTGTTCTTTTCCATGGCAGAGAAAAATACATAATGAATTTGTAAGCAGATAAGAGTTTGAAGACGAAATGGGAGCATCAAGCCTGCAGAAAGGATAATCACGTTGTAAGACACATAATGAAGGTGCTAATGATGGTTGAGAGGGTGTTAACGCCCCTTGCTCTTTTTTTTAATCAGGTATTGGCAGGAGGCCCAGACATTGTGCAGGGTGGTGAGCCAGCGATTGGCTGATGCCCAGAGCCAATCAGAAAGCTTGGAGATCAAGTACAGCAAGGCCAAGAGACTGGTCAGAGAATACCAGAACAGGTATTCATCTAATATCCATCCAATCTAGTGTTTTTTTTTCTTCTTTTCGACAATGTGGAATCCTATTTCCAAATGACTGAATGTATTTCGTAAGCTGGTAACACTATTTGAAAACATAGAATTTGGAATTAAACTTTAGACATTTTTCTCAGAGAGGACGAGGATGATAAAAGACAGGCGGACTTGGGGGCTGAAATGGAGGAGAGAGAGAGGCTGCACAGGGAGACGGTTGAAAGACTTCAAATCCAGGTCAGGGGAGATTTCTCAATGGTGTATGGATTTGCTTTAGACAGAACTGCCATCCCTCTACAGTTTTTGTAACACACTGTTTTGTCACAGATATCACAGCTGGAGGGAACAGAGCCTGCACCTGAAAGGCAGAACCACTCTGTGGACTCTTTGGTCACGGGTAAGTAGCTGAATTACTGTAACTTTGGGGTGTCCCACATTATCATCCTTTGATTCTACATATGGTGTGTCCCACTTATCTAAGAATATTAGTTAAAATAAGTCTTAATTCCCTTATATGTTATGGACAGACACCTATTTCCATCCATTTATATAGTTCACTAACCCATAAGGACCCATGGTGACATCCACATCACACACACTTTGAATGTCCTCAAATTTTCCTCATACAGGTTTATACTAGATTTTTACTCATTAAGTCCCTTAGTGACATATACTCAACATCCTGGTGTGGTTGTCATGTGACAGGCATGTGACTGTGGCAGGAAGTGACTTCCCAAACATTGCAGTGTGACAGGTGCACACAATTGGAGAAATTAGCTAATTTTAAAAGCTTGTTTTTTGTTACTAAAGGTGAGTTAAAACCCATTTAACAATTCTAATGCTTTAATAGGGTGTCCTGTATTACCTTTAACCTAGGCTGACCATATTTCGTAAACAAATGTATATACAAGTTAGGTAAATATCGCTGTGACATAAACGTCACATAGGGCCGTTAGCCTCAAAATAGTAATTGAAATTCGGAGTGACGTATTTGTCACAATAACAAAAATGGTAATAAGCTAATCAATTAATTTTAGTGTTTCATTTATATGTTCTTTTGCTAAATTCAAAGTACATTTGAACAAATTTAAACAAAAATGAATGACAACACATTTGTATATTAGGGTTAAAAAAAAAGTTTGGATAATATTTTGGATTAAAAAAAAATTAAATTTCCAAAAAAAATAAAACATTTAGATAACATCAGAAATGTGTTCTATGTGGTCCACTTAGTCTGTGTTTCATCCCTCATATTTTTCCTTTGAGTAGAAATGGGTCCGGCTACCAGACCTGGTAAAACTTCCCTTTTTGTTATCATTTAATCGACCTTTGATCAATTCATAAGAAGTATTTTTCTGTCAGCAAATTCTGGTCGAGTCTGACTCTTCCGAATGGCAAAGACTAATTCTGGCTGCCTTCATAAAGCCTGCCATTGGCAAGCCAAACGTCTGCTCAAAAGGAGTTGTGTCTTGTGTCTCAGGTCCAGTCTGCTATCTTCCAGTCCCCGATACGGGACTTCTGGACTGCAGTGCTCACATAGCCAAAGCTCAACTGGCCCAGAAATCCAAACGCAACCCGCCCTCTCGTGACAAACTCCGAGAGAGCTTTAGAAAACAGGTAGGTAGAGATGGAAAATGGGACAGATTTTACACTGAATTTGGCTGTTTTTTCCCGACTGCGAAAAAACGTCCACACGGATCTCCATTTGCTTTTTTAAAAAAAATTCAGGACGACGAAGTTCAGAAATCCCAGGAGAGCCAGTCGCTGTCTGCTCCCACAGCGGTACAGAGAGGCAGCAAGAGTGACGTGTGCAGCGCCTCGTCTGTCACGATGCTCAGCCCTACCCCTCCCTCCAGCTCTGTCTCCACCCCTCCCGTCTGCATCACTGACGCCGGCACCCCCTCCTCAGGCACCTCCTCCGCCTCCGCAAAATCCAAAAAGAAATTTCCCAACTTCAGGTGCCACGGTCTTGTTCTCTAACTTTTTTCTTTAATATGTTTGGATCATAACCTTCAAAAAAAATTCGTTTTTCACAAATGTGTAAACCACACATTAGATTCCTTGTTCGGCTGTAGCAACTTTTCTGTTTATTCTCCACAGTGGCTGCTTGAATACGGACACTAACTGGACATTTAATTTTTTTGCGTATAATGACTGGTGGTCCCATTTTGTTTTTCAGTGGCTTTCGTAAGTCTCTCATCAGGAGGAGGACTGAGAAGCACAGGAAAAGGACTATAAACATCAGGTATGATTTACATGTAAACACAAATTAAACTTTTATTAAAGCTATTAACATATGGAGTTATTTCACTATCTTTATTCAAGCATGTGGTCTTTCGATTCGAGAGCTTGATTTAATGATTTCATGTTTAAAACTGTGTGCTTGACCTCAAATATCTTGTTTGCTCGTACAGATTTGATCACTAAATCATGCTCTTAAATCGAAAGACCACGCTCTTGAAAAAGATGGGAAAATAACTCCATATTGAAGTAAATCGTAAAATAGTAAGCTTATGATAAATCATGTAATCTTGTCACATCCTCTTGAATACATTTTCATTAAGGAAGGTCATGGAAACAGGCATTGATTTGAAAAACTTTCCTCACAGGAAAATTGGATCCCTGGAACACTGTTTGAAGTTAGAAGGCTTCCTGAAAAGTTACTGTTTTACTGTTGTTTAGAGCAGCAGGGCCCACAGTCCCTTTTTATAAACATATTCTAGTCTTAGTTTCGGTTCCAGGCGTCTAAAAATGATTTTGTTTTGATTTATAGTGATAGAATTATTCAATACTAACAATTATAAGTAGAGAAAATATGTTTTGTAAACTAACTGCAGGCTCAGCGAATGTAAACAAATCCCCCTCCTCTGAAACTGCATAGTGCACCTTGATTTGAAATGCAACCTGTTTTGTAGCAAGGGGTCTTGCGGTGACCTGGTGGATGACCCAGCTGAAGTGTCTCCTTCGGGCTCACTTGGCTCTGTGCCTACCTGCCTGCCCTTCCCCTGGTTCGGCGAGCGAGGGAGAGGGAAGTGTGAGGAAGGGGAGGTGGTGAGGGAGAGACTACGGTCCGTGTCCAGCAGCAGCTTACCCTACCTGACCACCACAGGCAGACGAGATCAGGTACATGATATGTTATAGTGAGTAACAAGGGGTTGTAAATTAGGTTCACTGCATGCTATTACTACTACCACCTCCTCTTCCTCCTGTCTGTTTCTTTCTGATGTAGATATCCCGTTCATACAGAAATGCCTTTTTTTATATATAAGCATACAGTACATGCATGGGGTTCACTTGAAACCGATTTAGGCAGCCAGGTCTTTTTTTTCTCTTGGTTTCACAGAGTATTGGCTCTCCTGAGGGCAGCTCCAGCATGGTGGGTCACATCTCTGATCACTCTCTCTCTGGACTCTCTCACACTTTCACCTTCTCCTCCACTGAGGTGAGACTTTCCTTTCCTTTTTTCTTCTTACTTTGGCTTGCTTTCTCCTCCCATAGTGTGTGTGTGTGTGTGTGTGTGTGTGTCTTTGGAAAAAATTAAGAGAGCACTCCAAATATTCGGTGTCTCTTGTCAGGACCTTCTAGGGGGAGCCGGGGGCATGCCCCTCTGGAAGAAAAATGTGAACCTTTTAAAGTAAAATGCAGCAACCTGGTAGCCTGGCATTCCCAGACCTGCCACTAGGCGCTGGCAAATTAAATTTGTTCAAGATAGCAGGGTCTGGATTTCCAGGCTAGCAATCTGGTGCATTTTGAGAAGAAAACTAAGGCTAAATCAGCTGTGTCCTATGTGAGCTATTTAGTACTATTTCCTGGAATATTTTGGATTCACAGAATTACCAAAAAGCAGAAAGAAAAAATTTACAGGTTTAAAAAATATTTTTCTATTATTCTGTTATTTTTTTAATGGCTCAATATAGGCCCCAATGTTATTTAAAAAAAGAAATAATTGACTGGCTCATTATAGGCCCCTGATCTCTGTATGTCCCCCCCTCCCCCACCCCATACAAAGGTCAGGGGCCTATAATGAGCCAGTCAATTATTTCTTTTTTTAAATTACATTGTTCGGGCCTTCAAAGATCAGGGGCCAGTAAGAAAAAATGTTTTTTTTTATTGTTGATAGGCCCCTGATTCGGCACCAAATTCCCCCCCCAAAAATGTTTTATCATTAAGAGCATTTCCAAGTAATGTAGAGATGGAGATTGAAGAAAAATCCAGACTGGTCTCTTAATCTTTTTTCCAGAGTTGTGTATATATGTTTTCCCCCATGCCTACTACTCTATACAGGACTCTTTACTTAAAAAAAAACTAAATGCGTTGCCTCTCATTTCTTTCCTCTGATGTGCTTTTCAGACGCTTGACGACGACCCTGTTCCCAACAACAACAACAACAGACAGTGGCAGAGCCGCCCGCTGCAGGAGTGGGACAGCCAGCAGGTGTGTCTGTGGTTGGTGGCCATGAACATGGACCAGTACATGTCCCAGTTCGCTGCCAGGTGTGTGGACGGCACGCAGCTGCTCAACATGGACAGCCAGAAACTCAAGGTGAGCAAAATGACGAAGATTGGTATAATTAGGGCAACACAATGCGAAGTGTTTAAAACATTTTTGTATATATATGGTGAATAACGAACTGTATACCAGGCTGACTGATGTGGATTTTTATATTTGCATATTTTAATGATATATCTGAATAACTGCCATGCAACTTTCCGTTATTTTTATCAAATCTAAATTGATGCTCTTAATGCTACCAGTCATCTATGATCACATGCGGAAAAAACTAAAGCCAGGAAATAACTACTGCTTAATACAGACCAACCCATACTAGAGTTTTCAATATTTAAGATCAAAATATCTTCTCTACTTTTTAACAGAAGTCTATAACATAACATTAACCAACATGAGGATCCTTTACAAACTTGTTTTTATTTTGTCTAAATAAACTGTTACCCAGACATGTACTATGACAAGTATATAATGTCCAAAATGTCCTCCTCACACTTATCTTTGCTGGATTTCACTGCAGTGTTATTGTTAGTTTTCAGTTGACAAACACTATATGTTGAGGTGCATCTGGAAATAACAACCTTTTTAAGAGACACCACTTTTGTTGCTTATGAACTATATTAAATCTAGTCAATTTAATGTTTTTAAATAGTTTCATTTTATTCATTAACATGAATTATTATGTTGAAAATCCATGTATCTTCTATTACCATTTACATTTGTCTTGGTTCGTGTGTCCGCTCTAGGCTCTGGGCGTGTGCAATCATAGTGACCGCTCGGCCATGAAGAAGAAGTTGAAGGAGATGAAGAAAAGCGAAGAAAAGGGGCTGAGGAAAGCGGAGAAGAAGCCCAGAGAGGAAATGGAGAGAGACAAGAACGCGGTCTGCGATAAGGAGAGGGAAGAGAGCGAGAGAGCGAGGACCATTACTATGATGGAGGACAAATCTGTAAAGGACGCCATACACAGCGAACGCAAAACGGTCAGAACTGAATCCCTTTTGTAAAGGTGACGTCGGGAGGTGCAACACCAGCGAGAGGATGTGATTGCACTCACACAAACACACACTTGAACCTGTTTCTGTTTTTAGTAAGTAGCAAATCAGCTAGATCTAGCAAACACCTTCTACTGTTCACATCTGAATGGCAATCATTTGGGACACAAAACACAGAGCAGAGGTTGACTCCTACAGCACCACTCATAGGCGTGTGTGTCAAGTTGCTACTCCTTTACAGTGATGTCTTTTTTTTTTTTATCATGAACCTTAAATTATCCTTTTTAGAATGATTTTAATATTTAACGACGTGCTGCTGTTTAAAGCACTGAGATATTTGCTGTAAATGCTTTTTCTATGTATTAATAAATAATGCTTTAAACGTCTTCCTGTTGCATTTAAAACTTTTTAATTTTTGCATCGAAAATAATCACGCACACAGAACACATAGGTAGAACATAGATCATTTTAATTCAAGAAACTCTGTGCGCCCAAACTCTCCCTATTTTACAGCCAGTGAAATAAGAGGTGAATCCTGCATAGGCTTGGTAGTATATTTACAAACCGAGTGTTCCAACTACTGTGGTTGAGTTGCAGTTGCCTTCACAACGTAGGCTACGGACCTGAGGGGAAAATATGCCCACTGATTGATGAGCAAGTTAAGGCACAGTAATGGAATGATAATGAAGTGCACTTTTTAAAATCGGGGGAAAATACACGCATTTTAGTAAAAAAAGAAAAGGAAAAAAAATAAGTCACCTTTTTGTGTGCATAGCATGGGTCTTTGGCCTGTAGGGAATGTAACCTAAAGTACTCCTGGCAAAGAATAAATACAAGAACAATTCTGCAAAAACATTCAGAAATATACAAAAAACAACAACCCAGAAACGCTCTCACCCTCCCTCCCCACTGTCAACACTGAATGTAGTAAAATGTACACGGAAAAAAAAGTTCCAAAGCTCTTGACACAGTAGTTGTGCAGTTAAAACAAATAGCAGAATGTTTGATCAATTATTTGTCTTATAAAAAAGTTTTTTTTTTTTTTTTTACTACAATTTTCTTTATTTACATTCCACACTGTGCAAATACAAGGCAGGAAAAAGGTGAATTTGAGAGTTTGTATCAGCAGGTGTGTGTGCAAGCAAGGCCAAATCTCGTAGGCGGTTAAGAATAATGCTCCTTGTTGTCGTGCCAGGTTGTCATCCAGGGCTTCTTTTCCAGGTTTTCCCAGTTGGCGTTCCCAGACTTTGGCTTTATCTCTTCCCGTTTGATCCAAACAGCGCTGTGAGTGGGAATCTCGTCTTCATGTTTGGCTCGCTCGAAAAAGCCACACTGCAGAGAATGAAAAGGGGGAAAAAACTAAATCAGAGTGAAGGGGAAGCTATTTGAAGGTGCACAGAGAAAGGAAATGTACATGAGGAGGCAATAGGAGTTTGTTTCGCAGGCAAGATGCATCGAATCCATTAAGAAGCCACCTGAACCCTTAAAGAAAGGAGGCATGTTCTGATGCCCCTGTTTTTTAATGCAGAGAGAAAGAAACCTTTATACCAACCAAGTGACGTTGTGTGCAAAAGCAACAACAAAAAGTTGAAATAGAGGAAAAAGGAAAATTAGATAGTGCCTCAGAGCATGAGGTAATAGTCACAGTGATTACCAGACATCACCGCCCCCCTGGCCATGCAGATAACCTGCAGTGGTCCACACATAAACATGTGTGAAAGTTGTTTAGGCGTAAACTCTTTGCAAAAACAATAGTCAGCGTTAATCCTGCCGTTCATGTCACAGTGTGAGAATTGTCCACTCTCTGCCAAAAAACAGCATTCTTTTAAGCAAAAAGGAGTGAGAGAAAAAAAAAAGTGTCACTCATTCACGGCAGACCAGGTCATTTTACCCTCTCGCTTTTTTTTATGCATTTGGTGTCAGCCTCTCTTTTTCTGATGGGTCCTCTTTATTCTTTTTCCCAATGAATCCGCACTGAGGAGAGGCAAATGAGATTAAAACGTGTGTGTGCTATGTATGCACACTTTCAGTTGTGTTAAATGGTGCTTCACAGACTGCTAGGTGTCCATAACATTAACATTTAAATCATATAGGAGGCGTTTTCAGTTATCACGAAAATGCAGTTCTTCTGTAGGTTATGTGTTTTTTTTTTAATATATATTTATTAGTGGAGGCAGGGTGTGTCCCAGTCCCTTTCCTTCAGCCCTACCTTCCAGAGAAGGAAAACCAACAGGGCCAACAACAGCAGGGCAAAGAGGATGGACAGCACGATGACCCACCATGGAACTCCTGCATACTGGAGCGCATGCTTCTCTGGAAACGCTATCAGTCGCACCTAGGGGAAGGCAGCACATTGGCATAACATCTATGTGAAGATCTCTGGATCAGTTGGTCAACTACACTAATGGATGTCTTTTTGTTGTCTTGATAAATTCCAGTTATGTCTCATATCACAGTACATAGGCCTACCTCTGTAGTAGCATTTTCCACTTTGCTCTCCACTTTGGTAATAACTCGCAGATCGGTATTCACTAGCACCTCCACGTGATGTAGCTTGGAATAATCCTGTTTTGAAGAAATAAGAAGAGGGTCAACTTTAAAATGGTGCTGAGAGTATTCAAAATCAATGACAGTCAAAGAAAAACAAAATAACAAATGGATTAATTTGTAAATTGGCATCTGAGCAGATAGCATCCTGTGTGGGAGGTAGCCTACAAAGCGAGAAAAGTTATTTTAATTTAATAATTCTTAATCTCATCTATTTCTCCACAAAACTCCAACAATTGTTTTTTTCTATACTATGTTAACACATTTATAAAAAGATTTTACTGCGGTGCAGCCATATGTTATTGAAACTATTTAACTGTGTTAATGATCATATATATGGGAATAATGTATTTTTCGAAAGAATGTGTGGTGTAAAAAATTCCACTCTACCGTACAGTTGCTGCCCATCTCAAATCCTGACTAAACAGTTGGATAAAAAACAGGTAATGTTAAAGAAAAGCTGGGTTACCTCTATGAAGGTGCCGTTCCATAGGCGAGACTTAAGGGTGACAGTTGCAGTTCTGTCTAAGCCCATCAGGGGGCACGTGATCTTCACACATGTTGCCCCTTTCTGACAGGACTGTCAACAAAGAATGGAGCACAGAGTTATGACTGGATTCCCCCTGGATTCACTGCTGGTTGCAAATGCACATAAACTAACAAAAGAATAGAACTAAGTAGGGTGGTGTTACCAGAGATTCAGATTTTTGCTTCTCAGTGTAACGTGAAATAGTTCCCTCCTGACTCCCCTGGGTCTCTCCTACTGCTCTTCTCGGCCTGGTTTTAGTAAGTTCCTAAAAGCAGAAAATAAAGTAAAGTAAGTGCAAACACCTATTCAATTCACCTTAGCTTCTTCATTTGTCCAGGGAAATCTAATTGTAGAATACAAGTATCTAGAATACACGTACAGGCAGAGTGACTAGCACATATGGTACTGTGATTCTTTCACTGACCTTCCCGTTAGGGTTGATCTCATCTTTCGGAGTGCACTCCATGCTTGTCAGTCCAGAGGAGCTGATCTCTGTCAGGTAGAGCAGCCACTTGCCGTCCTTCGTCTCCTTTGGCCAGTTGATTTCCAGGATGGCGCTGCCAAAGTTTTTCAAGCTCTTTCCCTGATTGAATATCTGTAAATCGAGTCAGAAACACAGTGTTCCACCGTCGATGATGTTGTTTGATTTATCTAACTAAAGCATGTGTGCATGGGAATTAACTTTCCCTTACTTACTCTGAACTCGTGTGTGATGGCACTGCCAATGTCACTTTCAGTCTTCATTGCCTCCTCGCCTTTGACCTTTCCTGAAAAGTAGACCTGAGATGGATAGGCATGTCTAGGAAGACATAGAAGTGCAGTTAGTGGCATGAATCCGTGTGTGTGTGTGTGTGTGTGTGTGTGTGTGTGTGTGTGTGTGTGTGTGTGTGTGTGTGTGTGTGTGTGTGTGTGTGTGTGTGTGTGTGTGTGTGTGTGTGTGTGTGTGTGTGTGTGTGTGTGTGTGTGTGTGTGTGTGTGTGTGTGTGTGTGTGTGTGTGTGTGTGTGTGTGTGTGTGTGTGTTTCTTACCCTGTTACAGAGAGCTTCAACTGGATGGCCACCTTTGCCATTGCTGTGACAGGTTGTATTGACTGGTCGCTTGTCCTGTCGGATTACACACAGTCAGATACATGTCAGATACTCCAGATACCCACTTTGAGAACCACCATCAAGCCATCCATCATTTCAAGATCAATCACCAAAAAATAAATAATAAATTGATTGTTAGATATACTTACGTTATTAGCTGGAGATCAATCCCCATCGTGTTGGTATCGAGAATAAGGGCTCCAGTACTCAGAAAAATGTAGAAGACAACCTGTATGCACAAACACAGAACAATTTTATAAAGCACTGCCACTTGTGCAGAGGGGGGTTGACCGGCATCAAAAAGGTGATTTTCTCTCACCTCTGAGTCGCGTCTGAAGGGGTTACCAATGTCACAAGCCACCTGGGAGCCATCTTTATTGCCTCTACAATTGACGTGACCGTCCTGGAATCAATAACAAGTTCCAAATCAGAAAAACTGGTTTGTGTGTGTGTGTGTGTGTGTGTGTGTGTGTGTGTGTGTGTGTGTGTGTGTGTGTGTGTGTGTGTGTGTGTGTGTGTGTGTGTGTGTGTGTGTGTGTGTGTGTGTGTGTGTGTGTGTGTGAGTGAGTGAGTGAGTGAGTGAGTGAGTGAGTGAGTGAGTGAGTGAGTGAGTGAGTGAGTGAGTGAGTGAGTGAGTGAGTGAGTGAGTGAGTGAGTGAGTGAGTGAGTGTAAGAGAGACAGTGGCTCACTTTCGCTGGGATGTCGGTGGACGAGAAGGTAATGTTGGACGGGAAGGTGACGTTGAGAGCAGCTTCGTGGGCATCATCTCCATTCTGATTGGTCACTGTGACCTCCAAGGCGACGTCATTCTGGTCACTGAGAAAGACCACCGACACCTCGCCTTCCCTATAGACAGACAGCAGTTAAGAGCCTGTGTACGGATTTGTGTGCGTTGACGTTTTTAAAGCAACTTAGTACTAACACTAACATGGTGAGGATGTCCACAAAAGTAAGCCTTAATAAAATTATACTTGAATGAAAGAAGGTGTGTGTGTGTGTGTGTGTGTGTGTGTGTGTGTGTGTGTGTGTGTGTGTGTGTGTGTGTGTGTGTGTGTGTGTGTGTGTGTGTGTGTGTTTGTGTTTGTGTTTGTGTGTGTGAGTGAGTGTGCGTGTGCATGTGTGCTTACTTTTCAAATGGATTGAACTTGTCAGTGTCAGTGGTCCTGCGGCCGTAACGATGTTTCACCTGCAAGTTACTTCGACAGACGTCACCGCCACAACCCTCCTTGATGAAATTCACCTAAAACCACATTCATACACACAAAAGGTTCCATATTCAGCGCCGGTAAACATCCCCAAGTCTACTGCACGTCTCTATAAATCTGCGTCTTTCAAGTTAAGTATCTGGCGTTAAGTACCATAGATCGAGACATCTTTGACTCCTTGTTGTCCAGGGCAGGTTTCAGCTCAGGTGAACTATCTCTACGATTACGTTTTGAGTCCAATATTTCCAAAGACACATCTATGGGGATCCCTTGCAGCTTGTCTCGAATAGTTTCCTGAAAAATGACGACGTGACACAGCGTTACTATAGAATGTACATGGTCAAATCTGATTGGTGGAAACTTGCCTATAGTCGACTTATTCTCATTTGCTACATTGGCTTCCATTTTTTTCAACAGCAGATAAAGGGGCTGAAACACCACATTCCAGTTGGAATCTTTCTTGCTTTTGCATAAGAATTGATTCTATTGCGACTTAGTCTACCATGGTGATTTGTTCACGCAGACTAAGGTGACTGATTTAAAGTAATTTTCAAATGTTTGTTAACACTATAATTGGCTGATATTTATTATTAATAATAATAATAATAATAATAATACATTTTCTTTATATAGCGCTCTTCTCTCACTCAGAGCACTTAAAATACCACGTATTTATACCACAATAGGCAATGTATCATGATTTATTGGGAGAAACCAAGCAAGTTTAAGTGAAATCAGTCTTTCAGCACCTGCATATAGCCGGAATGGAATGATCCTTGTTTCATAACCATATTTTGAGCCTAGTCGACTCTGGGTTTGACAGTCGAAATGGGCTCCTTCCAACAAATCATTGATTAGTCGACTATTCACCCCTAGACGTTACACCCCACACAATGCACTTTGCTCACGAGAGAAGACAGGCATTTAACAGAGACTCTACCTGTATGGCTAGCTTCTCTTTAAAGCACTGTTTCTTTCCTTTGCTGTTGATAGTGACGGTCCCTTCAGACTTGTAGCTATTTGCCTTAAGGAAGGACCCCCGGGGATTAAGGCCTTTCTTCTTATGGTCAGCGTCGGCCACGAGAGTGTACGCCACAACTAGATGGGATGGAGAAATCTTTCTTTGATTATCTGAACTTTCTGATGATGAGGAGCGGAAAGTTTGTTTGTCAAATCAAGAAAGAGATGGCTCAGCTTACTCAGCTTGGGAGCGTAGCTTGCGGGGCTGGCAGTGTAGGTGAAGCATGCTTCAATCTCTAAACTAGGGACACAGGGCAGATCAGAAAATCAGACACAAAGGATTAAACGTCCTTTACAGACTGGACCTTGCATCACCTTTTTGCATATATATAATAAAAATATAAAATTATTATATTTATAAATACCAGAATTGATTGCCACAATTCTTATTGGTAAGGTCAATTTCCTTCGGTGAGAAAGTGACTTCTTTCTTGATGTTAACCACTGGACGAGATCTGGGAAAGACAGAACTAAGTTAGTGAATTCTCTGACCCTGATCACAGATGTAAAGCTGAGGGGGAGGGGGAGAGTACCGATCCACTCACCTGAAGAGAAAGACGGCGTCAGAGAGGGATCCGACAGCCAAGTCAGGGTAGCCATTCTTATCCAGGTCCATGCCGCCTGCCAAAGAGTAGCCAAACAGCTTGACTGATTGAGACTTGCCGGACAGAACCTAAAGCCAACACATAAAGACATTTACAGTCACCCATTGCCCCGTGGTATATGCCGAGCTTGATTCTGAGAATGTAAAATAAAAAATAAAAAAAAGACACTTGAATCAGATCTATAACCAACTATCAGATATTTCTCTTCTGAGCTACACCCTAAAAAAAGTAGAGATCTATATTATGTTTGACAATGTGCCCATGTTTTACCTAGCTGGTGGTGGTGTTAAAAAAATTGAGTTATTTTGTTTGTTTTTTTAGATAGAAGCGATAGACATTTGGACCAAATATTTATGCGTTTAATTTTTTTCAACCCTTCTCTCAGCTATACCTACTGTGGGGCGACTGTGGCTCAGTTGGTAGAGCGGGTCGGCCTATGATCAAAGGGTTGGAGGTTCGATCCCCGCCCTGCCACCTGTGTCATAGTTGTTGTGTCCTTGGACAAGACACTTCCCCCACCTTGCCTCGTGTGAATGTCGATAGTTAGCCTGCTATCGGTGTATGAATGTGTGTGTGAATGGTAACGTGTAAATGCTAAATGGGAACAGGTCTCCCTTGCAAAAGAGTCTTCGGACTCAATGGGATATAGCTGTATAAATAAAGGTTAAAAAAAAAATACCACCTTACTACCTCCCAACACAAAATGCTGCAGCAGAGCCACAGTTGAAAAGGAGAAGTTCCAGCTATTTATTTATTTGTCATACCTGTGATGCTTTTTTATCAGAGCTGAGGCCAGCGGCTGATCCATGGTAGACGTAAACCTGTCCTACACCTTCCTCATCGTAAGGAGCTCCTACTGCAAAATCTGACAGCCAGAAGAAGGACAACTTATAGCGAGGGCACACAGGTACGTCACTTTACAAGAGGACTGAGGCCACCCAGAATGAACAGTTGACAGACCAATTAAATATGCACACGCACGCACGCACACATTACATCCTCACCATCGAAACCATCCATATTGAGGTCTCCCATTTTTTCCACAGCCAAACCAAACATGGAGTCCATGGGTCCGTCTATTCTGGTGCGTGTGGCATGTTTCCACTTTCCTGCGTTGTTGATGTAGACGTAAACCGCTCCCCCGATTTCGCTGTCCTTCATGTAGAACTGAGGCGCTCCGACCACTATGTCCTGCCATCTAACAAACAGGGGCATTGCTTGATTGTGAGTGTGCAGTAAAAGCAGGGGACACTTTCTTTCCTGAGCAGATTTTGTAACTGTATACTGTAACTGTGTAAGCGATACTGTTTTGCATTGTGTTTATACTTACACATATAGAGTGAGTCTGGAGCAACATTATATTTATATATATGGTAATACTGTGCACTATGTAATATAGAATAAAAATGTATAGAAAGTATATAATGTATAACTTTAATCAAACTATACTCAATAATCAACGAAACTTTTCTTTTCTTTCATGGTTTTGCTTTATTTAACTGACTTCTGTTTTTCTCTTTTATAAATTCACGCCATTGCTTTGTCTTTAAAAAAATAAAAATAAAAATAAATGATTTTGTGATATATAATATTAGCCCGGCACCGCCCGCCTACCTACTTCCGCTCAGTTTTTATTTCCCTTCAGTAGTCAGTCTGGGGCTGCTTTATATTCTTAGGTTTTCTCCGGACAGATTTTTGCCGGCCCAATCAGTGAACAGAGGGAGTGGCTCAGAAGCCGGCGCATGACAAACGTCACGACCAAACGTTAGTTTTAAACTTCAACAGACACCCGCCTTCAAGTGAGTTAACGCTTGTCAATTGAGCAATTACAGACCTTCTGTACAAATGAAATTAAGTACAATGGTCTGGTAGGATCAGGCTAATATAATATATTTATGATAAAATAATATGTCGAGAGGGTAGGCATAATAAGCTTCGGTTTACACCCTTTTCGGCCATTGTTTCTTTTTTTTTATTATTGATCTTGTTTGTATTATGTCTTTGTGGTCATGGACCGAAAATACATTTTCTACTACTTAAGTAACAGGTTGTGTGTGTAGGCTACCGCTGCTTCCCTGCGTTACTCACCCGTCATTGTTGAGATCCAGCACAGTCACATCGTAGCCAAAAGACGAGGCCAGCCCTTCCCCCTCCAGAATGAACTCTTTCTCCACTTTGTCGGTTAGGTCTATGTTCTTCATCAGCAGCACCGCTCCTGTGTAGCTATACCTGGGAGCTCCTGCCACCACCGTGAGTTGGCCCTTCTTGGTCAGATGTGTCCCAGTGTCCAGAGAGAAGCCTGACAGACATAGATTGAACGTATACAGGTACTATATCATCACGCCTTTCTGTGATAGTGAAGCAACTGAAGCGATGGTGTACAACTGGCAAATGAATGGATGGAGAGCGCACACTGTGATTTACCCAGGTAGCTGTTGTCAGAAACAGGGACCAGTTTGGAATTCATCGCTGATGCGCCTCCCACCTCATAAGGACCGTCTTCCCAAATTCCTCTATTCATCCGATCCTCCAACAGAGTTTGGTTTGTATTTTCCATTCGCACAACACCTGGAGGAGAGGAGAGGAATTAAGGTGGACAGATCTAGCTTGCAAAGTATGCAAAATTCATGACACAATAATCAGCAGTAAACTTGAACACTTGACGCATCTACACAATAGACCACCTTTCCAGCTGAACGCTCCGGGAGCCGAGAAGATCATGTAGTGGTATTCATCGTCAAATATAGCAGCGACGCCCTGCTGACAGGAGCCATGCTTCTCGTGGCCTTTGAGCCGGTTTTGACAGAAACTAGTAGATAAATCTGGATTCTGGGTGAAGTCCTGAGACAACACATGGCAGCGGCCGTTAATCTCACGGCTTTCCGTACTTTGTCCGACGTACGATCGCTTCTGGTAGCGATGGGCACAGGTCTACCAGGGAAACAGAGACACATAAGAGAGTTTATGTGATGCAGGTTGGCTCAGTCCTCGCAGCAGACCCAGTTTGAATCCGACCCGTGGTCAGTTCTCTGCATGTCATTCCCCTCTCTACCCCATTTCATCGCTGTCTCTCTAAACTATCACATAGCATTGAAAATGCCAAACAATGATGTTAAAAAGAAAAATAATAATAAAAGCTGTTAAGGCAAATAAGAGGGAAGATGGCATCATGATTGACTAACAGAATTAACTCCAATATGCACTATACGTTTCACCTTTTCTGACAGAAGTCAGGTAAGCTGAGTACTCATATATTTGACAATATTAATATTCTGCTGTGCTGAAACATTCAGTCATTACCCATTGTGAAAGACAATTGTATGCGCCGTTTATCGAGAAAAAAACAATAACTTGGTTATAGTTCTTAAACATGCTTTTTTCTTTGTTTTATATCCTTTCAATTTGATATTTTTAGTAATCTTAGTTTTGGTTGTAAAAGTATATTTACCTTACCTTGGACTCTTCAAATTCAATAATGTCCATTTAGTCCAATTTAGAGACTGAATGTTAAAATATTTAAAAAAATCACATTCATTCACAATGAAAATAATCATTAGTTGTAGCTCTGAAATTCTTGATCTGTTTAATTTAGAGCTGCAATGCATATCACTAATATAACTGACTGGTCGGCCGCTGCTATGGCGTAGTGGATTGAGTGCGTACCATATAGGCTCCGGCCTTTGTTGCAGTGGTCTCGGGTTCAAATCCGACCCGTGGACTTTAACTGCAGGTCTCCCCCCCCCCTCTCTCTCTCTCTCTCTCTCTCTCTCCCCGTTTCAACTGTGTACTATCTAATAAAGCTTGAAAATGCCAAAAAATAATCTTTAAAAAATATATAACTGACTGGTTAAAAACCAACCCTCACAATTGTTACGGCTGTATTATAAATGGAAATTTTTTAGTTTACAAATACAGTATGTAAAATGGAGAAAAGCAGCAATCCTCTCTTTTCAAAAAACAGCAACCACAGAACTTTCACTTGAAAACATGACTCATCATACTGTCAAATCAGTTGATTAACTAATCGATTATCAATTTATTGTTTCAGCTATACAATTGAGCTTGTAATATCAAATTGAAGTTGTGGATACAAATATAAACAGTCTTACTTACCAAAATCTTGCCCCCTGGCCCCTGACTGCTGACTGACACTCCCAACCACTGGTTATCTTTGCTTTCTATAGTTGGATCCTCTACACAGGGACAGAGGACAGTGGTAGATGTAAACACAGAGAGGACATGGTGTCTCAAATATTGGCCAAACGTTTCTTACAGCCAAAAGCATATGAGAGAAATGCACATATATACTGTATATGTCTCACCTTTATTGTCAAACTCGATTCTGTTGCAAAGGGAGGAGGCCGAGCTCATGTCACAGTTGTACAGTCCTCCTGTCACTTTAGATTTCTCTTTACTCAAGGCCTTTGCTCTCGGGGCACCCACCAGCAGCCTGCAACAGACACACACATGGATCTGCTAAGACAAATGCAGTCTCTATCCAATGTTTCTTGTGAGGAGAAAAAGAAGAAGAAGAAAAAGAAGAAGAAAAAGAAGCATTTCCTTTCATTTGCACATACATTATCACACATTCCAGTCGACTGTGTCACACAGCAACACACACACACACACACACACACACACACACATCCGCCACCAAACTGATGTGTCGTGTCCTCACGGTCCAACTGAGTCAAAGAACCCTTTCAATTGCCTGCTGGCACTGATTCGACCAGGCTTTCTATCTCTATCCACACACACACACACAGCGGTTGCCTTTGTGGGAAGAAGGGCAAACACCACACCCAAGTCTTTGACGATGGGGAATCCAGTTCCCAGGGTTTCCTACATGGGTAAATCAAACAAGTCAAGCATGTCATCCCTCAATCTGATGCTTTGTGGAGTGTTCAGTTCAGTTCAGTTCAGTTTTATTTTGTCATTGTTACAAGTAACAACGAAACGTTGTCAGAGCAAACAAACAGGCACATTTTAGTTGTCCACCAATCATATTTACATAATAATTAATCAATCAATCACCCAGTATTTTACACATAGTAACTACTCCTATATGTCATAAATCATAAATACCCCATAGACTCCCATAACCCACAAGGTGCAATACATAAATAAATATATACATCTGATGGTGGTAGGGTTGTTGAGTGTTGTGCAGCGATGCAAAGTCCAGTTCATAGTTATGGAGGTGCATGGAATGTAATTATGTCACAGAGGGGTGTCCAATGGGGAGTGGGGGGGCAGACAGTCCATTTAGCAGCCTGACTGCCTGGGGGTATAGGCTGTTGGCCAGCCTGCTAGTTTTGGCCCTGATGGACCAATATCTTCTGCTGGGTGCTGGGTGTATATTGTCCTGAAGGATGTTTTTTACTCGGTGCATGCAGCGGGAGGTGAACACAGTAGCGATGTCTGGTAGGATGGCCCCAATGATCTTCCCTGCGGCTCTCACCACTCTGTGTATGGCCTCCTTCTCTGCGCTGGTGCAGCCGGAAAAACACACCAGTAACCCATAGGTCAGCACACTCTCCACTGCACAGTGGTAGAAGTTGACCATGAGTCTCTGGGGCAGTCTGGACCATCTCAGCTTCCTGAGGAAGTAAAGGCGTTGTTGGGCTTTGCTGTGGCAGAGGCGATGTTTTTCCCCCACGACAGGTCCTCCGACACACCCAGAAACTTAAAACTATGGGCCCTCTCCACCTCCTCATTCCCTATGAGGAGTGGGGAGTGGCTCAGTTGTCCGGTCTTACGGAAATCCACAATAATTTCCTTTTTTTCTTTTGTGTTGAGTGCCAGGTTGTTGCTGCTGCACCATGCTGCCAGCAGTTGGACTTCTCGCCTATATGCAGTCTCATCATTACAGTGGTGAGTAGTAGAGCCCATACACACTGTCAATGCACCAATCTCTATCTCTCTTTTCCTTCTGCATGTTCCAGGAGTTCTCTCTGCCTTGCTTTGTCTGTTAATATTTGAGTTAATACTGTAAAGTGTGAGGACTGGGGGGTGTGGGGTGGGGGGGGGGGGTGTAGTTTGGGACACAGGTGCGGACCAAGGGGTTTCTAAAAGTTATCCCCAGAGGGATAACCACTGAATCGCTAAGGCGAAGAAGGGGAGGGGGAGAAAGCAAAAAGCCACACAGGCTACTTAAAAATACCAAACTAAAGTGAGAACAAAACCATCACTGCCAAGCAGCTGAAAGCAGCTGGACAGACAAACACTTATTTTCTCTCAAACTCAGAGGGCACTAGGATACAACCTCTCACTACCTCTTAAGGTGAGACAATGAGCAGCACAGAGCACTGGGGTCTCAGGGCATATATAATCTCTTCACACCTGGGTTCAATCAGCCAATCAGTGCACACACACCTGATTGCAGTGAGGAAATCAGTCACCATTCTCACGGAGGCGAAAGATTCCGTGGACTCACAGGGCTGAAATCTACCGTTTCCTCACAGTAAAGCACGGTATTAGGCATTGCCATTTTAAGCGGGAACACAAAGCAATCTCAGATGCACAAACCATCTGGGAGGGATTCAACACAGAAATGTGTTGAGCAACAAAGGCCTGATGTGATCAGCATATATTCTGCTTTAACATTGACTTCAGTGGGTGTGGTAGAGAGTTAATCTATATACTGTATATATACGACATACAAACATAAACCGATTTAGCCAAAATTCTTGTACAGCTGACCCAACAAGATGGATTTAAATGAGTTTTACAGGCAATGCTGAGTGAATATGAGGACATTTCTCTAAAATGAAATCCATGAAGACTGAGTCAGGACAACAGGAACACATTCCTCCCGCATGATAGTGTTTTTCTACACCGTTTGTTTATCCCACTTTAACCACTGGATCGGGTTGGTGTTAGCCTGGTCCTACCAGACCATTGTACTTCATTTCATTTGTACAGAGGGTCTGGAATCGCTCAATTGACAAACGTTTGGTCATGACGTATGTCAAGCGCCGGCTTCTGACTACAACTGAAACTGGCACACGTCATTGTTCTCAGCCACTCCCTCTGTTCTTTATACTGTAGGTCCATGATTGGATCGCCAAAAATCTGGCCGGAGAAAACCCACTAATATACCGCAGGCCCAGACTGACTACTGAAGGGAAATGAAAATTGAGCGGAAGTAGGCACGAGGTGCCAGGCTAGTTTGGTGTATTTAAAAAAAAAGACAATTTCATTTGTACCTTTATCCCACCCATCAAGTGTCATATATCCAGGCCTTTTTTAAACTACAATGGGAGTGACTGAAGCTTGACATTTGATACTCCACGGTCTTACTGTAAGTCAACTCCCCACCAAAACATATTTTCACACTGTGAAATGGTTAGGGCATGTGTTCGCCTGTCAAAGATGAGTCGGAATCAAACGAGACATTGCTTCAAGGAGAAGAGTCGTGACTAACGCTGAGTCCCAGTCGTGCACATCTCTACTCTCATCAAGCTCCGAGACACAGGAAGTGGGGAGAATGGACTGAGAGAGAGGGCTGTCAAAAGACACACTGAACTCTTGGAAATGGGGTCCTCTGGTCTGGGGGTCTCTGCTGCAGTAACAAAGAATGGACACTGTAATTCCTACTTCTACATGCATTGTGATGAATGCAAACTTTGCACAAACAGCAACGATGAAAAGAAACAAACTCATCATATCAAGATCATGGTTACAGTTTTTTTCGATTGCTAAACCACAGTGGGCACAACTGGAGCGACAAGTGCAAAACTCTAACAACAGTATGCACAGCAGCGGTTCATTTGGACCAAACTCCAGCTCATTTTTCATTCATTAAACACAATTTTCAAAACTCTACACACCTATCTCATGGCTTAACCACAACCTGCACAACACTGTGTATTTCCAGCCCTAAACGCTAACACACTACTGCCACAACTGTAAACCACACATTCAAAACAGAATGAATGCCTAGTGCATTTCAAACACTGCAGGTTGCAATTTCAACTGAAACACTAAGAAGGTGTCTTGTTTTAGACTTGTCAGTGAACATATACAGTATAAAGGGAAAGCTCAAAAGAAAATTTGGAAATGGACCAATGAAGACAGGTTGTTGGAGGGAGAAGAGTGGCAGTGAGAGTGTGGATGTGTGGAGGAAGACATAGAGGTGTAATGTCTGATGAAATACAGTAAGGCAAGGCAAGGCAAGGCAAGGCAAGTTTATTTTTAGAGCACATTTCGGACACAAGGCCATTCAAGGTGCTTTACATAAGCAATAACAAAATACATCAAGTAAGAACAAAATACATCAAGCATAGAGCACACTTTCAAAAAAAGAATTTAAGCAAGAACAAAATACATCGTGTATAGAGCACACATTCCAAAAAATTAAAAAAATAAAATGAAAAAATTATTCAAAATGAGAAATTAAAATTTCAGGTTAAAACGGAAACAGAACGGTCTTCAGACCTGATTTACAGTTTTTCACAATTGTTTAAACACATTTTTTGGAACATCAGACACAATGTGCACAATCTGTAACTAATTTACCAACTGCTTAACCAATTCTGCTGAACTCCAAACACATTTCCTGCCTTACACTCATATTCTCATTCCAGAACACACATTTTTCACAACATTACACACTATTCTCTATATATTGCACACTCTTCCTGAATTCTCTCTCTTGGTGATCACACAGAACACACTGCCAATCAAATTTCTAAACTCAAAGGCTTTTATGCAGTTAGCTATAGAAGGGTCAGAGATGAGCTCCTGTTTGCTGTGATTTACAGTAGACTGCACATTTTGGTACAAATACAGTTTTTGCCGAATACTGTAAACACTAAAAGTGACTGCTATGACCACAGCATCACAACCTCTAACTTTTGTAACCTTGCCCTAAACCAAAGCTCCAACCCTACAAACACGATAAATGCTTTGCGCTGTGTTTGAAATTCTCCAACATACTTCTTGAAAAAAAATTAAACTAATTGAAAACCAATCGGTCTAAACCTTAGCACTACAAATAGACCCCAGGTGAGCTCAGCTCCTTTCTGAAACAGTAAGAGTCAGGGAAAGAGGAGGAGAGAGAGTGACAGGAGGACGAGGACAAATAAGGCAACAGACGGAGACACATACACCAGGGACACTATAATGGACTATGTTATAGATCATGGCCTATCAATGAGGGAGCCTGGACAGAAAGTGCAGCCCAACCTGAGTCGCTCCATAATTAGGAGATTTAGTCTGGATATCAGGGGATCATTTCCCTGTTGCTTCTCAAAGGATGACATTGAGTGTGATGTTGATGAGGCGATGTGGCCAAACGCAAACAGGAGGCGGTATCCATAAAAGGATTCATAATCCAACCACCCAATTCCTTACAACGCTGTTTTTTTTTATTCTACTGTAATTGTTTCTTAGTTCATACTGACGCACTGAATTGCTTGAACTGCAGTCCTACCTACTCATTGTGTTTGTTTGAAATGGCAAAATAAACTATTCTGCAACATGTGTGTTAGCATTTGGCAAAAACCGTAAAGTATTTGTTGTTACTGTAGGTGAAAGTGTATGAACATGCAAAGGCATAAATCTACTGATAAAGCATTCATATAGTGTTTTGCATTTATACTATAGTGTTTTCCATTCTGCACACCAGTGTTCAATGAGTGCTAGAAATGTCTAGTCATATGATGTATGTGTTTGTCATTTGAAAAGAAAACACCATTTAGTGAAGAGTTAACATTGTTTTGAGCGTAAAGTGTGCTTTTGCAAGAGAAGTGAA
Source organism: Ammodytes marinus (assembly GCF_949987685.1). NCBI lineage: Eukaryota > Metazoa > Chordata > Actinopteri > Uranoscopiformes > Ammodytidae > Ammodytes > Ammodytes marinus. Next base: position 19,440,502 of record NC_137213.1, on the reverse strand, counting down.
GGATTTTGCATTTTGTGTTTGAGTTTTGAAATTTGGGTTTAGGGTTTTGAAAAAGTGAGGTAGTATATCAGGAAATGTGTTTAAGCAATTGTGAAAAACTGTAAAAGAGCCAAGTGTTGAAGCGGACCTCAAGTCCCCTGGAAGTTTATTCCAGAGCTTCGGTGCATTAAAACTAAAGGCTGCCTCTCCCTGTCTAGTCCTTACTCTGGGGACTTTCAATAGCCCAGTCCCAGGCGACCTGAGAGTAAGGGCTACACTGATAGACCCTGTTGTGAATCATGGTCTCTCATTGAGAGAGGCAGGGTTGAGGGTGCAACCCAATCTGCAAAAATCTAAAGGTGCATCTGTAATACGAATTTTCCAGCAAACAAACAGCTTAGAGTTGCATCCTCACAGTAAATGACAACATTACAGGATAGATTTCTGTATTACGATTATAGAATATTTACACAGATAAATACTACATTTGGAAATGTTTTCTATAAAATATACAAAATGTGTATCTATTGAAGCAAACTTCTGATTTTCATTTATTTTTGTTTTCCTAAAAAAACTGGTATGTTATAAAATAAACAATTTCATGTGAAAGAATTTCACCCTTTCATCAAAGAAAATATTACGTAATTTGTGTGAAATAACTCAAATTATTCAAACTGTAAAGACTAAAAGTTTGTAATTTATGTATTGGGGTTTGATGCTAGTGTTTGTACTCTGAGCATATTCTGAGTGACAGTGTGTGTTTTCTCAGTGAGGACAATTCATAGTGTTTGCTGCACTGAGCCTATTTTGCAGGTGAAGTGAACTGTTCAGCTCCAGTGACTGTTGGTAGTGCAGACTGTAGTTAGAGTTTTGCACATAGAGCTACAGTTGTGCCCACTGTGGTTTAGCGATCGAAAAAAACTGTAATTGTTGTTCAGACAGGAGAAAAGTTGGAGTAGTTGCTCACATAAAATTGACATTTAAAAAAAGCTTTGCTCAAGTGTCTAAATTGGAGACTCTTCGACATTTATTTAAACATTATATCTTAACTCCTAAACATATAGAGTAAAGGGAAGTGCTGTGCCGGAAGTGAGTGTGTGTGTGTGTGTGTGTGTGTGTGTGTGTGTGTGTGTGTGCGTGCGTGCTTGAGAAAAACGTGTGCATGACCAAAACGAGCATCATATAGAGACAACCCTTTGAGAGAGCTATGTTGTATTTTTTTCTCGCAGCAGCACACTAGCTGCCAGCTAGGGCGCAGCCCGTCGCTTAGTAACAGCCAGTCAATGGCACCCTATCAAGTCGAGGCATTCACCTCCAAATGGTTCGCAGATCCAGAGTTTGTATCTTGTGTTACCCAATTTCCCTCTCTACCCGTTTGAGCACAGCTGAGTATGACTGGTTGAATGACGGCTCATATTGGGCGCCCAGATGTGAAAGTGATTTATGCTCCTCTCTGCATTCTTTCAGTCATCACTTCTTTTCTTTTTCCTCAGTTCCTTTCTCTGGCTCTTTGATGTTGGATAACATCAACTAACCTGAGGAGAAGAGGGTGGAGAGGTGGGGGCTTACACAAAGTTGACTTTGAATACTAAACTCTACCGTCTTTTCATCTCCCCTTGTTCTTTTCTAGCAGTGTAGACTAAGTGTGACGTCGACATCACTATTTAACACACAAACACACACACACACACATCCCATCTCACAAACTCTTAACTCCTACTCGCTCTCCCCATTTTTCCTCTTCTCCCTCCCCACTCCTCTTGTGCCTTTTGTGCTCTTTATTTGGTTATACAGACAGTCCCATGCTTAACACACATACACACACACACACACACACACACACACACACACACACACACACACACACACACACACACACACACACACACACACACACACACACACACACACACACACACACACACACACACACACACACACACACACACACACACACACACACACACACACACACACACACACACACACACACACACACACACACACACACACACACACACACACGCACGCACGCACGTATACACAGCCAGCCCTCTCCTGCAGGTACATGTACACTCATCCCTTTAGGGCATGGAAGACACTGAAAGACCTAAAACCTAATACATCTTGGCATGCCCTGCCGGCAAAGGATTGTGACTCTATGTGCACCAGCAGCCGAGCAGAGACACACATTGGGGGTGGGGTTTGGGTGGGGTTTGGGTGGGTTCAGGGTACAGGGGACAAGCAAACACAAGCAGAGACTTACTACAGCACACATGTTGTCGCAAATGAATGTCTGTGCCACTGCCAACCCTCACGAGAAAAGAAAATTTCTGTCAACACAAAAAATCTTTCTGTGTCTTCTTTTATTGTTTGCCTCAGGTTAGGAATGTATGAAAGAACACAGTGAGCTATCTGACACTCTTCCAAGTGACTGACAACAAGGCAACGCCTCAGTGCACCGTGGAAACACACACACACACACGCACGCGCACGCACGCACGCACATACACACACAAACACACACAAATACTTGAACGCATGTGCACACACACACATAGATGCACTGTTTGCAGCGAGAGTGCATTCCATCTCCGTATCTGCGCCGTAACTTGCAAAACCAACGTGGCTTCCATCCTGCTCGAACATGTACACATGCATTCAAACTTGCGATGTAATGTATTTAACAGGCACATGCTGCTGATGCTTCAAGCTCATCTGATTCTTAGCTGATTGTTGGATTTTGACAACAGATTTCCAAAAAATCTATTTAAGCTCTATGTCAATACAATGTCAGGCAAATCTGTCAACCTGTTGCTCGTCGGTTACAGTAATAGTTTACAGCTCCAGCAGCAGCTCAGTCTACCTTCTACTACCCTGGTATGTGTTGTTATCCACTTCACCCAATCCAATTGTTGTCTGTGTACTTATATTTAACTTAACGACCGGAATCAGAGCGACTTTGTGGTCGTGGTCTCGTGCTGATCACCACGTAGACTTCATTGAGACACAGCCTAAATCTGGGACACTAACTGCCTCTGTGTGTGTGTGTGTGTGTGTGTGTGTGTGTGTGTGTGTGTGTGTGTGTGTGTGTGTGTGTGTGTGTGTGTGTGTGTGTGTGTGTGTGTGTGTGTGTGTGTGTGTGTGTGTGTGTGTGTGTGTGTGTGTGTGTGTGTGTGTGTGTGTACATTTAGTATGTGTAAAAGTTTAAGAATAGTGTATAACCTCTGTGGAGACGGTTAAGTACTTGGGGATGCTAATAACTAATAGTCTATTAGTCCAGGATATCTTGCAGTAAGTATAAACACTGAGTGGTGACCTTTAGGCATTAGCTATACATATACAAATACAAATCACTATTAGGGGGCACAGTTTTGGCCCCATCTGTCGACCAGTTACAAGATAGGAAAGTCATATCAATCAGTTCCCTCCTTGTTAAATGACAGTTAAGAGCAGCATAAGTACCTTATGCTAAATTTTGATGCCAATTAAAGGCACTTTAATGGGTTTTCGAATTGCCGATGCCAATGCCGACATTTAGACAGCAGGACGGTTGATTGCCAATACATTTATTGCCAATATGAAGTTGCTTTTGTTGTTGTTTTTTTTGTTTGTTTTTTACATTTGATAAAATACAACAATTTAATAATGATTGTGAATGAGAAACTTAAGTTCATTTAACTTGAAGAATATTAGAACAAAAATGTGAACTGTCTAATGCACCTCAATGCGTGCAGTGTTTGCAGAGATTATTTTTACATTTTCGTATATAGGCAATTTTGTAATCTCACTCTCAAAGAGTGACCTGATCAGATAATGATCTTATAAAACATAATGCATTATGTCAATTTGCTTCCACCTCGACTAACTACAAAATGAAAATGCTAATTACACATTACTGCATCGAAAATAAGAATCAAATGTTATGATACACTGTAGTGCTTTTACATAATTCACCTATGGAACTGAAGTTCCGGGGTTCCGGGGGAACTGTTATGACTGGGGGAATTTCCTGTTTTTGTCTTGTTGGCGTTTTGAGACTATCAAGAGTTTACTGTCTGCTCCGTTGTTGTTACTCGACAAGTGTATTAATGTCATTAAAGCAGTTAGCTCCGTCTTTTGACACTCCGCCTCCGACTCCCGTCTCTACACGCCACATTGGTGACCCCGACGTCAGTCCCGCTGAAGATTCCGAGACTGATTTGAATATCGATCGCAACAGCATGGCGCTTTCCATCGTTCTCAAACTGCCGAAGTTCTGGGAGACGTCCGCGGCAACGTGGTTCGCACAGGCAGAGGCTCAGTTCACCCTCCGTGGGATTACAGATGATGCCACACGCTATTACCACGTCGTCTCAGCACTGGAGAGCTCCACTGCAGCCAGGGCAGTAAGCTTTATTACATCTCCTCCTGCCCAAAATAAATATGCAGGGCTCGAGGCTTACCTCCTCAAAATCTTTGAACTGTCACGATTGGAAAGAGCCCGGCGTCTTCTTGCCATTCAAGGCCTGGGGGACAGCAAACCCTCCGAACATATGGAAATGATGTTAAACCTGCTGGGCACGGAGGTACCAAATTTCCTTTTCTTCGAACTCTTCCTGCGACACATGCCACCACACGTCCAGACAGCGCTCGCGAATACATCCATCACGGAGCCACGGGCTCTGGCAGAGGAGGCAGACAGGTTCTTTCTGGCCACCCAGCGTTTCGCCCCGGATGTGCTGGCCCCGACACGCAGTTACACTCGTCCGGGCAGCAGCGCTCCCCTTGGCGGAGGACACGCATCCACCGACAGCCTTACCGCTGCGGGCTTATGCTATTTCCATGCACGTTTCGGGGCCAAGGCAAAAAGGTGCCGCTCTCCGTGCACTTTCAACGCGGCGGGAAACGCCAAGGCCTGCGCTCAGTAGTGGCCGTGAGCGCAGGCACAAAGGGCCGGCTGCTGTTCATCGTGGACACCCTCTCCAGGCGTAAATTCCTTTGCGACACCGGTGCACAGAGGAGCGTGGTGCCGGCTACGGTGGACGACGCCGCCGGCGGGTTGCACGGCCCTCCCTTAACATCTGCCAACGACACCCCGATCCGAACGTATGGCACGAAGTCTGTGGATTTATGTTTTGGAGGTCAACGGTTCACATGGGATTTTGTTACAGCCGACGTCTCCTTCCCCCTCCTCGGCGCAGATTTTCTGTGCGCACACGGGCTGCTGGTTGATGTCAAGAACGAGCGCCTGGTGGACGCATTGACCTTCTCCTCGTTCGCATGTGTCTGCGATGAGGGGACATACGACGGCCTTTCTAGCTCGCTCTCTGAGGGTGACAAGTACCAGCGGCTGCTCAGAGAGTTCTCTAGCCTGCTGCAACCAACCTTCTCGTCCACGTCGACGAAACACGGTGTGGAGCACCATATTGAGACGAAAGGGCCCCCCGTCCATGCCAGGGCCCGACGGCTCGCTCCGGAGAGACTGGCGGTTGCTAAGGCTGAATTCGCCAACATGGAGCGCCTGGGCATCATTCGCCGTTCCGACAGTCCGTGGTCCTCGCCACTCCACATGGTTCCGAAGCAGGATGGCAGCTGGCGCCCATGTGGAGACTACCGCCGCCTAAATGACGCCACCACGCCCGACCGCTATCCAGTGCCCCATATTCAGGACTTCTCCGTGCATCTGGCGGGGAAGCTCCTGTTTTCCAAAGTCGACCTTGTGCGGGGCTACCACCAGGTTCCGGTGCACCCTGCGGATGTCCCGAAGACAGCTGTGGTCACTCCGTTTGGGTTGTTTGAGTTCCTCAGGATGCCATTCGGCCTGAAAAACGCGGCCCAGTCCTTCCAGCGGCTGATGGACTCGGCGCTGAGGGACATGCCTTTCATCTTCGTCTACTTGGACGATGTCCTGGTCGCCAGTTCCTCGGAGGAGGAGCACCTCACACACCTCCGGGCCCTCTTCACAAGGCTCGACCGCCACGGCTTGATCATTAACCCGGCGAAGTGTGTTTTTGGGGTGCCGTCCATCCAGTTCCTCGGGCACCTCATCAACAGGGATGGTGCCGTCCCCCTTCCGTCGAAGGTGGAGGCTGTTTCCAACTTTCCCCGCCCACGTTCGGCCCGGGGGCTCCGGGAGTTCCTGGGGATGGTCACCTTCTATCACCGATTCATACACCGGGCGGCCCACACTATGCGCCCGCTGTATGAGGCCCTCAAGGACAGGACGCCCGGCCAAGACGTCGACTGGACTGCAGAGAGGGACAGAGCGTTCGAGGACACTAAGACTGCATTGAGCCGGGCCGCATTGTTGGTCCACCCGTTGCCCGGAGCTCAGGTGGCCCTCACAACCGACGCGTCCGACTACGCGGTTGGCGCGGTGTTAGAGCAGTGGGACGGTGGCGCCTGGCAACCGCTCGCCTTTTTCAGCCGCCAGCTGGTACCCCGGGAGCGCAAATACAGTACTTTCGACAGGGAGCTGCTCGGCGTCTGGCTGGCAATCCGTCATTTCCGCTTCGCCCTGGAGGGCCGTCAGTTTACGGTTTTTGTGGACCACAAACCCCTCACGTTCTCCATGTCCAAGGTAGCCGAGCCGTGGTCCGCCCGCCAACAGCGCCAGCTGTCATTCATCTCTGAGTATACCACGGACATCCGGCACATCGCTGGCAAATCCAACGTGGTCGCGGATTGCCTCTCCAGAGTGATCGTCGGCGCGGTGCAGCTGGGTCTCGACTACTCGCGTATGAGTGCGGAACAGGCTACGGACCACGGTTTTCAGTCCCTCAAAGACTCGGACACCGGGCTGCGCCTGGAAAAAGTGGCGATCGGCGACTCAGGGGTCAGGTTATGGTGTGACCTCTCCACCGGCCAGCCCAGGCCACTGGTCCCTGCCGGCTGGCAGCGGGCTGTTTTCGAGGCAATACACGGCCTGTCCCATCCCGGTAGGAGGGCGTCCGTGAGGCTGGTCTCTCAGAAGTTTGTCTGGAAAGGACTGAAGAAGGACGTACGGGCCTGGGTCGACTCGTGTGTGTCCTGTCAGCGTACAAAAGTGCACCGCCACACCAAGGCCCCGTTGGAGCCTTTCGTCGTCCCTGTTAGGAGGTTCGACCATGTCAACATCGACCTGGTGGGGCCACTCCCCCCTTCGCATGGTTTCACCCACCTCCTCACGATGGTGGACAGGACGACGCGTTGGCCTGAAGCTGTGCCACTCACCTCGACATCGTCTTCCGATGTGGCCCGTGCGTTTATCGGCACGTGGGTCGCGCGCTTTGGGACACCTTCGGACCTCTCCTCCGACCGGGGTGCACAGTTTACCTCGGAGATCTGGAATGTGGTTGCTAAGGATCTGGGGGTTAAACTGCATCGCACTACCGCATACCATCCTCAGGCTAATGGTTTGTGCGAGCGGTTCCATCGCTCCATGAAGGCGGCCTTGCGTGCCAGTTTGACGGACGGCAACTGGTTGGACAAACTTCCCTGGGTGATGCTGGGGCTCCGGACGGCGCCTAAGGAGGACCTGCAGTCCTCGTCTGCCGAGTTAGTCTACGGTCAGGTGCTGCGAGTTCCAGGGGATTTCATTCCGAACGCCACAACACCCTGGTCGGCGGCCAGGCAGCGGTCCTCTCTGCTGGAGGTCGCCAAGCAGTTCGCACCCGTCCCCACTTCGCAGCACTGCACCCCCGTTTCCCTGGTGCCACCCAATCTGCACACGGCGGAGTTTGTGTTCATCCGCCACGACGCCCACCGTGGACCGTTGCGCTATGACGGGCCGTTTAGGGTCTTGCGACACGGGGATAAGAGCCTGGTCGTGGACGTCGGTGGTAGGCCCGAGACTGTCTCTGTCGACAGGATCAAGCCTGCCCACGTGGACATTTCCAGACCGTTGGAGTTGGCCCAGGCTCCGCGCCGTGGACGCCCCCCGTTGCCACGCCCCGCTGGGCTCCCTGCCGCCTTGTCGGTGCCGTTGCCGCCCAGTCCTGGGCTTGGTCCTGCCGCACCCACCACGCCCCTCCCCTCTTCGGCCCCTGCCACTCGTTCTAGTCGCGGCCGGGCCATCGTGCCTTTCCGGCGCGGGGACTTTGACTATGGGTGAATTCTGGGGGGGCTTGTGTAGTGCTTTTACATAATTCACCTATGGAACTGAAGTTCCGGGGTTCCGGGGGAACTGTTATGACTGGGGGAATTTCCTGTTTTTGTCTTGTTGGCGTTTTGAGACTATCAAGAGTTTACTGTCTGCTCCGTTGTTGTTACTCGACAAGTGTATTAATGTCATTAAAGCAGTTAGCTCCGTCTTTTGACACTCCGCCTCCGACTCCCGTCTCTACACGCCACAACACATTAATATATTTGAAAACTTACAGGGGCCATTTCTTCTGCTAATACTTGTTATGGTTAAAGTGTTTTTTTGATACTTTGATTGCTTTTACTAATCTAACATTTTCAATGCAGACATTTTACTAGTAATGGAGTATATATTGTTCTTATTTCTGGCTCGCACATTATGGTTTACAGATTCCCAGATTAAAGAATCCCGGATGCCAGGCCCGGAGTGGCTAATCGGGAGAACCGGGAGCATTCCCGGTGGGCCGCTCTGGTTTTTGGGCTGCGAGGGCCGGCCCAGTCATGGCACTGGGTTAAAATATCATTTTACCTATTGGTGCATTAAAAATCATATTATTAGTCCGCAGTTAAGTTACTGCTAATGGAAACTGACCATTTCCTACAGCTTCAGTTTCACATTAAAAGCATCTAACTGGCGTAACGTGAGATTACTTTTATTTTGAAGCAGAATTTAGGGCCTCCTAGCCCTGCTGCGTGTCTCTCTCTAGCAGCATGTCGGACTACGAGGTGAAAGATAACTTGTAATTCTGCGCTCATACCAAAGGCTTTATGAAAGTTAGTCACAGCCCCCAGTCATATATGTTCAATGCATGCTCGGGACAATGGCGACTGGAGCGTCGGCTGCACTAGGATGAGCCAGAATCCGAACATGTTGGCCTATTCGGATGAGCACGGATAATGAGATGATCGATCCGAATATGTTTACTTCGCGAATAATCTCGTTATTATTCAGGAAACAACTATTTATTTATTTTGCCTATCATGCACTAAATTGACGCGGCGCGTTCTGCCTTAACTTGAGTGGCACCTATCAGCTGTTCATCTCCGCTGCCGTGGCAGAAAAGAGATAGACCAGCTGCGTTTATGCATGGCCCCGTGAGCTGCGGTCTCTCCATTCCGCTGGATGTTTGTGACCCCGAGTCACCTTCAGTCCCTCCTGACTTTTATTTATTTCAAATCTCTGAACGTGAACCACGTCTCTTCATTTAATAAAATCGATCTTTAAATATTCGATCTGCAAACACTTCGCTTGTTTAGTTCATACAATCTGTTTATAACGAAGAGATTTGCTCAAAAAAAGTGTCGTTTTTGTGCGTTGATCAATTAGACCACTAGATTATAAAACGCTGTTTCCTAGTCTAAAGTAATTATTCATTGAACTAAGTTAGAAATTAAAAAAGAGAGGGAGAGAGAGAGATAGCGAGACAGAGATAGGCCTATGAGAGACAGGGAGAGTGAGAGAGAAGAGGGAAATAAACGGGCAAAATAAATCTTATCTAGATCGATGATACAACTTAGTTTAGTTAAAAATAAAAAGGGACAGAGATGAAAAAATAAAATAAATTGGGCAAGTTTATGATTTACTGTGATGTAATAGGCCTACTGTTTCAGACTCTGAATGTTCAATGTCCCCCAGTCAAACGTGTAGGGGCTTAGACAGTTATAATGAGAGAGAGAAACAGATGAGTACAGTATGAGGAAAATATGCCTATCTCATTATTGATAATATGCCAATATTAAATCAATTTGAGGCTCTGAAGGGACAATAATTGTTGTTTTTTTCACACATAAGCCCATAAGCCCCAGCCACTTCCGGTTTCATATCCGAATACAGGTAGCCTACATATAGATAGGCTAATTGTGTTTGTTGAACAGATAGCCTACAGATAATGACGTCTCCGTACACTCCTACTGCACATAGTAGCACCATGGCAGGCACCTGAGTAGGCTATAGGCTAAACAGGAGCATTTGAGTCCACACAGTCTAAAAACACAGAATTACAAGGGTGCAGAGAACAGTGCACTTTTGCAGACGTACATATTAAGGTTGTTATTACATTACATTAATAATGTCGGCGTGAAAGTGGGCTGATCTGAGGCATGAAACTCCAGGGCTGAAAATGAGTCCCACTCCGGCCCTGCCGGATGCTCTGATCTCAGGTCAGTTAATTAATGTGCAGGCTGTTCACTTGATGGCAGTTAGCCTTTTCAACAGGGTGACTAAACCCTTCGAGTGAATGCCCATAAACACGTCTGCAATGATTCAATGAGATGTTTAGCTCCTAAATGCCTGGTCTGGTCTCCCCTTAAACCTCTTAGGAAAGAAGGTTGGCAAAAAAAAGAAAAGGAAAAATAAAAGCAACAATTAAATTGTCTAATTTAGACAGCAGAAGGTGAGGCGTGGTTGCTCACATTTGATCCAAAATATACTGTTGTTAAAAAAAAGAGGTTTGCCTTAGGGCCAACATTGACAATACTCTCAATAGACTCTTATTGTCTTGATTATTATTTTGTTCATATGCGCAGCGCGCGCAGAAGCAGAAGTGCTGCGGAGGTGCAATACAAAGGCACAGATAAGTAACCTGGAGGCAAAGATTAACAAGAGGTAGGCCTACGGTTAAACTTACAACAGGTGCATGTATGAAGCTCAGCGCATTGTTTTAAGCAGCTGAAGGAATAGGGTTAGCTGAGCTTTAGTTAAAAACAAAACAAAACAAAAACACACGGTTAGCTAAACCACCTGCGACACCTGCTCAAATGATCGCGCAGCGTTTAGCTCTCTCTGGTTACACATTTTTGTCTGAGGTTCTCAAAAAAAGTTTTAGATGGGATTTTCTTTAGAAGGCATCTCCCGTGGCAGCTCGAACAATTCACAATGAACTTAAAAATCACCTACATTGCTGTAACATTTTGATCAGGATACATGGTTTACAGGAGTTGTTTTTGACACGTATGGCGTGTTTCTATGCCCAGGACGACGCTCAAGTAAATAAAATGCGTCCAAACATGTTCCCAATAAACAATACACTCACCATGTCTTATCCGTCGGATTAAGCTGCCTGTGCATGGCGAGCGAGAAGCCGAACAGGCTGCCTGGATCTCCGATCTTGCTCGGGACATTGGTGGTGTCCAGGTTGAAAGCGGCCAGTCGCCCACATCCCGAGAGAAAGACGACGAGCAGCCATAGTCCACAGGTGATCCTGCCCTCCATCAGATACAAAGCAAATGTCAAAGAAAAAACTATATAATTCCCTTGAACTGGTGAAAGGTGATCCCTCACTGTAGGAGGTGCAGAGTGCGACTGAGTGACTGCCAGAGGGTGGAATTTCGTCCACTGTACTTGTAGCTACCCCTCCCATTGGCCTCTCCTGGCGCGCGCACACCATGGCGCGCACACCATGGCGCACACACACGCACACACACTCACACACCTCTCACCTCAAATTGCTTTGGCAATATAACTTATATTGTCATTTATAGCCTATTTTAATCGGAAAAGAACAATGCCTTTTTAGTCTGTAGTTAGTTTGCAGCGCCATCAATGTTGTAATCTAACCAGATCAATGATGCCCAAGTCATTGTCAAATCCCATTTGCAGCAATAATAATGCTGCTTCAGGCTACACTGACAGAAGAGTAATAAAGACTTCGGGTAAATTCCCTTGGAAACAGGCGTAAACAAAACATATTTTTTAAAGTCCCACACATATGAGGGAGAACATTGGCAAAATACCCGGTGAGTGACACAGGAGTGCGATCTGCACACTTGTCCCACACTCTCACAGTAAATTGTGTTTACTGACATCCTTGCAGTAAACAAGGGTAAGCAGGGAGATAGAGGAGGGAAGAATAAGGCTGGCATAGTAGTTTTGCTAGAAATAGTATTGTTCAGTCCAGGCTTTACCAACGCAATGACTGTGAGTGGGAAACACAGAGTTCAAAAACAATAGAAGAAACAGAGAGTGTGTTTGCAATACAGTAGCTGCATGGCCTCTACAAAACCATAGCCCAGAAAGCTAGAAAATTAGGCCCAATTTAGAATCACCATCCATTACAGCTGATCAGATGAGTCAGAAGGAGCCAGAGTCAGACACCATGCAGACTGGGCACAGACATTGACACACTGTAGACACCCTTACACACTAGATGTGTGCTGTCAAGGCATTCCAACAGACGCCGACCCCAAAGGCCTGTCCTCGCTACACGGCCTTTCAGCAGACAACGCAGGCTTTGTCTGGGCAATGAGAAGGAGGGCAGACAGACAGAAAGGGAGAGGGGGAAGAAAGTGCCCACATACAGTCGGAAAGGGAAGAGAATTTGGTTCCCCTGTACGGGTCTGTTATCTACTGACGTTTTCATGATCAGGAGGGATCTCTATATGTTTTAATTAACATTACTTGGAACAGGACAGAAACAGCAGTTCACCCTTGATTATTATATGAGGTGTTGAATTACTGTAACAGATGGGAAACATAAGGTGCAGTTGATATGTATGAACACAAGAACAGGCTTTTTGAAAAAGAGTTTTAAAACTTTAATTTCATGTCCTTTCAGGTCTCTCTTGATAATGTTACTCCATCTCATCTGACTCTGTTGGTTTTTTTCTGTTCAGTCTTGGCTGGTGTTCCAGGTAGGAGCAGCTGCCAGCCCCAATGATCACCAGTGATAAATGTGTTCCTTTCTGCAGGTCAGAAACAAACAGGTATGGGCCTTATCGCTGATAAGAACGGCGCAAGTGTGTGAAGTTTGTTAGGTCAGTTAGCTTGGCTCGCCCTTGTGGATTTCTCTCATGGTAGACTTACCCATACCAAAAGTGCATTTGCGTGTGTGTGTGTGTGTGTGTGTGTGTGTGTGCGTGCGTGCGTGCGTGCGTGCGTGCGTGCGTGCGTGTGTGTGTGTGTGGTGACACATTGACACAGTGAAAAGAAAAAGATCCCCCCAATCCCCAATTACTCATATGACAACTCTCACACTGTCACACATCTTGGTAACACATAAGCATACCATAATTAACCATTATGATAAAGACACACTGTATTTATTTGGAGTATCTCTACCATGCAGCCATACAAACTTAGTCATGTTTCCTGTACACTATGTTCGGTATTACGACAGCAGAAGAGAAAAACAGTTAGTGTGTAGGAATTACAGTGGAAGCAATGTTCTCTGACACACACACATACACACACACACACACACACACACACACACACACACACACACACACACACAACATGAGCGCCTAGACTCGCCCGGGCAGCCACAGCCCTGTGTTTGTTCTTAAAGCTGCAGCTTCAGGTACTTGAGGAGAGATTCAGCACACACTCACCATAAGGTGTGGCAGCAATGAGCTGAGTTGTAAGGGTGTGTGCGTCTTTATGGCACTGTTGAAACACGTAGCCTTGGGACACTGATAAATACACTCACTCACAGACACACTTACACTGGAACAGTTACACAATCACAGTTAAGTGAACTCCAAACCCAAGAACTTTCCCAACCGGTACATATTAATGACCTTGCACTGAGCACTATTTATTATACAGTATAAGCCTGTAAATGTTCACAGGTTGGCTGATTGTGATTCAGATCAAAGTGATCAATGAAACATTTGTCAGCTGAATTTCTGAGTACATTCAACAACAAAAACATAATAATTAAAGGTTCAGTAAGCGGAATGGTCAGTTTAGCTAACTTCCTGTGAGTGACTGCAGTTAGCGGTCCCCTCCCTCGTCCCCACGTCACCACATTAATGCACTGCGGTCTTCAAGCAGCAAGTTATCTAGCATCATCTCAGATAAGTAAGTGTGATAAAACATGATAAAAACCATCAAAACAGACATTGGGAAGGATTTTTACCTGCTCCGCCTTTGTAGGGGCATACGCATTCACCATAGACAGTGAGACCATAAAACACTCTTTCTGCCTTTTCTCAGGCTAGGATGAACCAATTAACATTTTTTTTGCACATTTATACTAAATAGGATCTCATAATTCAATACACCTTCATATTCCCACCGGTGAAGTAGGTCTTTAAAGAAAACTTTATTTTTCTCACAGTAGCCTAAGTGATCTTGACTAAACAATGATTGTTACGTGACTCTGCATGACTCTTATGATTAAATGCTTCCTTACAATCACGTGAAAGTCCAGGAGGGGGTCCAGTACTGTATGATGTGTGCGTATGATGTACTGTACTGCAAAGCTATCAGTTAGCAGCCAAGTGACATTGCTGGGACAAATGTCCAATATACATTCCCCTATTCACTGTATTGATCCTATTTCTAAGTAGAACTATACTCATGATTAAAACATAAAGAGGCACGTATACACACAGTGCAGACTGTAACTGATCCTTTACCCTTGTTGATGAGCGTATTGATTACAGTCAATATGGGCAGTTATTGATATCTGTTCTTGTCCAGCAGTGCTTCAACACCCTTGAGACAAAACAACCCCCCTCTGTATATTTAAGTCTTGAAAGCAATGTGTGTGTGTGTGTGTGTGTGTGTGTGTGTGTGTGTGTGTGTGTGTGTGTGTGTGTGTGTGTGTGTGTGTGTGTGTGTGTGTGTGTGTGTGTGTGTGTGTGTGTGTGTGTGTGTCCAAGCCCTGGTAAGAGGATGTAATAGGAGAGTGCAGTAGTTGTGGGAGGGGTCCGTGTGTAGCTGGGTCCAGGTGTGCTCATAAAATGTCTTTCAAACAGAGGAGAGAAAAAATCACTTTCACTCTATTCACCTCTCTCCTGACAGATTCAGGTTGGTTGCGGACGCTTGTTGGCTTACATGAAACATCCTTCTCTCGTCACCACTGTCTAACACTGATAAGATAATGTGTCAAACTCCACTGAAATCAGATGAACTTTATTGTTTTATTTTATTATTTATTATTTTTCCTCTCCCAACAACTCAAATGCTAAAATGTATTTTTAATATTGCTTAATTTGAGCTTTTGGTCACTTCTCATATGCAGTAATAAAACACATTAAATAAATTCTATTGTTTCAATAATTTATAAAGGACAGCACACAGTAGTAGCCCGCTGGCTCGTTTTTGACTGTAGTCCTTTGGCAGAATGTTTTAAAACCTGAAACATGATAACATTTACAAAGCCAAATGACAAGGCACCTTGAAGTCACATAACTCTCACCAAAACAAGCTTAACCTGTTACATTTATTTGATTATTGACATTAAAAAAAAAATGTCATGCGGCAATCATAAAAAAAGTTGAGGGCACCATCACTGCCCTGGCTGGGTATGGGCACTTGGGCAGGGTTGTAAATATCGCTCTCAGCAATCTTTGAGAAAGACAGTTAAGTCCAAATTGTTCCAGTAAAGTGGCTTACTGGCAAACAGTGAAATACTGTGACTGCACTGTGAGGGTGTAGCAGCAGGAAATAAAACAGGGAGGTGCTAAGACAAGCTGACCTGCCTGGGTGAAGATACAATAACTCACATTTGTTTGCTGTTTAATTAATGTTAATAATATTACATCCAAACCATGATTAGAAGGATTGCCATTGAGTTTTGCAAAAATAATGAATGGATTAATCCTGCCAACTTCACTGACTCCTTGAATTTTCCTATTGTGTCAGCATGGTGTTGTCTTTATTGTACAACATTGGTGATCCCTTCATAGACAAAACTGCGAGGCTGTAGTCTTGTTAAAATGATGTCATTGAATTAAAGAGCAATTCAAATGAATCATAATACATGCATCTTTGCTGTATTCAGAGTGATACTTTATTATTAAAAGTATACAAAGTCAAGGAAAAACATTTTGTCATTTCATGAAAAAACTGAAATTACCTGATATATATAATATTAAAATTATGATAATTAAAATGAAGCATAAAAGTCTACGTATGTCAATAAAAGGTTGTGTGATCATAAAAGTGCCAGACAATTATCAATCTACCTCTTCAACCATAGCTCTGCTGTATAGAATGCACACACACCAGTGCATCCGTATTGTCTATAACTGAAAGTTGGCAGCACAAAGACACAGTTTCCACCGTAATTATTGCCTTGTTTTGGCAGCCAGAAAGGGCTATACATTACTGGGTAGAAGAACTCATTGTGAATTCAGACACACTCACCCATGTGTGCACAACAACACATAAATACTGAGCTGTTCTGAGCTGGTTCAATGGCACTTTGAGAATTCCGGCAGGGACCATCTAGCTTGTGTGGACAGTTTCAGGAATTCCTCTTCCATTCCAAAAAGTGAAAATAAATATGTATGTGCACTATACTGTACGTTTAAACACACACACACACACACACACACACACACACACACACACACACAGAGCTCAGTCACTATTCCTTAAAATATGTGTGGAATAAAGAAATAAGTCACATGTCCTCCTTTCAAGCTTATCTGATCATTCACAGATGAATGTCTGTGAACCTCTCAGTGAGGTCCATACACACAACAGAACACACACACCCACAAAGGTACAAAAGGGTATTGCCCTGAGCTGGGAAAACGGCAATAAGAGAGGGGCATTGTGCATGGCAGTGGGCTCCAGTGTGTGTGTGTGTGTGTGTGTGTGTGTGTGTGTGTGTGTGTTTTTTGGTGAATGTGTGCGTAAATCACAACACAACAGAGGCAGACAGTTACCGTTCATCAGAGGCCTTTTAGAGCTGCCTCGAGCGATGCATACCATCTACACACATACAGTATGCTGTATGCAACGCCTGCTCTTATTTAGGCAGTCTGGTCAGGTTTTTTGGGCAAAGGAAGGGAGTGTGTTGTAGAAAAAAAGGAAGAGACGCCCAGAAAAGCCTTATACACCCAGGAATAAAAGCCTTCACACTGGGATGTGTGGATCTCTTGGCTTCCTTATATGTGGTCTAAGAGCACCGGATCACTCCTCTGAAGATATTTCCCCACTGTGTAAAACAACAAGCATTCCTTCCAATAAAAGAGGCAAGAGGTCAAAAGAGAACGTTTTCCAAGTTGTAAGTGTCAATCAAGAGGGGAAAACTCCCTGTGCCAGTCTGGGGAGGGACTCCAGTTAACAGTCATCTTCCACTGCCACACACAATAAACTATGTGGCCCTCATATAAACGTTCTTAACCTCTTAGATGCACTAAGTTATAATTCATGTATTCAGTGTTGTCTGTTTATCCTGGTATCACCTTGTTTCTCTGAAAGAATTAATCTGTCAGTGGACTCAATCACATTCTCATACTACATCAGGTAAGTCTGTCTGCACTTAACTCCAGACATACATTTGCTAACATGCTAAAACTGATATAATGGACATGGTAAACAATAGACTTAACATCATCAGGCCAGCATTTATTATTGTGAGCATGGTAGCATGCTGACAATAGCATGTAGCCCAAATCGCTGTAGTTCATGCATGCGTACGGCCTTAAAAAGCTGCTATGTCTGTAGGATTACCCTAAAAAAAGGGAACTAGTGAATAAAACGTGAAGAGGCAAAATAATGGGAAATAAATAATGACAAACTTAAAGAATGAAATAAAAGGCAGACAACAATGATTTCAATGATAACAGTCTGATTACATGGCCTAACTACAGACAAGAAGTTGTGCCAATATGAATTCATCTAAGCTATAGGTTCAGGCTATGATTGATGACAAATGAGAAACTTGGTGCAGTGTTCGTTTTCTGTCACTTCCCTCATTTCCACTGTATCCTCCTCATAATGAAGAAACCCCCCTAGACACTTGAAGAGATGTTTGTGACCAGAAAGGTTTACTCACTCGAAATCAGCCTGTAGGTACACGTCCTGGCACAGTGCGTGGTTAAATTCCACCTAATAAACTCAGCAGTTGGCCTTCAGGTGCTTCTGACTAAAGGAAAAGTCCCAATGCAAAGGGTTATTCCAGTTCAGTACACCGCCATCTGTGTGCATGTGTGTGTGTCAGGGAAATGTGGCTCTGCGAGTCATAAAAATGATACCTCACTTTGTTAACGCCATAATTTCACATAACAGGTCACCAGGGAAACCAAGAATTCCTGTGGGGCTCCTCAGCGGGCTCCCGGGTAGGTGTGATATGTCACAGTCTCAGTAGCAGCACACACATGCATCCATGTAGGTATGCACACCTGGAATGTGAGAAGGTGGGAGACACCTTACATTAATACATTAATCTACTCATCAAGTAGTAACAGGGTCACGTTACACAATAGATAGACAGTATGTAGGCTATGTTCACACAGAGGTATACTCACACATGGTGGAATGAATGAGGAATGCAGTTGGCAGATATGAACATTATGCGACTGCATCCTCAGCATCAAGGGTGCAGAAGTGTATGGTGTTTAATGGATTGATGGCTGAGAAGCATCCACCATGACACACAAGCAAAGATTGGATTGGATGGTTGGATTTCATTTTAGGAGAGAAATCCGTCATATCTTTAGTATTACACTAAACAAACAAAAAGGGAAGCAATCAGGGAACACGCGCCTCTGTCAAGTATGCACACAATTTCAACCACAACAAACCAAAAAAGTGAAGGCAGACTTAAGCTTACTTCTGGATGAGCTGCTTAGCAAATACACAGCTCAACTTATAAAAATAGATCAGAGATCGGCACTCTTTCAAGCCCAATGCAGAAATTAATTCAATACTAAAACATCAGGTTCCATGCAGGATACCAACACTGACACAATACACTTTTTCGTCATTGTTTAATACTTTCCAAACTTTGGCTTTTGGAAGATGTCGTACCACTTTAGTCAAATGTTTTTAACAACAGAAACTGTTTCATAAATCTTCATGTACACTCACTCAAAGTCAAAAGAATTCAGTGCCCGACTTTTCACCACATTTCACTGGAAACATTTTAATGATAACTGTCTAACCAACATGCAAACAGGAACATAACAAACATAACCTTCTTTGTAGAGGTTATTATAAATCCACAAGGTTTCAATCTTAAAACAATAGAATTACATTTTTGAACTAGTGGATCCTCTATACAAACAGGCGAGGATTCCAAGGAGAGCTGCGGTGCGAATTGAGAGAGCAGGAATGAGTCCCAACATGTAGGAAAAGAATGAGAACTCATAAGCACAATCCAACACACTCACCCTGCCACTCCCTGCTTCTCCCTAAATCTACACCCTCTTACTCCACTTCTACTGCCCTAATATCTACTCTCTGGTCTTTCGCCTTCACTTTCCCTCCTTCCTGCTGTCAATACTCCTTTCTTTCCAGATGTTTCAACTTTACTGAATTATATGCTGGTGGGTGGCCATTAAGAATTGTTAACATGACTCCTGTCCTGATTCAGCGAACACTCCTTCAGCTACACACAAACACACCCTGGCCTAAAATCAAATTTAGAGTTAGTAGTGTCACATAAACAACTTAAAGCAAATGCACCTCACTTCAGTATTTTAGGAGGTATTTTTTTATTGTTTAAAATTCTAATCGAGTCCCTGGAGTTTAATAAAAGCTGAATAAATTATTATAAACATGTCTTTCGTGTCAAATACAATGATTGTATGTGAATCATTTCCTGGCTGGACATGACCAGACTCCTGATAAACTGACCCACCTTTATTTGTGTAATCCTTCCTGCCTCACCCACAAACTGGCACTGGCAATAGCCCACAAACACACACACAGTTCTTCGGCAGGAAGTGAAAACACACCCAGCACGCTGAAATCCAAATTTGTCCTCATATGTTCTTTTTATTTCTGAAGCATCTTCACTTTATCATGCTCTCTTCAGTTACAGTCGCATTAATAAGTATCATGGCCAAAAACATGATATCCACACAGCATAATTGCCAGACACACTCTCTGAGAACTGGATAAGGTTGTCAGAGAAGCTTTTAATTACTACCACTCTGCACACCGTAATCCAATTTATAGAGTATCAAACCAAGAGTCGAGAAAAAAAGAGAAGCAAAATGATGTTGCTATGTCTGAAATGTACAACCCCCATGAAGCATTTTTGTCACCTAGCAAGATTTTCTAAATATGAGTTGGTAAATCATATCAACCATACTTAAGAAATCTATACTTTGAAATACATTCTTAATGTTGGCCATTTACTTATGTCACTTGGTTTAAATTATTTTAACACTGTTGACCTCAATATCAGAAAATGAGCTGGGATTTGGTGCATTCCCCTTAATGGTTCTGTGCCCAAAGATGTGTCAAATATAAGAGGGTCAGAACAGAGAGTTGTGCTGCTGCCCATCAGTTAGGAACAAGGAGAATATATGAAGGCTTTGCTGTCTACACCATGCTCCATGTACAATATATTACATTATGTGCTGCCATCTACAGGCAATACTTGATGAAAGAGTATGTGGTTTACCGAGAGATAATTTTCCACTGATCTAATCCACCCAATAACAAATATGCAGTTGGTATTTCATTATACAGGAACATTTGTTTTGAGCAACATAAGCATAGCTTGCACTGAGCTTCACATAATTAGGATATAATAATATTGGTAGTTTTTAAGGAGGATTTAGATATTATTTAAGATGCATTACTTTAAAACGGGACTGCGTTATATTAGCTACATTACAATTAAGAAGTTGACCCTTTCAGGAGGAACCTATGTGAGCTTTCTGAACAGGTGTGAGGCTCAGACTGAGTTTAGCACACTGCAGTCCACACACACAATCCTCAATCACAATTAGCCGGCATGGGCCTCAATGAACTGTATGTGACCACATACTATCTATGGTCACCACACACTAAAAGCAAAAGAGGGTTGGCATGGGGACTGATCTTTAAACTCTGACATGCATACATCTCAACTTTAGTAATACCATGCATCACAGCCACCTTTTCTCTTTATTTGCTACAATCAAGGACGACTAAAAGTCCTTAAGTCAAACTGAATAAATGGGTTACTGTGTAAACCCTATTGAAGGATTAAAAGTCAAATAAGAAAATGTCTTTAATTTATATTATACACTTTACAGGTAGAAACAGCCCACTAGTGTGTAGGTAGATCTTGTGACAGTGCTCTGTTATCGATCCTATCGATTCAGCAAATACACTCCTCCTGGGGTCAAACACTGCTCTCCTCTGGCAGCTTGGTGAGAATATCTACTCCGTCAGACGTGATGGCCACTGTGTGTTCAAACTGAGCCGACCTACACAAATGTCAGGCCAGAAAAAAACACAATGGACAGGTAAGACTTTAAAGGAAAAGGTCAACAGTTGGGGATATGCTTATTCACTTTAGAAAGGAGATGGGAAGATGGATATCACTCTCATAGCTGTGTGTAAGTACAGAACTGCAGGTAAAAGGCCATTAGCTTAGCACAAAAACTAGAAGCAGGGGAAAACAGCTTGGCCTGGCAATCTCCAATGTTAAAAAAAAATAGGTCAACCTAAAGCTCATTAATTCCTATGTATCTGAGTTGGTAGCAATTCACAAACAGTGATGTAAAAAACAGCCATTTGTAAATTTACTGAGCTTTGACACATTTTTGCACGCAAGCTGGAAAACCATTTATCTGAGAAAAAGTTTTTTTTGCCAACAGAACAGCTACAAACACACAGTCAAGATATAGCTGGTTGTCCACCGAGTACCTTTTATTATCCGAAGACACTGCGGTCCACTTGTCCTTCAGTATTTTAAACTCTTGGGACCCCTCCATCAGTATGGGCTCTGCAAATCAACAGACAATCTCAGCCCCACGCTCATACACAGTGGCGTCTTAATGTCCACGCGAAATTTTTTTTTAAAAAGGTAACTTGCCTATTGTGAAAGACATCCCTTCATCCATGATCATGTCATTGTCATTGGCTGTAAATTAAAAAATATATATGTTTTTTCGTGTTATTTTTACACACAATCCCACATAAAGTATTGTTGACGAATATGCATAGTACACATGCACACAAACATACACACAAGAAAAGGTGTCTCAATATCTCACACATCATCAGACCACGTACACAAACTTACCATGGTGCCAGATCTCAGGATAACAGTGAAAGTAGGAGCCAATTCCATGTCCAATGAAATAGGGACACACTCGGAAGCCATTGGCGTGTGCTATTTGACTGCCAGCAAAAACATTCGGCATATTAGAAAAAAACTAATCACGTAGTTTACGCATTGTTTTTATTATTTGCATATCTCATGCTAGTGTGTACCTTATAGTGTTTCCTATAACACAAAGCTCTGCACCCGGCCTGCAGGCAGCGATGGCCTTATCTCGACAACGCCTGGCAGTTTCTACCAGTCGCTGCCCGACCTCATCCACATCGCCAATCAAGAAGGTTTCTGACGTGTCGCCATGGTATCCATCCAGATACACCTGTCATGATGAGGCAGAAGTCTTTTTTCTTTTTTTTAAAGATTCTTTTTTGGCATTTTCAAGCTTTATTGGATAGTACAGAGTTGAAATGGGGAGACAGAGAGAGAGGGGGGATGACATGCAGTAAAGGTCCACGGGTCGGATTTGAGCCCGCGACTACTGCAACGAAGGCCGGAGCCGATATGGTACGCGCTCTATTCCCCTACGCCACCAGAGCACCCCAACATAAGTCATTATTGATGGGAGCAGCGTTTTATCTGTAGTAATGTCTTTGAGTTTGTTTGTGTGTGTCTGTTAAAGCATCAACTCACAGTGACATCAATGTTGATGATATCGCCGTCTTGAAGCTGTCGACTGTAGCACAAAGGGATATTAAAAAAAAAATGAATGGTGTATATAGAGTATCCCTTACATATAAATAATGTACAGCTTTTGAGTTAGAATATAAAAACTGGACATCACCAAAGTATATGCAGGATATATCTATGCTTTTGGTGTATTATATTTAAATGTAAAATGTAAAGGCTTCCTTTAATCTAAATAAGCCTATAGATAAGTGTGTTTTACTTTTGAGACAAAAATCCTTTTCTCAGTGGCTGTGTTTATTTTCGAACTTGTAGAATAATTTGAGGAGAAAAATAACATACCATTATACTGAACAATGCAGTAAAACATTTCTGTTTATCTAAATGAAGGGTCAATTAGGAAGCCTTTAAGCTCTGCTGACGGAGGTCTAACATAACTGACATTAGGGGTGGGAAAAAAAATCGATTTTCCGATTAATATCGATTCTCTCTCGAACGATTCTGAATCGATTCAGAAAAGTTAATAATCGATTTTTTTTTTTAATCATTTTTTTTTTAATAATTTTTTTTTTTTTTTTTTTGTAAATACTAATACTTCCTGCGCCATTGCGCATGCACACCACACATGTGCGAGTTGTTTCCAAAGTGGCTTCAAAAGGGCTGAGAGCAGCAAACCCATCACTTGCACAGGCTTTATCTCTGCTGAATTCCAAGCCATACTTTTTGTACAATGTGTTGAAATGACATAGAAAATAGATAATAGAATAGAAATCCTATAGAAACATGATTTACGAGATTAGAAATAAAATAAAACTGAATCGGTTTAGTTTTTACATACTTCCATATTGTGTTGAAAGCTGCATTGATTATTGCACTGTTCATAGAAAGTCATATTTGTGACAAGAAAAGCTTTTCTCTTAATACAATATTAGAGAAGGTAATTCATCTGTTGATTGTCTTTAATGATCATCACAAAAGTAGGAAGTGATTAGCAAACTCTGAGTAGCAAACTCAGATGTGCATATAAATATATTTTTGAAATTCACACATGGGTATGTACATAAAAAATGTTTTGCATTGAGATGCATTGAAAATCGATTTTGAATCGAATCGTTGACCTCTGAATCGGAATCGAATCGAATCGTGAGGTGCCAAGAGATTCCCACCCCTAACTGACATGTCTGTGATTTACTTTAAATCTCCCCTACCAAACTAACACCTGGTCTGGCATCAATTATTCAGTACATAATAATAAATAAACAAATGATCACTGTTGCCTTTAGGAGCGATCGTTACTGTTGAGTTAAATTTAAGTTATGAAAACATCTCACTTCAGATTCAAGTGTACAGCAAAAAGTACTCTTTACGTGCTCAGTATTATAGTCTCTTAAAACACAAGGGTCGTGGCCCAGGGCTGTACACTTTTTGCTCCGTGAGGTCCCTGGCATGGAAAGACACCCTGTGATTTCTTGTATTTATGTTGTTTGAGACACAAACTGAAGGCAACTTTCTGTCACTATGTGATAGAAAATAAAGTTTTTTTTTAAATTGAAGGGTGAGTGAGTGTCCTGCCCAATTATTTACCTGTCAGGTATGCCATGACAGATCACGTTGTTCACAGATGTACAGACCGACTTGGGGAAGCCGCCGTATCTGAGGGGGGATGGGTAGGCGTTGTGCTTGATCGTCTCCTGGTGTACAATGAAGTCTATTTCCTCTGTTGTCATACCAACCTGGAAGGCACAGGTCATAATTGTCATGATTCTTTATGGTTTTCAATCACATGGAAATTCAAACATTGTTCTTGGGGGGGAGAGAGGTTGCTTACCTTCAGACTGCTTCCAGCTAGTAAGAGAACATGTCTGGCTAGTTGACACGCTCTGGCAAGGCCTTCGATCTGCTCTTGGTCTTTGATCTCTATGTAGTCCGGCCACTCTGGAACCAGCCCATCGCCTACATAGTCAGGCCGCACAATGTGCTGCAGTCAGGGAGGAGAGGAAAGACAACATTACACTTTAATAATGACGACAGAGACCAATATACAAGACGTTTAGAAGGAGATGACTTTCCTGAACAGGGTCAGAACATATTCAAATGAGGTAAAGAATGGAAGTAATCATCTTGTAGTTGAAATCCATACATTTATTTCAAGGATGGTTTTTAATCCCACCTAAATTTGCCATGTTTGTCATTTTCACCTTACTGCAGAGTTGTAATATGTATTAAGGTATTTATGAGCCAGCAACAAAAGAAGATCATACAAAAGAGTTGGTTAGGTTTCAGCGACACATTTGGGTCTCCATCATTAGCATGCCCTACAATCACATCACATAGTTATAATTTTAATTAAAGTAATAACACCAATGGCATAGCTTCCAACTCAAGGTCATTATTGGATAAAACTTTTATCTTCTATCCAAACCGAATACTGCTCAGGACTGCAGCATTTTGAGAAGGTTAACACTATACCTTGGGTACTGCATAGGCAGGCCTAACAGTGGCTGGGCGAACTATATTGTCGGTACTTTTCCATTTCCTCCAGAAGAAGTGTCGATGTTGCTGACAGAGTAGGGCTGTGGGGGGACCAGCGCTTCTTAGACAACAAACCCTGTGCAGGAGAGCACCCAGTCCTGGAGAAGAGGAACACAACACAGTGAATGAGACAGGGCTCTTTTTGACAAAGCTTTTCTTCTATGAATAAATGATAGAAAGGCCGTCACTAGTGTTCGCTTTCCAGTCAATTGTGCAACTATGACTGACAATAATGTGTATTTTCTATTATTCTGTGTTGTGTGAGGCTGAGCCTCATCAAAAAGCAATGATTAGGAACATTGTGCCCAAGCTGCCTCCAAGGACAACACTTGTGGTTTAAGTGCTAATATATCTTGTTGTTTCTATGATTACTATTGGGTTACAGTAAAGTCAGAATTTTGCAGTATTATTTGGAAGCTCCATAGTTATGTCCGGTCATGATTGTATGAGAATCTCATAAAAAAATTTAACTACACAGGGCGTCCTCCAAATGGCCTCGAGGTGTGAGTCACTGACCATGTAATCACTGCATTTCCAGTTCGAATCCAGTCGAGGAACTTTCCTCAACATCATCGTCCTCTTTCACTATCCAGAAAAGGCACAAAATGCCAATGCAAAAATACTAAATCAAATCAAATCAAATATGCTACCAAGTCAGGGCTAGGGGCAGCATTAAATGGAGACAGCACACGGCTGTCGTACACCTGCACAATCTAATGCAGCTGTTCTGCCATAAGGTGTATTTGTATGATGCCCATATAATATTCAGTTTCTTGTTGAAGCTGTCACAGAGCATACAGCTAATGTATGTTTTCGCACTGAGGTCGTGTCATACTGAAATGCATTATATTAAAATACTTTCAGATGTATTACCATGTATATAAAAAAAATAAAGATATCGTAAAAATAAAAACAGATATTGTATTGTATTGCAAAATATTGCAGAGGTGAAGACTACCTTATAAAGTTACATGTGGCAGACATATTTTTTATATCTATATTTTCTTTTGATGTATTTCGTTGAGATTTAAGTTTTTCATTATCAAGTGAAGTGCATCAACTGGAACTCATCTGGTTTGGCAGATATTCGTCTGAGCGTGTGCGTGTGTGGATTGAGGAATAGAAATGTGCCAATCCAACTTGTATTCTATTGAGTCCTTCAGACACGCTATAGGCCTATACTCCATTTAGTGAATTCTAAGCCTCATTATCTCCCCGCTCTTACAGTAAGTAAACTAAACCTAGCTAGTAGGCTAAGATCAGAAGCTAAAAACACCGCCGCATTACTTATAAAATATCGTGGCTGCTGTCATGTTTAATGTAGAAGTAAGTAAATAGTATCATAGGTTTCGCACGGACATTGGCGGTCTAAAACTGCCGTTTATGCGAGCTCTATACAAGAGGACGAACCGAACGGACAGCGATTTAGCTCAGTACCTGACTTTGAGGCAAATCTTGCAGAGCAGTGCGCCGCCATGGATTTTCATTGATGGTCACGTGGGGCGGGGTCACCTGACGCCTACCATGGTTTAGTTTACACCCACACGCATAATAGACTGAAGAAGCTACAAAGTCTCATACTTTCTCATTACTGAGCACTGACTGATAACACATTTTGCAATTTTACTTCCTCTTGTATTCATGTATTACGCCCCAGTGGTGAGGGAAAGATTCAGAATTTTAAAAGTAGCCTACAAAAACTGCACTATAAAAATATTCCATTAGGCTACAAATAAAAATAAACATATTTCTGATCTAGTACAATTACATACATATCGTCATAAAAACAAATGTCATTGAGTTAAATTAGTCATTATGTGGAACGCTACTGTGTTATGTACATTATGTTTGGAATATTTCGAATAATGCCTATAGCAGCAAATAAAGTGAGCATAGTAAGACTAACCTGACAAGGCCCTCAGTTGGGCAAAGGTCAGTGGTCCTGTATTTGATATCCTGTTTGTGGAAATTTTGTAAAAATTTAAGAATATAGATTCAGAAATTCTGCTTAATAAGAGGTTTGTAAGCCTTTCATTCATCATCTAGACTCAACAGTGGGTCTTAAATCATGATTGTTCTGACTCAATTGATCTGAAATATTACCAAAGGTATTCTTGATTACTGTAGCTAAGCCTAAGTGACATATGTGAATAGGCAGCTTGGAAGACAACTTATTATTTGCTCATAAATCAATGAGCTTGTAAATGAGGCAGGAGGTCAAATGTTTGAGGAAGTCCAAAATAGTTTTTTGAAGTTACATGCTTACACATGTCTAAAGGCCTTGGTGTTTGGTGTGGCTCTAAAGATAGCGTTGTCATAAAATTAATTTACAATCTGAAACACCAATTTAGTGCTATAGCATCCAATGGTTTAATCATCCTGCTGTAGTGACTTGGTTATAATGCTTAAACTGTGAAAATGTAAAAAAAAAAAAAAAAAAAAAAAAAAGGGGGCTTTGGCCCCATTCATTGCGTATCTGTTTGTTTGAGATTATTTGATCAACTGCAAATTACTTTGGGATATGCAAAACCAATATCCTCTAACTGTCTGAAAGGCGCTGCTCTGAATATAAAGCGACTCTACATTTTTCTGGTAACACTTGTTCTTTTTTCCATTAATCTCTCAAGTAATCACATGATTCATCGTATACATAAAAGAGAAGAATAGTAAGAGACAAGGATTGCTATGTTACAAATTGTTCATGTAAGCATACATTCTATAAATTCATTATCACAGTCAAAGCACGTCACAATTTTTACTTTTCAGGTTAATTGTATTTGTATGCCTCCCAAGCAATTCTCACTAAGGATTTGAAAATATATCATAAATATCAAAACAATGTGTGAAACTAGCTCAAATGGAAACAAATGGAAACCAAACTGTTGCAGGAAAACAATAGACTACTTCTAATAGCCAATTAAGTGCAGCAGATAAACGTTTGTTAGCCTATTTGTTTTAAAAAAACATAGCCTATGTCTTTTTAATGGCTCTGACTGTAGCTGATTTATTTTTGGACTGTCAGTGCTGTAGACGTTTTTGGAAGGTGTAACATTGTCCTTGCTCTCTGGCCCTTCAAGTGTCAGTGTCTTCAAGGCGCCGTGTGTGCAGTCAGTTTTTCATACAAGTAAATTATTCCATGTTTGCATATGTCATTTGGTCGGGCTCCTGATACGACTGTTATTCGACGATCGTCCGCTTTGATGGTGCGATGATCGCAAAACAAATATGTCCAAAGGTGCCCGTTGTGCGCGCTTGGGCCTCTGTGGCAAATGGCAGAGGACAGACTGTAAATCTGTGCGTCGCTTTCATTCACAGGAATTTCTATAAAGTTAGACGGGGTCACCGAGTCTCTTAGCACCGCCCCGTCGACCGCTGAACGATTCAAATAAAGGGTGACGATGTCAGGGCTGTTCCAAAGTGTTTCGTTAACCATTTCGGAACCGCATGTCGTGCATTGCCCTCCTTCTTGGTTTTGATTGACAGCGCGTTTGAGAAGAGAGAAAATCGTGTCATATTCACCTGCTGCGGGCAAAAACACAAAAACACCCAGGTTTGAGGTTGTAGATATGGTGAGATGACATTCTCCACACCTGCTTTCCTCTCTTATCTGGATGGCTGTCTGCATCCCACATTGATTAAACCAGCGCAATAAATGCTCTAATAAATCAAGCGAATCATTATTCTGTAACGTGCGCAACGGCAGCACTCTATTGCGTAATTCTGCCAAAGGCCAAAAGAGTTCTGTTGGGCTGAAATTCCTGCCGGGGTTCTGCAGGGCTGTCAGAAACAGTCGTGCAAACTCCGGTGTCGTTGATAATTTTGTCACAGACTCTGGGGGCTTGTGCGCTAATTTTTCCTGCACCACGTTCAGGTTTAGTGCAGCCTGTAACGTTGCGTTCATCCAGCAATTATTGAATCCATTTGGAAACCTGCATATGCTCTTGCAACGCGGATCGCTTAACACGTCTGTTTGACTGCGCTCTGCTTCGGTTTGATACTGTTTCTTAACATCTGGCACTGTTGCACTGATTTCTTCTATGTTTGCTGCAGGGTAAAAAACATCTTCTCTTTCTGAAACAGCTGTGGCTTCTGAAGCAGCACTGGTTCCGGGGTCAGCCTCTGATGATGTGGTGCTGCATACAGTTTTAGTGACAAACGTTCCCACAAGGAAACCCAGTGTGAAGAAGGGCATGGCAGTGGAAATCATATAGGCTAGCTAGTACTATAGTAGTAGTATAGCCTATAGAACTAGGCCTACCCCATGCACTGGCAGGTTACATTCGAAAGTGATGTTTGAGAAGTGTGACGTATTAAAGGCATGACACGTGACGTAACAACTGCGCTGAACTTTTTTATTTATTTTAGCTTTATTGGGATGAATGTAATAACATATCATGTAATAATACATAGCCTACATACAGTACAAATTAAATAAAAATAGTAAAAAAATAATCAATGTAATCAAATTAGGCTACTATGAGACAAAGTAGCCTATAGTTGAAATAACAATAGCCTATGCAGTATATTTTCCGGCCTTAAAAACGGCGTTGGTAGTGGGTTGATGAAAGAAGATGCAGTTTGAGGCAGATGAGGAGGTCTTCAGGAACAATTCTTTTATTTACAACAAAACTCATCCTGCAGTCAAAACGAAGCCAATAAAAAGTTAAAGTGTTTGTAGCCAAAAAAACTAACAGAGGTACATGCATAAAACCAAAAGCTATGCAGAGTTCCTGTAGCTAAAAGACCTAACTTTTCCAGCATTGTGGCTGGTTTTAACCTGTCAATCTAAGTGATCTGATTGGTTCTTTAGGACAGTACGCCCTGCTCCTCCTAACACCTAATTGGTGTACCCTAAAGCTCCACCCTAATGAGTCAGAGGTTGTCCTCCGGCCCCTAGAGGACATCTGAGTTTAATCATCACCTGGAGGCGATATGTCACGTTGGCCAAGAAGTCTGATTCAGTAACTTTGGGACAATCACTTTTGGCCAGGGTCAATAAAATAGCTGTTAAACCTACACTAAAGTGTCCCAAATAGCCCATAGGCCTTCACCAAACTGTCTTGAATTGCCCCCATAGACATTATAAAGGATAGACGCCGCGTTGGCCGCTACTGCCTATTGGTATGGAATTAATTCAGTCTCAATATTAATGAATGCACAGAGAAGGATTCACACTTGTATTTTGTGATTTATATATAAATGACTCTCTTCTCACAAATACATTTCAATGCACACACAAATGAAAACCGTCATATATAAATATAAAATAAATCCATCTATAAGAAAAACGTTTCACAAACACATTTCCGATCCACACACAAATGTGTATTGTTTTAAATAAATGTTATATAAATCCATAAATATATTAATTTAAAAAAGATTTGCAATTTTCATCAAAAATGTGTTTGGATGTTATTACATTTATATACAAACTGTTACATTTGAATTTACAAAATGCTTTTAATTTGTGAACTTCCTTGCATTCATGTGTGAATTGGTCTGTATTTGTGTGTGGACTTTTGAGACTGCCCTGAGGTCGCTGGTTTCACAAATGTGTTTTTTTCAACCAGGAACTACCTATAGCCAATCGGATGTCTTCCTCGTTTTCAGCCAATCACATGAGCGCAGTCTCACAAGGGTCCGTTTACGCCCAGAGACAGAGGACGGTACGGTACGGCACGACTGAATGAGCTCAACCTCAATGCATTATTTTTAAAACTGCCGTGGAGTTGTTTTGCCGCAGTGGACCACGTTTTTGGTGAATCATAAACGAGTCACCAAAAATTCCAGCATTTGCAGCGTCCATTTCTCCAAAGAAGAGTTTAGTAACTTTGGCTAGAAGGCTGCTGGCTTTGCAGAGCGGCTATGTCTAGCTGATGCCTGCTGGAGCTGCCTTTCTTTCCTTCAGACTTCACCGACCCCGTGCTGATTGCCGATCATGTAAGTCACTTATCAGCTTAGCTGTACATTACATTTTACTGTCTCATTAGCTTTAGTTATGCTACTACAGTGTATTTCACTTGTGTGTGTTGCTAACATTTAGCCCTAGGCCCAGTGTTTGAAGCTAACGTAGCTAACGTTGTTATCATAGTAGCCTACTACCAAATGTTTATTTTTAGCATGTCATGCTAGCTACCTTGATGACAATCACACAAAATATAACCACTGAATTAAGAATTATATTATACCCTAACAGAATATCTCTGTATTACAGCATTACAGTCAGCCTATGCCAGAGTGAATGCCAGTGTGTTGAGGGCTAATGCGACATTGAGCCTGAACCTCTCATCTCAACCCGGGACCCTGGAAGACAGACGATGTGACCTACACCTGCAGTACCATGGAGAAGAAAAGGAACAGAGGTATGATGAAGAATCTACTCATGCTAATGTAGTTAAAGATATCCTAAACTGCATAGAACTCTCTGTATATTCTATTTGATTATTTCACTTAATATTAGCTTATTGGGTGAACAAGCACACTGCATTTATTCTTCTCATAAGGACTGTTTTCTTCAGTGTCATCATTGTAAATATATTCAATTTCTTCTTAAAAGCAGAAACAAGGTTTTACTCAAAGACATCTTGAAGCTCAGCCCACTGTACCAGACCTCCAACTTGGAAGTCTTCAAGGTGTTGTCCAGGAGTGTCCTCTGGTTGTCTCATTTTCATACTTTGGATGCAGATCAGGTACTTATGAATACATATGCTAATCTTATAGTGTATGTATAATAAATGCCCAATAAACAATTAACAAACAACATATTGTACTTGCAGGTGTTCCCGTGGAGAGTGCCAGACGACGACAGTAACTATTAGAAATTGTATGTCGCAGTTTGTAACATTGGTGTGCAGTAAATAATAAATGTATTATACCTCTCAAATCTCTATCTATATTCTGTGATGGCTTACCTTGGCTGAAGGAGCATAAACTAAATTACTTTTACTATGAAAAACATTGTTGCTGTACCAGTGCATGTCCCTTTACAATAATACTTTCTCCAGGTCAGGAACGAGGTGCTTCTGGAGCATCCAAGGTGCAGGACGCTTCTTCAAGGCCTTGAACCAAATGTTTCTCAACCCTTATGCCTTAGAAGCTGCTCTATGTATAGGGAACATTATGGAACCCTGCCTTTGAGAGGGAAAGCAGCTTACTAGATAACTCAATATCCATCATTCTTCAATAATACTGTATCTACTATTTGAAAATGCGTCATCATTTATTACACTTCAATTATATTATAATTAAAATAATTATTTTAAAATGCATAAATACACATGCACACAGTGTTGAATGAAAATATGTGAGGCTTTATTTAAAGAGTTTGAAGTCAGTAGGTCTTTGAGCAGGACACTTCCACAAAAACACTTTGTCCTTTCTCGTCCAGTTCTTGATAACTGCAACACAAAAGCACAGTGACAGAAAATAGGTAAAGGTTTGCTTATGGTTAACACACACAGACCTGGCTAACTGTTGTCAAATGATCTACAGTGGGTTGCAATTTATATTTATTATGTTTTTATTTATTTAAATATAAAAAATGTAAAACTATGTATCATCACATCACAATTATAAGCAATGCTGTGTTGGTTTATTACATGAAATCCCAATAAAATAAATGTACGTGTGATTTATCCATGTGGAAAGGTATAAGGGGTATGAATACTTTTGTGAGATTGTGAAGATGCACTTCGAGATGTCTTTGAGTAAAACCTTGTTTCTGCTTTTAAGAAGAAATTGAATATATTTACAATGATGACACTGAAGAAAACAGTCCTTATGAGAAGAATAAATGCAGTGTGCTTGTTCACCCAATAAGCTAATATTAAGTGAAATAATCAAATAGAATATACAGAGAGTTCTATGCAGTTTAGGATATCTTTAACTACATTAGCATGAGTAGATTCTTCATCATACCTCTGTTCCTTTTCTTCTCCATGGTACTGCAGGTGTAGGTCACATCGTCTGTCTTCCAGGGTCCCGGGTTGAGATGAGAGGTTCAGGCTCAATGTCGCATTAGCCCTCAACACACTGGCATTCACTCTGGCATAGGCTGACTGTAATGCTGTAATACAGAGATATTCTGTTAGGGTATAATATAATTCTTAATTCAGTGGTTATATTTTGTGTGATTGTCATCAAGGTAGCTAGCATGACATGCTAAAAATAAACATTTGGTAGTAGGCTACTATGATAACAACGTTAGCTACGTTAGCTTCAAACACTGGGCCTAGGGCTAAATGTTAGCAACACACACAAGTGAAATACACTGTAGTAGCATAACTAAAGCTAATGAGACAGTAAAATGTAATGTACAGCTAAGCTGATAAGTGACTTACATGATCGGCAATCAGCACGGGGTCGGTGAAGTCTGAAGGAAAGAAAGGCAGCTCCAGCAGGCATCAGCTAGACATAGCCGCTCTGCAAAGCCAGCAGCCTTCTAGCCAAAGTTACTAAACTCTTCTTTGGAGAAATGGACGCTGCAAATGCTGGAATTTTTGGTGACTCGTTTATGATTCACCAAAAACGTGGTCCACTGCGGCAAAACAACTCCACGGCAGTTTTAAAAATAATGCATTGAGGTTGAGCTCATTCAGTCGTGCCGTACCGTACCGTCCTCTGTCTCTGGGCGTAAACGGACCCTTGTGAGACTGCGCTCATGTGATTGGCTGAAAACGAGGAAGACATCCGATTGGCTATAGGTAGTTCCTGGTTGAAAAAAACACATTTGTGAAACCAGCGACCTCAGGGCAGTCTCAAAAGTCCACACACAAATACAGACCAATTCACACATGAATGCAAGGAAGTTCACAAATTAAAAGCATTTTGTAAATTCAAATGTAACAGTTTGTATATAAATGTAATAACATCCAAACACATTTTTGATGAAAATTGCAAATCTTTTTTAAATTAATATATTTATGGATTTATATAACATTTATTTAAAACAATACACATTTGTGTGTGGATCGGAAATGTGTTTGTGAAACGTTTTTCTTATAGATGGATTTATTTTATATTTATATATGACGGTTTTCATTTGTGTGTGCATTGAAATGTATTTGTGAGAAGAGAGTCATTTATATATAAATCACAAAATACAAGTGTGAATCCTTCTCTATGCATTCATTAATATTGAGACTGAATTCATTCCATATATTGGCGCTGACGAGAAATGCGGCCGCCATCTTGAACCGGTCACACGTTCCACTCAGTGCAGTCTGTTTGGCAGGTGCAATGAACTGTCAGCGCATGTAATTAATCATATCTCATTAAATACCAAACTGATTTTCACGCGGTTTTCTTTGCTGCAAAGATCATACATGTAGCTAAGATACAGGGCACAAGTTTCGACGTGTTTTAATATTCATAGTGGGCTTAACAGTCATAGAAGATTCTGATATGATATAATAACCAGACGTCCGAGATCAAAACGAGGAACATCCCCCGAAAAGGGAAGCAGAAACAGATAGGGGCAGTAAAGTCAGCTATTTTAATAAGTTAACAATATATGATTAGGCTATATATAAATATATTTATTCATTTACAGTGACGAGCATACACAATAAAGACAATCACAGGGATAACATAAAGAACAGAAATAAAATAGGATAAAATATATTAATTTAAATAAAGTAGGCCTATACCAAATACAAAACAAGAGCAAAAATAAAATACTAAATGAACAATGAATTCAGCTAAAACAGTTACAGTCAGATGTGTAAAATTCAGAAATCCTAGATTCAAATAAACCAAGAGTAGGAAGAGCAGTCATTTTTAAGCTGCTCTGCAGAGCATTCCATGAATTAGGGGCACTACATGAAAAGGCAGTTATTCCTAAACTGGAGTTAGCTCGGGGCAATTTAGGAGGAGTAGTCGAGCATGGTACATATGAAGGGTGGATGTTTCCCATGAAGGCTATAAATAAAAACCAGTGTATATCTCATTAAAAGAGAAGGACAACATGAGTGTTCATGTAAAAATATGTTTTATTTCTCTCATTTAAAACACAAGCTTGTTAGGCAATTGCCTCTTAAAAGAGGACGGGATTATTTAAAAGCAAAGTCTTCTTGGTTGTCCAATGTTCTATACTAGGGGGGGAATACCAAGTTCAGTCTAGTCTCGAGTTGGTTCCTCAGACACAGACAGGAAATCAATGCGTGCCTTGCAGCGCGGTACATTTAAAAATACATTCAATACAAAACCACAGCAATCAAAAGTATTAAATTGAGGGAAAATCAAACAACAACAGCAAACAATAATACTCAAATGCATAAAATAAAGTTAACCATCCTTGCAATCGCATTTTACTCCGAAGAGAAATTCAAGCGAGGCGAGTTTGGCAATGTGGTGCAGCCTTAATTTGTGAAAGACAGACACAACCAATGACAACAAGTCGGAATGGTGGTTGTCGATGCCAAACTGTGTCTCCTCAATATGTTCCCCAAGCACAACACATCCTCCGTTTCAATCTCCTCCCGGACGAAGTGTGTGACTCGGACGTCTGGTTACTTATATCATATCAGAATCTTCTATGACTGTTAAGCCCACTATGAATATTAAAACACGTCGAAACTTGTGCCCTGTATCTTAGCTACATGTATGATCATTGCAGCAAAGAAAACCGCGTGAAAATCAGTTTGGTATTTAAAGGCCTACTTCACCGGTTTGAATATGAAGGTGTATTGAATTCTGAGATCCTATGTAGTATAAATGTGCGAAAAAAATTGAAATCGGTTCATCCTAGCCTGAGAAAAGGCAGAAAGAGTGTTTTTTTTAACCCTATATTTCTCTTTCTCGTGACATCACAGAAAGAGAAATATAGGGTTAAAAAAAAACGTACTTTGTAAATATTACTGTGATGTCAGTAATATTTACAAAGTACGTTTTTTTTTAACCCTATATTTCTCTTTCTGTGATGTCACGAGAAAGAGAAATATAGGGTTAAAAAAACACTCTTTCTGCCTTTTCTCAGGCTAGGATGAACCGATTTCAATTTTTTTCGCACATTTATACTACATAGGATCTCAGAATTCAATACACTTTCATATTCAAACCGGTGAAGTAGGCCTTTAATGAGATATGATTAATTACATGCGCTGACAGTTCATTCCACCTGCCAAACAGACTACACTGAGTGGAACGTGTGACCGGTCCAAGATGGCGCCCGCATTTCTCGCGCTCAACGCCATAGACATTACCAAGGACCATCTGAGGCCTTCCTTTGTATGCCATTTGAATGATCTACATATCAGCCTTGAGAGTTTCTTCACTCAAGCAGCTTAGAACATTCCTTACTTTGCACTCTGCATTTGAGACTAACTCTAATGTCTTGTCTTCCTGATTCATCAGTAGGCCTATACCTTAAAGCTCCCATATTATACACTTTTCGGTTCTATTATACACCATATTATATGGTCTTAGTGGTCCCTAATACGTTTTTCTTTAATTGTTTGCTGAAAAAAACTTTCAGATAATTTATTATACTATGCTGATGTTCAGCTAATCTCACAATGGCCTATTTTTTAAAAAAGAGTTGCAGGTCCCCTCGTAAATATACAATCTTTGAGCTCCCCCCGCCCCCTGTCCGGAAGCGAAGCCAGATACGCCTCGCCCTCTGTCTGTCAGGGCCGTGGACCAATAAGAAATAGGGGTGTGGGCTGCACAGTGGAAGCTTCTGGCTTTACGGTTTGTGAGGTCAGAAAAGGGGATAATTCTGACTGGAGTGTTTTTGGGGGGAGGGGTGGGGGTTTCAGAAAAGGGGAGAGTGAGAAAAGGAGAGATTGTTATTTTTTTTGATATTTTGGCAGTCTCTAGGCACACCGTGGACGCATGGATATGTTGGAACACATTTAAAAAGTGCATTTAGCATAATATGGGACCTTTAATATAAAATGTATAGTAACATAATACACTACAGTAATCTTAGAATGTGTCATAACAAAATACACTACACCTACAAAAAGGTGTTAATAGCCTCGTTTGAGCAGGAGCCGTCTTGCTCAGACCTTCACAATTATGACGCACGTCTTGCTGAGCGCACAGCATTTTTGCAGCATTTTTGCTGTGCGCTCAGCAAGACGCGCGTCATAATTGCGCAGGTCTGAGCAAGACGGCTCCTGCTCAAACGAGGCTAATATGTTCAAGGCCTAACTTGGGTGTGTGTTTGCTTGAATTCTCAAACCACTGGCCTTTAAAGCATAAAAATAACCTCTACACAGGACCTTCTCTCTTAAATCAAATGTCATCACTGCAATGGTTAAACAAAGTTACATAACGCAGGGCTAGTGCGGTCATGCAGGTTGAGATATAGGCTACTGTGGCAGGTCTCTGCCTTATCATCGACAACAAACACTGTTGATATGGACACCTCTCCAAGGTCAATGAGATAGGAACTCATCGACTGTATTAAATAAACTAAAAGTGAAAACAAAATAGTGAAGGCAAAATAGTGCCTTATTCACAGCAGACATTTTAAATGGCACAGCAGGCAATTCCTGTTGGACTACTTATAACATAATGGCTCAGTAGAGCAGTTGTATAGGCTAGCAGCAGTAGTTCCTAAGCAGTTTTGGTGGTAGGGGCTTCGTGTGTGTGTGAGAGAGAGAGAGAGAGAGAGAGAGAGAGAGAGAGAGAGAGAGAGAGAGAGAGAGAGAGAGAGAGAGAGAGAGAGAGAGAGAGAGAGAGAGAGAGAGAGAGAGAGAGAGAGAGTGTGCACGCGCGGTTATATGAGGATTCCTTTACCAACATCAACACAGCCTTTCACGTTATAACTGTCATTACCACTCCTGAAGAACACGTAGCCTATTGAATCACTGTTATTTCAAATACATGGCTTATTGATACTTTCCTTTGAGTTTTTTGAACGGCTAAGCAATTCGTTTTGATGTTCTCACGACTCCTCTAGTTTTAAACGTTACGTCCGAGGGCGTGCGCTCTGCGTTTTTCGGTCGCTCTCACTCACTGTGCGTGACGTCAAACATCATGGCCGTCAAGGTGACTTCGGCATCGCTCTCTTGGCGATTTTTAAACCTTTTCTTTAGCATTTTTGCATGTCTTCTGTTCGCTGTCTTGCGTAGGAATGTCCAAAGCTAGACCTCTCGGTCCTGTCCGGGTGGTGTGTCTGGGATAGGGTGTGCTCTGAGGCCGTAGCATCCCTGGGCTAGCCGCAACCCTGGCTGGCCTTGATGAGACATCCACAACCTCCTAGTTAGCGAGATAATGCTAAACGGCTATCAGGCTGCTGATACTGCAGAGATAAAACGCACTAACGCTAACGGAAGCAGCATCTTTTCCATAGCACTCGACTCATTGTCAATATGCTCTCGTCCTCTCGCTTTTTGCCGATGTAAAGCTTAACGTGACATTGCAACGGTTTGTGTCCTCTTCATATGAGTAGTTAGTTTGTGTTTGCTAGCCGGCTACCTAGTTGCAACGTTAGTTTGAGCTTGTTGGCTAGTCGGTTGTTTATCCCGCTAACTACCTTACCTGCTCAGCTTTCTGGTTTCTAGGGTGTAGTCGCTTAACTTTAATTGTGTGCCACGTCTGTCTGTGTGTTTCTCCTTCATAGTAGTGGGCGTTTGAAGGAGACAGAGACCCATGGAAGCTAGCTTGTTTTGCTCCAAGCTAGGTCCTGTACACCGCTTGCAGAACTTGCGTTTAACGTTTAGCATTTACTGATATGTAAAAGCCCTTATTGGCATTGTCGAACATTGTCATAATGTTTTATATTTATTTCCTGTTTTAGGTGCAATCTACCAAACGTGGGGACCCGAGTGAGCTGAAAACTATCTTCCAGAAGGTAAGGTTTGGATGGTCCTTACTGGATCAGTCTTTTTATGTGTTGGTGTCTTTTTTGTTGTTGTCATGTTGGCGAAAACGTAACTGCAGAGACAGAGTTTTGTGTGTATTTTTTAAACATCTCTGGATGTGTGTGGGGGGGAAAAGAAGCGACTCCCCCAAGACTGTCACCACTTTGTGAATGAGTTTGTAATTTTGTCATTGGGTTTAAATTACAGCGTTAGTCCCAAATTAAAGTTCCAACACAGCCTTTCATTGTTACATAACAAAACAAATAGCTTTAACTGATTAGCTTGTCTGTGATGATACTATTTATTAGTTAGCCAAATATATAATTGTGTTTTGGTTGCTAAGGCAGCAACAGCTGTTGTGATTGAGGGTGTTTCAATTCAGTGTACTGCAAGAGATGTGGCTTTCGCAATCTGCCTTTCTCAATCTGTGTCTGCTTTGACCACCCATGACGTAGTGTAGGGGAAAGGATTGTGTAGGGACGGGTGTGCAGGCAGAGGGTATTTTAAGGAGTTGTTAGAGCATCAGACCTTTTTAATGGGTCCAGTCAGGGTTTAAGTCCCTGTTAAATTGGGATTGTCATTATTTTAGTTTCAATGTCTTCAGTACAGCACAAGACAGGACTTTCATGTCCCTGAATGTACTTAGCGGACCATAGAGCAGCAGTGTCACACAGGTCGGGTGCTGATGTTGTGTATTGGGTAAAATAAATTGGTCTGCGTGTGACCATAAGAGTGGCTTTAGTTGACCTTCATGTTTTGCCACCATTGTTTGTTTGTGTGTGTTTGTGTGTGTGTGTGTTTGTGTGTGTGTGTGTGTGTGTGAGCCCGCTCAAGCTGCTGGTGTCGTTCATTTCAAGGTCACTGACCTTTTCTGGGCAGATGCCACATGAATCACCACCAGTGCACTTCACTAGTTAGAGACATATGACACAAGCTGATGTATTTGTGAACCGCCAATCTCAAACATCTGAGCACACCTCGTTTTGCACTGTATCAAAGTTAGACAAGCTCTGGTGGAGAGCTCTGACACTATAGTTTTGAATTGAAACAAAAAGCCTGCAGTGTGTGTAGTAATGCTGACTTGTGCTTCACTGAAGGCTATGTACTCGTCATGCTGAACATTCATGACTCTGAATACTGACCAAACATGTCCTTACATAGGGCACTGTGCGGGTTAACAAAGCTGTTGATGACAGCTTATGTATAGCCATGCTGTAAAGGTGGACTAACTATTGGTTATGTAAATGGTGCACACAGTTTTGGGAGATTACTGCTGATTTGCAGGCAAGAAATAGTTGGAATGTTTTATTAGATGATCCCTGTTTGTGGGTTCATTTTGGGTCAAAGGAAAAATGAGTTGGTGCCTTTTTGAAAGGAGCGTATGTATTGCTGGGGTTATGGTCTTGTTTCTGCCAACAGTATGCCAGTGTAGTGGACAATGATGGAGAAAAGTTCATGACCCCGGGAGACTTTGTCCAGAGGTATCTAGGACTCAACACACAGATCCACTACAACCCCAAAACTGTACAGCTCATCGCGGCTGTCGCAGACACCACAAAGGACGGGTACGTACTGACACGGAAATGGTTTAAGCGAACACACCAATGATTGCACGCAGCTTATAATTTCTAATTTACAGTTTATTGAGCCTTGTCTGATCAGTACTCTCCATTATAGCCACTTACAGATAAGATAACAATTTCAATGACTCTCTTATCCCAGACTGTTTGTGTATGCCATAACGTAAAATCCACACATACTTAACTGGTCATGTGACAAAAACTCTGTGAAAAATGTGCTGTTTTACCAGTCAGCGGTAGCTTATTTAGTTTGCTGTCTGGCCTTTCAGTTCACATGAAAGCATCTTACTGTGTATGTATGCATAATATATCTTTGTACCGCTGGTAAAAAACCTTTTTGAATTGGTCCTTAATTTGCTTTTTTTTCTGTATGATCTGATCTTGGCTTCATTACAAAATCTTTGCTGAGTTTTTGTCTAACAATATTTTCCTTTCATTTTTATTTTATCTTCTTTGACACCACAGGCTGATTTCATTCCAGGAGTTTCTTGCATTTGAATCAGTGTTGTGTGCACCCGATGCTCTCTTTCAAGTGGCCTTCCAGCTGTTTGACAAGAATGGAACTGGAGCCATTTCCTTCGGTGAGGGTCAATGTCTGCAGTGTCTACACATGAGCTCAGTTTACACAATTTGCAGTAAATACTGAAAAAGACATTATATAAAAGCAGTTGACACACTTTTCCTACGGTGCACTATGGAGGAAGAATTTCCTAACATGCAATGTTAATCAGATTACTCTTCGGTTTAAATCATTACACATGCATGCATTTACATAATTGTTCTCGTGCAATCTTTGCTTCCCACCTCTGCTTTCTTTCAAATGTCACACACACACACTTGGCATTTGAATAATTTATGAAATTGTGTATTGCATATTGATTATTGTTACCCTTTTTAAAAAAAAATTGTATTTGAATGTGTATTTGTGCTGCAGATAATGTGCGGGACATCTTCAGCCAGACCACAGTGCATCACCACATTCCCTTCAACTGGACCTGTGAGTTCATCCGTCTCCACTTTGGCCACGACAACAAGAAGCAACTCAGCTACCTCGAGTTCACCCAGTTCCTTCAGGTATGCAAATCACACACTCACTCACTCACTCACTCACTCACTCACTCACTCACTCACTCACTCACTCACTCACTCACTCACTCACTCACTCACTCACTCACTCACTCACTCACTCACTCACTCACTCACTCACTCACTCACTCACTCACTCACTCACTCACTCACTCACTCACTCACTCACTCAGAGTTTTGTTTCAGCTTGTCTTTTTATATTTACACTCATTCTTGTGGTGTGTCATGTTTCGTTTTAGGAGCTGCAGTTGGAGCATGCACGCCAGGCGTTTGCCCAGAAGGACAAAGACAAGAGTGGTGTCATCT
Organism: Ammodytes marinus; assembly: GCF_949987685.1. NCBI lineage: Eukaryota > Metazoa > Chordata > Actinopteri > Uranoscopiformes > Ammodytidae > Ammodytes > Ammodytes marinus. The sequence continues at coordinate 19,398,517 of NC_137213.1, read as the reverse complement.
GCGCCATGGACTTCAGTGACATCATGGCCACCATCAGACACCACATGCTCACACCCTTTGTGGAGGAGAACCTTGTCTCAGTGAGTGTCAGGGGCTTTTACTGACAGTTAGGTGTTCAGTTTTGACTGACAGGAAGATGAGTGTTATTTTCAGATGAACTGCAGCTCTTGACTGCTCCAAATTAACTTTCATAGCTGGAAGCGCACTCTCTTTTTTTTTTTTCACTAGGCCAAAGTGTCTGCCACTTTTTGGAAGAGGAAACTGTTGCTATTCCGGGGGTATTTGAGATGACATTTTTTTTAATTTGCTCCAAATATAAAAAAAAAAAATCTGCAAACCCTCATGCTCTTCTCATCTGGTGTTATTCGCCTTAACATACTATACTGGTTATTTTCATCTTGGGCCTGGTGCATTTCTAAGTTTGATAATCTTTTAAGCTTTTCTCAGGCTCTACTGTGTTCCCTTGTGATGTGTGTTTCCACACACAATAATCTCTAAACAGGGCTAAATGTGGTGTTTAACGCCGATATGTAATTGGTATTTACCTGAGATTCTTGTCACATAAAGCTAGGTATCTTGTGGAGATTCGCTGATATTATTTTGAAAAAGTTACTCCTTTGCTCTTGTGAAAAGGAAAGAAAGCAGGGTGCAGTTTCAATTTACACAAGTGGGTATTATGTAAGGAGTAATACATTATTTGCAAATCAGTACATGACATGCCCTGCCTTTCTTCCACCAGGCTGCAGGTGGCAGCACTTCTCACCTGGTCAGCTTCTCGTACTTCAATGCCTTCAACGCCCTCCTGAACAACATGGAGCTGATACGCAAGATCTACAGCACACTGGCTGGCACGCGGAAAGACACATTGGTGACCAAAGGTGCACACATTGTTACCATGCATTTGTATCTTTGACTTTAAAGCTAAAGTGTTGCACCAGTTTGTCAGGAATGTCCCATGTGTTTATTGACTATTATTCTCTCTTATCTCTCGCTTTCTGCAGAAGAGTTTGTTCATGGTGCCAACAAGTTTGGTCAGATCACTCCAATGGAAATAGACATCCTGTACCAGTTATCAGCCCTGCACTCCCCCTCTGGGTAAACACACACTCTGCTACACAGTTGAAGCCGGGCTTGATTCATCTCAAACTTCTGACATTTACTAGAAAATATTGTGTATGATGACAGTTATGTAAATAACATGGAACTACAGTATACATCTGTGTTTCTAGGCGCCTGAATCTTACTGACATTGAGAGGATAGCTCCCTTAGAGGAAGGTTGTATGCCCCACCACCTTGTTGAGACTCAAAAACAGGTAGGATGCGTGCGACATTCTTTGTGGTCTTTGTAACGCATTGATAACTACTCAATATTTGCAGTACGAAAGCAGGATTTTGTTTTGAATAAGAAAGTATATTAAATACAAATTCACCACAATCAAACATGTGCTTTTTCAATCAGGCTCAAGGGGACAGTTCTCGGCCTGTGTATCTCCAAATTGCAGAGTCGGCCTACAGGTTCACCCTGGGCTCCATTGCTGGAGGTCAGTTATCTTGTAACCAAAGACAGATGTACACAGCAGCATTCAATTCATCAAATTTGTGTTATTATTTTGTCTGACATTATGTGTGTGTTTACATAGCTACGGGAGCGACGGCTGTGTATCCCATCGACTTGGTGAAGACCCGTATGCAGAACCAGAGGTCCACAGGGTCCTTTGTAGGAGAGCTGATGTACAAGAACAGCTTCGACTGTGCTAAGAAGGTGCTGCGCTACGAGGGCGCCTTCGGCTTCTACAGAGGTAGGCCACAAAGCTCTCAGATGGCCCCTGTGCTGACACAAGTGATTTGGTGTTTAGTGGTCTGTCTTTTACGCTGTTCGTTCCTCTTAGAAGTGTAGTCTTTTTCGGCGCTCCGGTAGCGTAGTGGATAGAGCGCGTACCGTATTGGCTCAGGCCTTGTTGCAGTGGTCACGGGTTCAAATCCGACCCGTGGACCTTTAATGCATGTTATCCCCCCTCTCTCTCTGTCTCCCCATTTCAACTCTTTACTATCAAATAAGGCTTGAAAATGCCCCAAAAAAAAATATATAAAAAGAAGTGTAGTCTTTTATGTCATCATTCCTCTTAGTGTGTCTTTGTTGGACTCCATGTTCATATGTGTGACGTCATGTCTTATGCCGCTGTCACTAAATCTCCCATGATGCCCCACAGGTCTCGTTCCTCAGCTCATTGGTGTGGCCCCCGAGAAGGCTATCAAACTGACAGTGAGTACCTTCCCCTTGCATACACATCTCACAACTCCTTAGTGTCTTTATCCTTAGTACCTTGTATCTAGTTTTAAAGAAGCTTCCTCACCAAAGTTTCCTGCACGTTGACAATAACATAAATTAAAATAAAAAGGCATTCAAAAAAATTTAAAATACAGTTAGAAGAATCTAAAAATGTATGTAAAGATTTGGCATTGTCTTTGGTCTGATGGCTGCTTGTGTTTGTGTCCCATAGGTGAACGACCTTGTCAGAGACAAGTTCACGGGTAAAGACGGAATTCCTTTTTTCGCCGAGGTCCTGTCTGGTGCCTGTGTAAGTACAAGTTCCCAGACACTTTTGCATCCCGCTCCATCTGTTTTGTAAATGCCTCAATGAATGCTAGACAAGGAAAAAACATATGCAGTAACCCGGGGTGTGTGTCTCCTTAGCTTTCCATGCCATTTATAAGTAAATCGTTAATGCGGCCTGTTAATGTTTTTTGTATTAACTTGCTTGCAGAGTTACTAACAGTGGACTGCAATTCCAAATCCAAATCGCATCCAGAGTTGAAATTGATATTGTCCAATGCAACATGTTTTTCTGTTTTTGTTTTCGATAGCGTTGTTGGTCGTTACACACATTGGCCCGGCACACCTTACCGTCCGAGGAAATGGCAAAGTAAACCACTATTTAGGATATCATTTGTTTTACTTTTGATACGTTTCACACGCAAGGCTCCCATCCCTCAGCTGCGTACATGTGAGATGTAGGAGCAGTGAGTAAAAATAAATAAAAAATTATAATAAAAATGTAACAAGCTCTTCTTCTCTCCATTCATCCAGGCTGGAGGCTCTCAGGTGGTCTTCACCAACCCTTTGGAGATTGTAAAGATTCGCCTGCAGGTGGCAGGAGAGATCACCACTGGACCTCGAGTCAGCGCAATCAGCGTGATCCGGGACCTGGGCTTCTTTGGCCTCTACAAGGTAATGTGTCTTTGAATGATACCCGCTATACAAGCACCTTTTTAAAATTCACAGTGACACAGCACAGTAGTTAGAGATCTATAAAAAGACTTGCCCTTTAAAAGTAGATTTCTCTTAGAAGCCACTTCAACCGGTGTGAAGACGGCCGCTGTTTAATTAACTGGCACTCACTTTCTCTTGGCCTCACTCATTCATATTCTGTTCCCAAGCACAGTTTCTAAAGCCGTCTCTCTATTCCGTGTCTGTCTAGGGTGCTAAGGCTTGCTTCCTGAGGGACATCCCCTTCTCTGCCATCTATTTCCCCGCCTACGCTCACCTCAAGACACAGTTTGCTGACGAACAGGGCAGGCTGGGAGCTCTGCAACTTCTCACTGCTGGAGCCATTGCAGGTAACTATGACCTAGAACAGCAGAGTTAGTAACACAGTGCACACTTAGCGATTTACTCAGCACTTCAATTGACAACACAGCAGCAAGCAGAGTCAAGAAATGCTAAATCATTTTTTTTTAGATGGTTAAAGTAACATGCATCATCCGTAACTTCTTTCCTGACTCTGTTTCCCAGGTATCCCCGCTGCCTCCCTCGTGACACCTGCCGATGTCATCAAGACGCGTCTGCAAGTTGCAGCGAGGGCAGGACAGACCTCCTACAATGGAGTCATCGATTGCTTCAGGAAGATTATGGCAGAGGAAGGCTTCAGAGCTTTGTGGAAGGGAGCCGGAGGTGTGTTTGTGTGTTCTCCTGCATGCATAGACCTCATGTGACTAACATTGCCTTTGCATTCAAACCCTGAACTGCCTCTCTCTCTCTCTTTTCCCCAGCTCGTATGTGCCGGTCTTCTCCTCAGTTTGGCGTGACCCTGGTGACTTACGAGCTCCTACAGCGGTGGTTATACGTTGACTTTGGAGGACAGTAAGTTGATCATTTTCTTAAAAGGAGAGCAGTTTTGTTGCCTTTTTATTTGTGTTTTTTTCCTCCTACTAACTTACATAGGAACTTTTTAGCTGTCTAATGCCATATTTAATGAATGATTTAAAAATCATTTTGGGTAGCTGCCTGTCTCCCTCTGCTGGACAACTCTTAAGTTCAAACAAGTAATATTAAGTTAGCATTTTATCTGTTTGGTAATGAAATGCATCACATTGAAGATGTCTTTTGCATAAGAAATATGCCAATATATAACTAACTACAAATTACAAACTAACACAGCAGCAGTGTCTTGATGTGCAGCTTCACAGGTGTCACTACTGTCCAATTTTCCATCACAACTCTTCAAAAAAAAGTAGCATTTTATCACAGTCACCTCCAATAAAATGTTAAAACATACATTTACACAATGTAACTTTAACACCTAACCCCTTTCATTTAAAGGTGCACTATGTAACTTTTGACGTGTCAGAGAAGTGAACATTTTCTAAAGGATATTCTCATAACTGAATAAACAACAAATAATAGAATGTTGTTAGTCTTACATTTTGTTTCAGGTGCCTCAAAATAATTTGGTCGTGATTTATGTTGATAGAATTATTTAATACTATGAATTACATATACAGTAAGTATGTTAGGTAAACTTACTGCAGGCTGTGCAAATGTAAACAAACCCCCCTTCTCATGAACTGCATAGTGTACCTTTTTTAAATAAATCAAAAATGCCATCACGTTTGAGTAACACTCTCTCCCATTCACCCCCTCCTCCTCCTCTGCAGTCGTCCAGCAGGATCTGAGCCCACGCCCAAGTCTCGCATCTCGGAGCTTCCTCCCATCCACGCCGACCACGTGGGCGGCTACCGGCTGGCGGCGGCTACCTTTGCCGGCGTTGAGAACAAGTTTGGGCTTCACCTTCCAAAGTTTAAGTCCTCTGGCGTGGTCTCCATACATCACCCTGAGCCCGTCACTGCCACGCCTGCCCCAGCCCCATAGAGGCTCTGAAATCTCCATATCACTTTGATTCATCCCCTCTCTCTCCTCCTCTACCAGGAGCCAGACACTTAGATAGATATATATACACACACAGTTAAAACACACTCCATTAAAAGGGGCTATAATCTTTAGGAACAAGCAAACACCCAGCCCGTAGCTCTCACTCCACTGGTCCCCAGTCAGTGTTTGGAGGTTGGAGAGCTGGCTGCAGCTGTGGGATGCAAGTGGCCAGACCAGAGCGTGCCGCCCGTGTTTGTGTCTTCAGTGACTGTACGCTCCTGGCATCTCCATCTTCTTTGTGTTTTCTTCTCTCCAGCATTTGTGTAAAAAAAAAAGAAAAAAAAAACGGAGCCTCAAGCACTCCTCTCTCTTTCTCTCATGAGTAGCTGATATGTTTTTATTTTGATTTTCCGTCTGATACTCGGTGTGAGTAGGACTTCTCTTATTGGACAGCATAGAAAAAAAATTATGATTGCAGGTCAGCACGTTTGGTGGGGATTTCCCCTTGCTTGGTGCTCACACAGGAGGCTGCGTACTGTACATATTGTATAACTGTACTGAGACAACACTTTAACAGGAGGCAGCGAAAAAGAAAATGTTACAGGACAAAAGCTCTGTGAGAATGAGTCGGCATCATTGCACAGTAACTGTAATGTTACGGTTGCGTGGGGGGGGGGGGGGGCGTTGGTCCTGGTTTCTGAGAATCACTCTTACTGATGTACAGAACTTTTCAATTAAGTGATTTCTTGATATGACAAGAATCGTGAGCAGATAATTAGGTAATAATAAATTAAATGTATCTGAATTCAATCATTGTATTTTATTGAAATAAATCATCCATATGGTTTTAATTTTAACAATATGTCTTGCGTTTTTATTCCAATGGTAAAAGTGCAACCATTAACTGTGTCTGGAACAGTAACAGGAAAGAGTACAGTACAAGATGTCTTAAGCAGAATACTGATATTTGTAATGTCATATCAAACATGGTTGCTACAGGACATTTTTAGTTCAGTTTAAACATGAAAGACAAAAGCGTTTTCAAGGTAAGGTTGGACTGCTGCATCCTGGAGGGAATAAAAGGAAACTAACGGAAAAGCAATTCATTCTCTGTGAAAACACAATTTGCTTTTACAACTCCCATTTAGTTTATTTGGATCCTCTTAAAGAGGACGAGTCACAGGAAACTGTTTTCCACTACTCATTACACAGGTACAGAGTATGAAACAATAACCTTTGGTACAGAAAAAAAAACAAAAAAAAAAGGTTTTAACTATTAGCGTCAAAGGATTCAAGGCAAGTCGAGTAACAGATTTTGCCCTGATAAAAAGCTTGTAGTGCTAATTTTTAGGAATGTGTTACTCAAGCTCTTAGTACAAAGCAGCATATTTTTTTTTGTTTTTTTGAAACAATACACAAAATATTTAAATAATTGCAACCACCAGAATAAATATTAAATATTGCAGTGGTTAAAATGTAAGAGTGACACACTTCTGCGCAGGCCAGAGTGTGTACTGTATATGTGTTAGCAGCACATCAGCTGTTTTTAGTGTTGCTGAGGAGTTTGATAGTGATATATCAGCTTTTTTTCACTTTGCCAGCCATGTGCACGAGCGTGTCTGGAAAAATATTAAAACATGTAAAAACACTCAAATGGTAATAAAAAGGTGCAAGTACAAAGGTTTTGCATATTTTAAAAAAAGGGCTGAGTTGGTTGAGTTGAGGCCTCAGGAGAAGAGCAGTGTCTGGAGCCCTGAGGATGGTATCAAAGCTAGAAGTTTTAGAGTGGACAGCAAACATCAGTGCTGAAAATCACTTCCCTGTATTCCCCCCGTCAGTTAAACTTTCAACCACTTCAATGTGGTTTCCGTACTAAGCACTGCTACACGCAACATTCATTGTATGTATCCTACGAATACTCTAAAACTCTTAGACACACATTCAAAAACACATCTAAAAACCCGTCTAAATCTGTCTTGTCTATCCCTTCTAGCTCTGCACATCTCCTCAGGCCAAGTCAAGTTGTAGGTGGAAAAAGCTGGAAGCCAGGATTATGTAGTGTTGCTGAAGAGATATTGATGAGCACGTTTCGTTGTGATGTGTTTGTGTCTGTGTGAAATCAGACGTTGGCCAGTTCCTCAGCTTCGTCTCGATTCTCATTGATCTCAGCCAGCGTCCTGACGAAGCGCGTCCACTCATCGGCCTTGGGGACGCAGATTTGCTGCAGAGAGAAATAGGACAGAAAAGCACTTCAGGAATCTAGAATCCGGTACCGTTTGAATTTGTTTTCGTATGTATAACTGAAGGAAGGTAAATAAATCCCGTGCGGAAATAACAAAAGCATCTAAGTAATATGGGTTGAGACTCACCTCCCCTACATCGTAGACCTGCACCTGTCCATCCGAGTCCCCTGTAGCGATCTCTTTGCCAGAGGGAGCCCACCTCACACGGTTCAGGGCCGGAGACCCATCCACACACACACTGGCGGTGGGAACCTAAAAAAAATACAAACTACATCTTAAAAAACAGGCAAATTCACGGATGGCCTGAAGTTTTGCCATTCTTAGACAACTACATGTGCATTTCATGGAATAATAACTATTTCTTCAAAGGCTGGACCAAAGCTAGAAGTGCTATGTGTGTGTAGGCATACTTCTGTATCATTGTTGAGGTTCCACAGGTCCAGGCGTCCGGCTAGGTCCACACAAGCAAACAGAGCAGGGTGTGTCGGAGACCACATGGCATCGTAGACATAGTCACAGCTGTCCTCGAATGAGTACAACGGACGGGTGCTCTGAAAGGATGAACAACGGATGGAATACATGGAATAATGTTTAGAAAACATGCTGATAGGGCACCCTAATAGTATAATGAGCTTGTGTGTGATTGCAAATGTCTGACCTTAGTGCTCCAGAGTTTGACGGTCCAGTCGAAAGAGGAAGAGATGAAGAGATGAGAGAAGTCCACGGGTCCTCCAGCACTGTGACAGCTCAGGCCAGTCACTGGACCATGGTGGCCCTCAAACACCTCAGTGATCCCCGCCTTACTGTGAAATACAGACAAAGAAAATAACGGTGAGGACTTCTACTGGGTCCCCTCTCTCCTCTCAATGGCTTTCCACTGTGTTGCTTTCACATCCTAGTTGTAAATCATGTAAAAAATCTTTCCTTAGGAAGGCATTTGGTGTTAAAGGGATAGTTCAGTGTTTTTGAAGAGTGTATAAGGTACTTGCATTGTTAGTCTGTTACCAATAGAGAGGAGTTTGAGGGAGACGTCACTGTAGCAGAAGTACTGTTACAGAGGGGGCCAGTCAAATTTTTCCCCCGTATACTGTATATAAAAGCTTACCAAAAAATGTTAACATCTGTTCAATTGTATGCTACATTTATTCTATGATGCACTGCAACGGCGTAGTTCGGTCACGTATTATTAAGCCAACTAATACAGCAGTGAAAACATCTTACATACAGTGTACAGTTGAATGGATATTTATTTCTTAGGTAAGCATTTATATATACTGTTCGGCTGACCCCTTCTGCAACATTACAAGGCTGACTTCTGCTACAGCGACATCTCCGCCAAACTCCTTCAAATCACTGCACTGATCTCCATAAGGTAACAGACTAACTAACTATGTATACTGTAAGTACCTCATACAACCCCACTTCAAAAATACTGAACTATCCCATTAATGAGGACAGAGGTGGAAGAGCAGTTACCTCCCGTGGCGACAGGCTGAGTAGACGGAGCCATCCTCGCTCCCCACCACAAAGTTGTTGACGTCTCCCAGAGGGAAGGCCATGGAGGTGACGGCCACTGCTTTGCTCTGTTTGAATACCAGCTCCAGACTGTCCTGCAATACAAGGGGGACAGGAGGAAAGCACACACAGCCTCAGACACAAAACTCTGACAAAGCAACTGATGTTTAATGACAGCGCACCTGTACATCATCAGTGCAGGTTCAACTTACCTGTGGCTGGGAGAGCATGTCGAGGCTCCAGGAACACATCTTGCCGTCGGTAGAAATGCTGATCAGGTTGTTAGCGTTTTGGGTTCCCACCACGTTCACACAGTAGACCGGGTGCTGAACACAGCCGAGCACAGTGACAAGAGTTACACAACATACAGTATGCTTACTAAGACAAATCAGCCTGATGTTATGGTGCAGAGGGATTCATTTAAGCAGTGTGTGTTTAGACATAAAGGTGTATGAGCTCCAGTGCATTACTGTGTGTGCAGCTGCCGACAGGGGAGTCCTCTGAACTGGGGTGCGCTTGTTGCTCCTGTTGTCCCACAGGACAATCTGTCCAGAGTAGGTCCCGCCCACCACCAGGTTGGGGTGAAACTTTGCAAACCCGGCCGACATCACCTCCGACTGGATGAAGAAAAAAAACAATATACAATTTAAATATATATCTGCTTCTTCCTAAACATTAAGTTGTTTTCCGCTTCAAACAATCTATTTGTAGGTCATCTGCACGTGAACACTTTCCTAACCTGGCAGTGGAAGATGTACTCCGGAGTGTCTTTCTTGTACTTCAAGTTCCAGACCAGTGCCACACCATCGGGCTCGTGCGGAGCATCCTCATTGTTGTTATAGGAGGCCACCAGCAGCTCTGGATACTAAGAGGAAAAATCCAGTTAATACACAGCCTAGGCTATGTAAACAGGCATGTAGGGCACCTTTGTTAACATTGCCTTTGTTTACATAGAAGTTTAGAGAGCCTAGGCTGTGTACTAACACTGGATTTCTTTGCAGTGCACACAATACGGACAGGTAATGGATTGTGAGAAGGCTTTCAGTGATTTTGACAAAAAGTATTTTTTGACAAAAACCATAATCCCTGACTCCACCATTAAGTCAGTTCAACTGTTCACAAGTAAGAGAGGACAGGGTTCTGGTGGATGAAAGTGAGTCCCTAAGGGAGGTGCTGATTTGGATGGGTAATGTGTATCAATCTCTCTGTGGGAATCAATAACAAACCTGAGGAGACCAGTCGAGGCAGGTGACCACTCTGTTTTTAGTCCAGCGCTCGTCTGCAAACTGTCTGTTCAGGACCAGCTTTGCACCGGCCTGCAAGTCACTGTGGGAGGGGCCGGGGAGGAAGAAAAAAAAAACATAAATAAAATATTACCAGCCCTGTATCTGCAAAAGAACATTTGCACAAAGTTGTTTTTTTCCCCATGCGCCTTACCCCTCCTTATCCTCCAGGTCTCTGCCACTGTAGTCGAAGCAGACGTCCACCTGCTCGGCCAGAGCTCTCTCCACAATGCGACTGCCTCGCTCGAAGAACGACAAGAACTCCCCAGAGTGCAAGAGCTGCAGCTTCTCTTCTTCTGTCAGCTCTTTGGGAGTGTCTGTGCACAAATGGGTCAATGTATGACATCAAGAGAAAAAACAACACTGGAAAACATAACTTGAACATATTACTGATAAGATATCCTGCCCCCAGTTATTGGTTACAGCAAAGTGACAGCTAGGCACCTAACAGCCGGCTCACACTTTGAATGTTTCAGGTGTTAAAAACATTCTGTCCTCACCCTCCTCCTGTTGATCGCCCTGTTCATCTTTATCCTGCTGGTTGTCGTCTGCGGGCGGGGCGGCGGTTATGTCTTCATCATCTTCTTCATCTGGAAGACACACACACACACACACACACACACATTTGATGTAGTTTTACTGAATTCTGATTAAGCCAGGGTTAACTTAAAGGTAAGGAAAAAAAGTGTTTGCTTACCTGCTTTTTGATTGGTGTTTGTCAGTGCTTCGGTGGGTGTCTGTGTTTCTTTGGAGTAGGACACACTCTCCTTTGGGAGAAAGTCCACCTGGGTCACTTTGGACATGCCCAGTCTCACAGCTCCACGTCTATACACACACGCACACACGCACGCACGCATGCACACACACACACACACACACACACATACACACACACACACACTTGTTGAAATCAGCTCAAATACACACAGGTTTTCAACGTAAAAGCAGAACTGAATGCAAATTTCACACGTAGCGACATAAATAGTAATGTACAGACATAATATTAACACGTTTAGACAAATCTAAGATGAAACTGAATCAAGCTGGAAGACAAGCTACAAGGAGAGAGGAGGAGCAGTACCCCATGAGCTCAGAGTCGGAGTGGAGTTGCAGAGTAGAGGGGTCAGGATCCCAATGCAATGTCCTTATACAGCCAAACCACCAGACGGTGTTAGTGAGAGAGAAAGACAGGACGCACAGACAAACAGAGATAGGAAAAACAAAAGGGTGAAACACCGGCAAGAGGTGAGCCGTTAAAGAGATGCCAAAGACAACAAACGGAGAGGAAGAAAGACAGAGAGAAGAAGAGGAAGAAGAACGGAGTGCATGTTAATTGAGAATCGTCAGTGTGCCGGTGAAAAGGCAAAGAGGATACAGCTCAGAATTCATTAAGTATATTCAACATATTACACACATACACGCAGGTAAAACTCAGCATCACATAAATATAGGGCTGCATAATATCAGGAAAACTTGCGATAAGCGAAAACTTTGTTGAATATTGCGATGACTATATCACTTGCATAATTGAACAAATACTTAAATAATATACAGCGTACATGTCTTTCTGCTCTGAGTTCACTGCCAATGTAGAACCCAGACAGTAAGTAGCCTATGCAGACACTGAAAAAAAATTAAGTGCTTCCATTCATACAACTTGGCTTTATTATTTATTATTGAGTAACCAGTTAAGCAAAACATAAAAAAATGCTCCCCATTACAACACTTTCTGGTAGGCTACATCTGATTGGCCAAACATTATTATAATTTATTAAACGAATACCGCGGTATCAACATTTGCGGTAACCATAGATTTTGGATATATTGTACAGCCCTACATAAATATTCCCTAAAACCAACCAACCCATCCCCATCTCTCTCTCTCTCTCTCACACACACACACACACACACACACACACAGACCTTGGTCCGGCGTTTCCATCCCCGGAGTCTTGGCTTCCTGCATCGCTGCCAACTGATTTGTTGGAGGGAGACATGGGGGCGGGGACTAGGTAGTGAAACAGACACGTATCTTCTGTTACTACCCTCAGGGGCTGAGCTGTGAGTGAGTGTGCATGTGTGTGTGTTTGTGATTGCGTGAGTGAGTGAGTGAGTGAGTGAGTGAGTGAGTGAGTGAGTGAGTGAGTGAGTGAGTGAGTGAGTGAGTGAGTGAGTGAGTGAGTGAGTGAGTGAGTGAGTGAGTGAGTGAGTGAGTGAGTGAGTGAGTGAGTGAGTGAGTGAGTGAGTGAGTGAGTGAGTGAATGAGTGAGTGAGTGAGGGAGTGAGTGAGGGAGTGAGGTATGGGAGAAAGTGTGTCAATGAGTGAAGAAATTAATGAGTTTGCATGCCGTATGGAGGACAAAAAATAAAAATAAAGAGGACAGACAGGGGGGGAGGGGAGAAGAGAGAATTAAAAAATAAATGGCAGGCAGGTTAAGGTGTCATGCACAAAACAAACAGTTATGTCCAGCAATGTTCAGATATTGTGTGAGGTAGGTGGGGGAGTAGGGAAGGGGGGGGAGGGCAGTGACGGAAAACCAAGCCAGACACAGACCACAAAGTTAGAGGTGACATTTATAAACACACTGTGAGCAGACAACCAGAACAGTGATGGGAGATAAGTGAGGGTGAGAACAACAGTTATAAAGCAGACCAGGCATGCTGGCTGGTGTTGTGTGTTTTACCGTGGGCCATGTCAGGGGTGATGCCGACACTCTGCAGCAGGGCATCAGCCTCCCTCCTCTTCCTCTCCAGGTCAGAGTCCTCATGACCGCCAGAGGACGGCTTGGAGTCCACCTGACAGAGAACGCAATCAGCTGAGTGTGAATGTGTGATACGCCGCCGAGGTGTCGAAATGTTATCGTTGGTTTCCCCCCCACTTACGTCCTTCTTTTTCTTCTCCTCCTCTTTTCTCTTCTTCTCCTCTCGAATCTGGGCGATCCGTTGTTTCTTCCTCTCCAGCTCGGCCTTCAGCTCACTCTTGTCAGACATGCTGCAGCAGGGGGAGGAAGAGTGAAAACAACATGTAACAGTTTTTAATTCATTTGATTCGTTATTTCGTTTCAGTTAATTTATTTGCCCACTTTTAATAACCCTCAATTAAATATCAGAATGTTAATTAGCAGGCTTACAGCGTGTTTGCTGGTGGGGCTCTACGAATTTTAATCTGCTGATTATTTTCTCATGGATAAATAGTTTGGTCTCACAATTTCCTAGAGCCCAAAAACACTTACTTAAGATTCTTGTTATGTCCAACAAAATCAAACAATTTGCTATTAAGGGCCAGAAAAAGCAGTGATTACTTAGCTAGAAGAACTATCATCTATTTGGCTTTTCTGTTAAAATAAAAAGTAATAAAAATAGAATTTGACCAATCAATTATTCCCTAATGTTTAGGGAAGCAGGGAGGAACACCATATCAAGATTATGGTATTTGGAGTTTGCGGTATTATATTTCACGGTAGCCCTAGGGCTGTCATACTGGTAACATGTGAACACGAGCCAGTTGATGATAACAATTTTCTCTTTATTCTCCATGACTGAGGGGAGTAGTTATTCTTAAAGCATGGCCTATAAACTTAACCCTAAAAATACATATTCTTTTTTTTCCTCATCCCGAGTCTCCTCTCTTCTCAGTCACCAGTTACAAAGCGGTCATACACAGTTCCTAATCCTATTACATTTTATCTGTGTCCATAACAGCCGAGATGCCCCGACCCCACTCCATCGGCTGTCAGAACTGCAGATAAAAATAATAAACAAAAACTAGCTATTGTTTCCATTTCAACTCGTGTTTCTTCATCACATGCCGTTGATACAGTGAACGCCGTAGAGGCTTTTCTATCGAGTCAGTGGGGTTTGTCAAACGTGGTTAAATAATCTAATTAACGGTCACTGTCAACACGGACAGCTAGCTGAGCCGCGTTAGCATGCTAATCTCCATGGCAGCCACCGGCGGGCCTGCTGCTGTTATAACGGGGGACTAGCGTCAGCGTCGCAAACCAACGCCCGGCCGCATCCTGTCTGCTTCAGCGTCCCATTCGCCGATACTCTTGAAAGCAACGCAGGCTATGAGGAGGACGTAACACAATACCTGATATCAGACGATAGATTTGAATACACAGTTGACAATATAATCCAGTTTGGTGCGGGTTAAGTCCAGAGACAAGTGATGGTGGTGGAGGCTGATGATGCTGGAAGAGACAGAAGACTTCACTCCGCCGCGGTCTTCTTCATCGCCGGTTGGCCACACAGCTGTCAAAGTAAAGTGTTATCGCCCCCTAATGGCAGAAATTACAATTACCTGGAGAGTTAGATAATATTTGATGTTTTGTGTTCAGCTGTAGGCCTAATATCCACTTTGGCTGGGGTGGTTGAAGATGCTTATAAAGAGAGAAATCAACAGAGTAATTATCTCAATAGGCTATGTTTAACCTATCCTGTTGTGGTTCATTTAGTGTAGGCTATTCACCCCTTTGTATTCATCATCATCATCATCTTTATTGTCAGACTCAAGGTATTATTTCTATAGGCTGTGTTATGTTTGTAAGTGCACTAGTTGATTGATATCTGGCTAGCCTATGCCACAACGTATCAGTTTAATCTTCAGACATAATTATAATAGGCCTATAACTGAGATACAGATATTGTGTAGGTCGGACAATGGAGTAAAAAAGGGTTTATTCCTACCCCATGTTCTGAAGAAGAATGGATGTATACTTGTGGACTGGATCGAAGTGTAGGCCTATATTGTCAACTTTTTTACTCAACAAAAGATTAAAAAAAGATACAAGAATAGAAAGAAATAATTGTTGGCTACTTTAAAAGGATAGGCAGAGTAGGCCTATTCATAATGACATTTTTTATTTGTTTTTATTCCATTCAAAGGTTTATTGTGCATTTCGTCGGCAAATACATGGTTTGGTTGGATGTGGAGAAAAAACTATGAACATAAAAGCATTGTTTAACATGTCTGTCCTTTGATGATTTGCATGATTTCAATGTACTCTTGTTTAATTTATTTGCAAACAGTCCTGCTTGGTTTGGTCTCCTCTTGAGGTCTTACCAATAGCTTCAAAGCTCTTAGTTATTTATTTTTATTTTTTACTCTTCTGGAGCTGGATTGGCATAACGATAGGGGTCATAAAGGTCACGTGTGAAATCGTAAGGGTCGAAGAGGGGGCTGGGGGCTTTCTCGGCGGCTGGCGATTCTGGGACGCTTTCCTCATCTTTAGCTACCGGTACTTCCTCTTTCACCATTGTCTCCACCTCGGCAGCAGGTGCTTCCTCCTCCGGCGCAGGTGTCTCCAGGACTGGGCGGGGAGGGTGATCGATGAGGCAGTCAGGGTCCCAGTACGGGTCACAGTCATACTCCATCGCTTTAACGGTGATTGCAGGCGGGGGAGGAGGGGCAGACTTTTTAGGAGCAGGAGGTGGTGGTGGTGGAGCAGCAGCAGCTGCAGCTGCAGCAGCGGCGGCATCAGCTTTTATCTCCGCCTCTGTTTTGGGCCTGCAGGCGGGGTTGTGCCGTGGGTCGCACAGCACCGGAACAGCCCCCGTCGGCATGTAGACGATCTGAGGTTTGCACAGCGGGTCCTTCGGGTGACACAGGTAGTACGTCTGAGCGTTCTCCAGAGGGTCCGGTGTAGGAGCAGGGGTGGTGGGAGGCGGAGGAGGAGGCTGCGTGGCGGTGGACGGTGGCGCGGTGGTGGTCAGCACGCCCATGACGCTTTGGTAACTAGAGGCGTCGGGGCCGTACGTCAATTCCAAGTGACGCATCTGGTGATACAGCATCCTGATCCTGTCGATCTCATACAGCTGATTTGAGAGAAACACAGGAATGAAAAAAAGTCTTTAGTTGAAAAGGTCTTCCGAGAAGAACAAACATGTGAATGAAAATCTTCAATAAACCGTCCCCAACTCACTCCTTCGATGTGTCCAATGCTGTTGTAGAAGCGGTAGTAGGACTGGAAATCAGGATTGCCTTTGTACCACTTTGGGTCATATACGGCGTTCCTCTTAGGTCGAGAATTGGTCAGAAAATCATGTGCCTGATCGGAGTCGATGCTGAGACGATTCCCTGCTGTGGAGGAACACAATCAGGAATTTTAATGGGACATATTGTTTCGTAAAAACCCTGTAGAAGTTTAACTACAAGTTTGATATCACACCATATGACAACAAAATATATTATTGGTTTACAATAGGCCTACTTTATTTTTTAACAATTTGCAGGACAACTATCTATCAAATTAGTGCCAGTAATAATAGTGATAAAAGCTGGAATAGCTGTACAACACACTTTTAACAAATAATAATACTATAATAGCCTACCTAACATAGGCCTACTACTTATACTAGGCTATAAGTTACTATTCTGGAATGATAACTTACATATTAAATGTAGGCTATTAATAACACCACTCAAAACAAAATCCCTTTTAATGTAACTTCTTTATTAGTCTATTTCTGTTAAAAAAAGACTTGTGTTGTAAAGTTTACACTCAGCAAAAAGTGAGCAAATAAAGTACCTTCAGGATTCTTAATTTTCGCCAGAGACGTTGCTTCTAATAAACCTGGAAGGAGGCAGATGATATATATTAGACAGACACCTCAAACATACCAGCACCTCACTATGAAAAGCATTTTACACAGCAACTCTAAAGGACTCATTCAACTCGTGTCTATGTGAACAGTGTTCTGGACAGCTTTGTAATTGGTATGGTTTTCACTCCTACGTAAACGTGTAATGAAGGAAGGAATAATTTCATGCATTTTTCGTTCAGACAAACCTGTCATGAACAGCAGGTAGCATGGCGCACTCAACAGGTACACCTGGGAAATCATCCTCCACATCTGCAATCGCATTATCCCGTAGGAAAAAAAGAGGGAGATTATCTTCTATTTCAGCTTACATCACTGCTGTTCACAAATGCCTTTTATACAATATTATCTGTATTAATGATTGAAAGTACAAAAACAAACTGAAGATGGACTCTCAAAAAAGTACAACACACCAATTCAAGCACTAAATGAGGATATCCTGCTGCAACACAAAAAATATATATGTATAGTGATCATATTTTTAAGTTGTAGTGGAGTTTCTTCTGGACATTACAGTTTGTTTCAATTAAATTAGCCATCTGATTTTATTTTTAATTTTTTTTACCATTCTTGGTCATCTCTCAGTGAAATTTAATGATCATCTTTTAAAAGGCAGTGGTAACATTTGGCATTTTAGTATACTGGCAACAATTCAATTTAAAATATGCAAAGCCACATTTGCCTTATCTGAACAACTCTAAACTTTTAAACCTGACAACTATAGAGTGAAAATTAGAAACCTGCTCACCTGCTGTTGCATCTCCCCAGTCCTGGTCTAATGTGCAGCACAACATCACTGTTCATAAATACTGCTGTTAATACCTGGGCCTCTCCATTGGCCACTGAAGTGCGTGGCCCCGCCCCCTTCGCACTTTTTCAGTTGAGACGTGGAAGAGCTCATTAGCACAGTGAGCATGAAACAGCAGTAAAAAAGCCCAACTTCAAACAAAATGTCACTCCTTGTAAAACCCGCAGGAAACGGCCTTTTAACAGCAGGGCACCTATACTGGGTGCACAGGCAATCCAATTTCTCAGTTCCTTCTGAAGGGCATTATGGTCATTGATGAAGCCCCCAGTGGAGGTAGAAGTTATGCATTCAAAAACACTACAATTTCCCCTAATCTATAGCTGCAAAACACATGTTCCTTGTTTCTTTTATGGACCAATGCGAAAATATGCGGGGGACGTGCACAGAGCTACTGTAGCCTATTTCTTGACCAAACATTCCTGGCAGGTAAAAATTAACCCTCTCTCCCCAAAACAGCTGGCTATGTCCTTTTAACTGAAGTCTCGGCCAGTCAACAAGTAGAGGGGTAGCCATGTCAACTGCTGTTTAGGTCCACCAAGAAATATGCAGGAATTATGGGCTAGCTTGTCCAAAGACCAAGTCAAAAAAGGTACAGGGTCTGGCAAGTGCAGAGTTAAAACTTCAAAACCTTCCTTTTACTAGTTTCCACATTGATACAAATATTCGTTAATGCCTACGTAGTACAAACACACACACACACACACACACACACACACACACACACACACACACACACACACACACACACACACACACACACACACACACACACACACACACACACACAGAAGATATACAGTTACTATTTAACCTTCTCTTATATACTTTGTCATTCCTGTCTCAGTTGGACACATAATGTTTGTAGAGTAATAAACAATACAATCTATATTATTTCCAGGTTTGAGAAATAAAAAGTGAATTATCATGTTTTCAAGCTTTTTCCTCCACTTGCAATGACATCAGGACACTACTGTGTGGTACAAGTGGCAAGTTATTACAAAACAATAAAAAAGCCCCTTTGACTTCGTTTTGACTAAAATGCTTGCATCTCTGCTCTGTGTTTGTCATTTCAACAGTGAAGCAAATTCTATCCTTCAAAGCAGCAGGTAAGGCTGCGATCAAAGAGTGCTACAAGGAGCCAGGGAGTCTATAGGGGCTCTACCAGGTGGCTAATGGTGAACATCATACTGTAATTGCTCCGTGCACCATGACAAAAATGGAAGGGTAAGGGTGCCTTTAACTTTTCAATGATATACATTTATTTTGCCTGTTCGCTGAGACCGTCACCTCACAAAATAAATCAACTGGTTTTACTGACTGTAAGTAGGGGAACACAGATATAATATCCTCAGGGATCTGACATTATTTTTGCAGGGCTTGTCAGAGAAACACACAATGTAACTTCCATATATTGCATATAAATGCATCAAGCAATTAACGTATTAGTTTAGTGCATGTTACACGTGGATAAGGGAATCTGGACAAGCCTGGACAAGTCTTTAACATTTTCAAAACAGTAATTCTTACTATGTTGAATGAGATCTGAATTTATCTTCAATGTTTTTTGATGGAAAAATCCAAATATGTTGCAAGGATCTTGCATCCTGGGTGCTTGTTACACTCTGACTATAGCCTTTAAAAGAGATTGTTAATAGCAGAAAAACACCTTATTGTTGTTTTGTCTTTATTTCAGAGGAGAGCATGCATGGAATAGCTGCATTACTAAAATGTACAGCAGTGTTTGTTGCACAACTTCAGCTGTTCAGGGTATCAATTACTAGCCATGGCCCCTCTGATCTTCAGGTGAAATTACACCTTGTCCTGGAGGTGATCAGCTCTACACCATAGATAGTAGTTACGGTACCTCTGTGCTGTCTGTCTTTCAACAGCAGCTTTAAAAGACAGCTTAGATCGGACTCAACATGCTAGAAGTAGGCTATCGGCCGGATCAGCCCTATGCGTCTTAAAACAATGGCGGTCAGTTTTGTTAAATCATGTAACACCACAGATATTTGCAGTTCTAAATTCAAATGGGCAGAAAATAACCCTCTTAACAAATGTGGCCTGACACAGAAATGAGTGATGAATATGAGTCTCTTTTCCCTCATCCCACCCAAGAATGACAGACTCTCAGAACGTGTTGTGTCTTTGCGGCAGGGGTCTAAATAGGCTATGTGAATGATCATTTGATTATATTTTGCATGCTGGCTAACTGTCATGACTTACTGGGAAACGTGAACAGAGCAGATTAGACAAGCCTGAATTTCTTCTTCATTTCATTTTATACATATACATTTTAAAGAGAAGGCTAGCCTACTGCTCTTTTTCAGAGAATACTGTAGGCCTAGTTCTTTTTTACTCTGCTATTATTACACAGCTATAGGCCTATTCCCTGGTCACTTTGCAGATTTATATTTATATGAGAAAGATAGGATACGTTTGTAATACTTTTTTTTGCGAATGTTGGTGCTGACATTTTCGTTCAGCCTTTTGTAGGCTAATATGTTTACTGCATGGTATTTTTACAGCCTAATCAGACAGGCTAATAGGCTTCTAGGGCTACTTTTACTTTTAAAAGCCTACTTCTTCCTCCAACACTCTTACTGATTACTTTACTACATATACCTTTGCAGCACCTATGGAAAGCAAATGGTACTATTATCAAATGAAGGGCATCTCATTGAAATGTCCTCTGCTGCATTTCCACTAGGCGGCGACACAAAACCGGAAATGTTGACTCGTTTAGTCAGTTCCTTTAAGGACGTCGAAGTTTTGTAGTTCCTGGGTAGTTGAGCTGTCAGCGTTGTAGTACAAGCAGTCACTGCTGATAATTTATCTGTCCTACTGGAAGTGTCCGTTTTCCTCCAGCAGCTCCGCGGGCAGTGGGGCGTCGGACGTGCGGGGTTGTTCGTACTCACCGTTGTCGTTGTTGCTGATGTCAGCTAATCAGCGAGCTAACTGCTAAAGTTAGCTAACAAGCTGACCAGCTGGAAAGCTAGCTCTATAGCTAGCATTCGACGGTAGCCAACAGCGTTAGCTGACTTCTCGCAGTTAGCTAGCTAGCACACTGGTTGACGAGGCTAGGAAGCCGCCCACTCCTGCAGAGCAGCATTCCGGACAAACGAGTTAAAGGTAAGTAAGCAGAAACTTAAACAGCTGTCTAACGTTTCCATCTAGGCTAGTTAGCTTATTGATTTGATATATTTTTGCCAGAGGTGAAAGCGTCATTCGGAGTTTGACAGTGAAGCTGCTCAACCAGTGCTTCCAGTATAACTCCTGTGACAGCTGCTTGGTTACTGGTTTCTGTTCTTTTGTCTACTTTCTGCATCTATGTGAGGGTCTTTGTGACGTTATCTAAGTGACATAATAAAGTATGCAAGAATGCAAACAGTGGGAACATTGTGTGAAATGCAGCTGAAGCCTGGGGTTCTTAAAGTGTGGTTCGGGAACCATCAGTAGGACGGGAAATAATTCTCGTGGCCTAACAAAATGGACAGTGGATTTCTTTGTTGAACTTTGTTGTAACAACCATAACACTTAAAACTCACTTTTTTAAAGGGTCTCCATTTCTACACTGTTGTACCTTTTAAAGTGAGTTTACAGAAAGCACTCGTAGAGTTTGTCGTAGGACTAGTCAATAGAACATTGTCAAGTACTCTCAGATAATCATTTGTGGCATTAACAAAATGCAAAACCTTCTCTTATTCCAGCCTCTCAAATGTTTGTATTTGCTCTTCTATTTGTTTGTTTACAGAGATTAATCTGTAAGGGAACAATAGTGCTAGTTGCAGCCCTAGATAGTCGTAGATACATTAAAGCTAAGTCATATTCACTTAAACTTCTCTCTCGGGTGGGGCTTGTTGACAGAAAAAGGTTGCGAACGGTATCAAAAATCTCTGATTGAAAAAAAACTTGGCTGTGTCCTTTTGTTGCTTTCTTATTATAGCAGCCTGGTTCAGTTATGATGACATGTGCTGTCTGTGTAAATCTCCTGTCAAGTGTGTGAGAGAGCCAGCAGGGCTTCTCACTCTCACAACTCAGCTGTTGCCAAGAGAGAAAGAGGCAGGGGGTTGCTGTTGCTGCAAGCGCCCAGTGTCGGATCGGATAGCTTTCACCACCACCAGGATTGTGTACTGCCACTATGTCCCTCATTGTACTCAGTCACACTTTCATAACTGACCCAGCAACCAAGGGTTGTTAAGACTGAATTGGTAAAGAAGGTATGGTAGTTTAAAGGCTACACATTTCAAAATAATAAAGCCTCCCTTTAATCTGATCTGATGTGTGGCAATGGAATGTGTGGAATGAGGCAGAGCCTTAACCCATAACACAGGAAGCCTTGTAGTAATAGGATATTCGCAGTAGTTTTTGGACAGGTAAGGTAGGGGAAGCTCACAAATTAATTGTGCATGGGATCTTTGAAGGTGTTACAAACACTTAGAAATGTGATGTTAATAAAAAAATACTGTTGAAGGTTCCATTCAGGTTCTACAGCGACAAACAGGAAAGCTTTAAACTATACCAGGATACTGATCATTGAACTTAAGACTCCCAGGTTTATGAGGTTCTGCACTGTTGATTAATTGACAGAAAACATATCTGAAAGAGTGTGAAAATTGTCTGCTTTCTCTCTTTTATATATTTGTAAATGTAATGAAAAGTCACCTTTGGCCACAAGTCTAAAGATGTGCCAAATTATTTATTTTCAGTTTTACTTCAAATATATCTAGAGCAACTAACTATCCAGGATGTTAGGTTTGTTGAAATCCAACACATGTAATTGTACAATTTTCCCACAGCTCCTCAACACTGCAAATCATACTGTATTTTGTATTGATTCAAAGTAGCAAGGCCAATGTTTGTCACAAGAAAGTCTCCCAGCTGGCTGTCATGCACAAGAGACAGTGTGGTGGAGCAGGGCTGGATGTCCTCATGCTTAATGTGACGTTAATTTGATTAGTCAAGCTTGATCTTTGGAAATAACAGCAGAACAGGAACCCGCAGTGAAGGGGTGTTCATTTTTTTGATGATTAGGGACACAATGTTTTATGTTGAAACAGGTGGTGTTTGCTTGGAGTTCCTTTGACCTTTTATATGCGTGTTCCAGTTAAAGCTCCAATATTATTTTTTTATCCATGAAGTCCTGGTGCTTTATTGAGCCAAGGCAAACACTGCTCTGTTTATTGGTTAAAGGTGAGTGGATACTATGTCTCTCTGTCACAACTTGCTGATTAGATTTAGAGTCTGCCAGTACTGTAAATGTACACTATGTAATGCCTGCTATTAGAATGATGTAACATAAAGGTCATGTCTGGGACATTATAGAACTGAATGTCTGCTGCCACTGTGTGTCCCTTTTTTTAGGGTAAGGGTGTCTGGTGGTGTATTTGAAGTATGCTGCTGTGTTTTAATTGCGTCTCTCTCTATCTCTCCTGACCTTAGACACAGATGGAGGCCGAAAGCTCCAGCGGGCTGCTGCTGTCCAGAAAGAGGAGAAGAGATGGCTCCAATGGGGAGACCGAAGAGGGAGAGAGGCTTGGGAAAATCCCCAGATGTACTGTGGTGAGTCAGCTGTTGTGTGCTTGGGCGGTCATTGAGCAGCGAGTTGGTCCAGCCAGCTATGTGCATGTAGAAGCCCCTCTGTTTCTTATACATGCATATATAAGCATACATATGATATGTGATACATTGATAATGATCTACATTACACACATTTACTAAGTGGTTATAACTTAAAGCCCCCGTAAACCCAAATCACAAAATCCTTCTAACTATTTAATTTGGGGAATGTGTTGCACAGCCACACCCACACAGCCCAGTCAAACATTCTAGACAGTAAAAAAAACACAAATTTTATAATAATATATGAAAGTGTATTTTCAATCTTTGTAAAAGCTTATTTTTCACACCCAGCTACTGATTTTATTATCATATATTGATTTGAACTATTAAGAGCAGGTTTCCAGAGGCTTTCAGTAAAGATCCATCAGCTGTTCAACCACAACAACAAACTTAATTGATTTCCACAACAGATTGTTCCGTGAGACGATCTGAATAAATGAGAGTGTCCCAATTGAACTTTATCAAAGATAAGCTTTCTTAAATACAGAAATCTTCCCCTTCTGCTGTTCATGTGTCTTTTAGGGACTTAGGCACCCTGCACCTTTCGCAGATGAGCTGAAGCCCAGTAAAAAACCTTATGAGAGAGTCAACATGGAGACGGCCAAGAAGGGAACACCACGTGAGTCCCAATTCATTTAACCCTTCAGTTCATGTCTTTGTGTGACACTATCTGAGTCAAATTATTGGTTGTTATGGTGACCTTTTTATGTTTACCTTTTCTCCTCGTGTTTCTTATACACATTTTCCTGCGTATTCCCCGCTAAACATGTCTGAATCTCCCTTTACAGTCATACATACGGACAAAGTAGCACTTTGAGATTCCACTCTATACAGAATACATATTTGATCAGCGCATGTCTGGTCTGGTCTCATCTCTCTCCCGTCCAGCTGACAGACCGGTGCGGGTGTATGCAGATGGGATCTTTGACGTTTTCCACTCGGGTCACGCCAGAGCGCTCATGCAGGCTAAATGCCTCTTCCCAAATACACACCTGATTGTCGGAGGTAAGCTAGAGTCCTTGTCCCAAACGTATTGTTCTTTATTGTTCTGTTTTGTTACGAACTGAAATCCTGGTTTCCGTCAACATATTTTTTCCTATCCATAGTGTGCAGTGATGACCTGACCCACAAATACAAGGGCTTCACAGTGATGAACGAGGACGAGCGCTACGATGCCATCAGACACTGCCGCTATGTGGACGAAGTGGTCCGAAACGCTCCCTGGACGTTGTCGCCAGAGTTCCTCGCAAAACACCGCGTGAGTGGATGAGACGAGAGAGAACGCCCGAGTTAAAAGCACCAAAGAAACCATAATAAGACACACTTGGTTTATTTTTTTTTATTTTAAATGTTTAAAGTTAAGAGACCGATTCATTCTTATGTAAAAATCAACTAAAATAAATAGTTGGTATGCTACTGCGCTGATCCTCTGTAACCTTGTCCCTGTATTTATATGTGTATTTTTGTTACAAAATGTGGATCTGAAAGTGCTGTGTTGACGTTTGTTGTAATGACCTTCCCAGATTGATTTTGTGGCCCATGACGATATCCCATACTCCTCAGCAGGCAGTGATGACGTCTACAAACACATCAAGGACGCTGGTGAGTGTCAAAGTAACCAAGAGTGGTAGTGTTTAGGGTCCGACCGATATATCGGCCGGCCGATTTAATCGGCCGATTATAGCACATCTCCGAAAATCGGCAAAATGGCCGCCGATTTTTTGCCGATTTTATTATTATTTTTTTTTTCAGCAATCATGTTGAGTAAGATGCATTGCTGCCCCGGAGGTAGCCTTATAGCATATTAACAGCAGCAGCAGGTGTGTTGTAATACATTATATTAATTCACACTTGACAGTTCCCCCTGACACCAATAGCAGAGTCATTGGTCATCTCTTGACTGTTAATAGTAGTTGATATTACTATAGTTATTATATAGAATTTATATAGTGCTTTATTGGAGGTCATTCAAATACACTTTACATCAAACATATAGACAATCATACTTATAGAAAAATAAAACTAAATACAGACAAATTAAAGATAAGGTTTGGAGTGGAGTCCGGTGTAATTATGCTTTCTTAAAAAGGTGAGTTTTGAGTTGACTTTTGAATGAGTTTATTTAGTCTGAGATGCTGATGTTTGGAGAGAGGGAGTTCCAGAGGGTTGGGTGCAGTTACATAAAATGCTTAATGTTCTGAGTTTAAAAATGCGTCATGTCACTTTAGACATATTTGTAACACTTTATTGTTTTTTAGATAATGCATATTTCAATAAATAAAAAGTTCCTGTTCACCTATTGACAGTAACAAGTATTTATATATATTTAAGGGTTCAAAAAAGTAAATTTTTTCAATATATTTATGGGATTTAAAAAAAAAATTATCGGCCGATTTAATCGTTATCGTAATTTTTCTCAGAAAATAATCGGCATCGGCACCCAAAAATCCATATCGGTCGGGCCCTAGTAGTGTTGTATGCAAGTAATTACAGGATGCAGTTAACTATTTACTACTGCTTTCAATGCACATATGGTCCTGTATAGTACTGTCATTTAACTGCTAACAGCCAGTGATATCTATTTTAAAGGGCAATAAATAGTAACTATAATCCACAGGCTGTATAGAGGGTGGGCTACTTGTCCTTTTTACATTTGTTAAAAATGCAACTGCTCTTTTTCAGCACATTCATTTAGAATTCATTCAAGTATTTCTCATTGAGCTACAAGAAAGCACAGAAATTAGACAAACTATGACACTATATACAGTACATGACTTTTTAAATGACAGGCTATAGCTTTCTTTTTGTGCACACCAAGAAGAGGTTACAATGAAATGGATCTAAAATAAGTTCCTTAATCCATAAGATAAGACAGAAAAGATTGTTGTTGCGATCGTCTCAGCGCATATCTATTCATACAGCTGTATCTGGTGACTGCTGACCTTTCTATCACCATGACTCCCTCTGTTCCTCCTTAGGAATGTTCGCTCCCACCCAGCGCACAGAGGGCATCTCCACCTCTGACATCATTACCCGCATAGTCCGCGACTATGACGTGTACGCCAGACGCAACCTGCAGAGAGGCTACACGGCCAAGGAGCTCAACGTCAGCTTCATTAATGTATGAAACTCATCCTTTGGTTAGATTGTTTGAAGTGAAATAGCTTTTATTATGAAGGCGAGACAAGGCAAGTTTATTTATATAGCACAATTCAGACACAAGGCCATTCAAAGTGCTTTACAGGGGCATTAAAAAAAAATGGGACTGAAGTCTCTTTCACCAGTGTAGATGAGAGTTGGCTATTCATTTTCCAGTTGAGCAGTATTCAAGTTTTCAGGTAGGTGTGTCCCAGAAACTTAACTCTTTGTGTGTCCCAGACACTCGAATAGTTTAATCTATTAGTTGCACTGGATTAATGTGTCCCAACAGCATTAATAAAGCATGTCAGCTGTTTCGTCAGTTAGCGGGCTGCAGGTTTTTTTGGTAAACTTTTTTTCCCCGTCTCTTATCAGGAGAAGAAGTACCACCTGCAGGAGCGCGTGGACAAGGTGAAGAGAAAGGTACGGGACGTGGAGGAGAAGAGCAAAGAGTTTGTCCAGAAGGTGGAGACCAAGAGCATCGACCTCATCCAGAGATGGGAGGAGAAATCCAGGGAGTTCATTGGCAACTTCCTGCAGATGTTTGGCCCCGAGGGAGCTCTGGTGAGGACCCCGTGCTTTGGTTTGTCCGGTATTGACTGTTTAATCGGTTCAGGAACCTATAACAGTGTTTCCCCTACCATTATACAGGCCTGGCGGCCCCGCCAGGCCAACGGGACCCCCCGCCAGGCCAAAAGCTGCCCCCCCCCCCGCGATACCCGTGTGCATTCGGAGCGCACATGTCAAACAGGGAAACTGACGAGAAAGAACCTTCCTTGCAGGGAGTTGAACAGGAAAAAGTGCTGAGCAAAACTTAGAAAGTTAAAGTCGCTACGTCGACGTAGCAACCAATCTGTATCAACAGCTGAGACAGCGCAGCAAGTTATCTTGAAAACAGCAGGCTATTGTAGCCATACAAGCTTTATTTTTTGGTATTTTCAATGCTACTTTATTTTTATGTTTTAAATTGAGAACTAGGCTACATGAAATATAATGGTCGGGATATGAAATTTGGCTAAGTTTGCACACATTTTGATTGATAGGCTAATCATGATGTGTAGCCTAGGTTAATTCATTTATTTTATATTAATATTTGATAAATTAAAGAAAATGTTTCATGATCCAGATTATTCCAGAAATGAATACTAGACAGGACATACCTGTCTATATTAGGTCTTAGTGTTTATTGTATTTTATTTTCATATCCATGTTTTTCTTCAATAGTTTATATGGCTTGTGTCTCCAAATTATTCCAGAAAATTGTTTTAGGCAGGACATATATGACAGCTGTTTACAGAGCAAAGTGCACCAGATTAATGCATTTAAGTTTAAAATGGTAAAGGTTTTCTTCCGCAGGGGCATGCCCCAAGACCCCACTAGATGGTACATTCTCCCCCAGCAGTCTCAAAAAATCCTGAGGGAAACACAAAATGTACAAACGTACCGAATGTGAAGGCATAACCCTATGCCCTAATTTGTAGCGGGCTGTCAAAAGAGGCTCATCCATAATACGGTTAGTTTTGGTCAATTTCTACTAGAAATTTGGTACGCACGCCGCGCGCATACTCTTTATCAGCTTTTACCACCGGGCCTAAAAAAAATTCTAGGGGAAACACTGTATAAGTCACATATAATTAGAATTTTGATATAAAGTGTATTTGTAATAACTACAAATTAGGGTTGGGCGGTATCCCCAAGGGTATTTAAAAATAGCAATGGAATTCCTTTTAATTACAAGTCATGAATGAATCTTCTGTGTAATCTGTGCTTTATAATTTATAAGTTTATAATAAATATCTTAAGAGTGTAAGTCTGTGTCCAGAAGCAGCAGTACTAACTCCTCTGTTGGAAGATGCTGTAAAAGGGATGACAGAACTCCTGCTAATGAAGTAGGCCTAATTTGCCAAATAAAGAAAAGGGATCGCTATCTCGTGACAGCCTCTTCTCAAAAGGGATAAATAGAAAAAAAGGTTGTCGAACGTAAACACGCTGGTCCCACAAAAAAAATGCAACTGCTGCTTCATTGTTTATAGCATCTTAAATTAAACAATGCAGCTTCAATATAATTTACAAGTAAATTACATGCAGTGATTATGTTAGTTTACTTCATTTGCAAAGGAGAATGGAGTTACATTATGATGTGTTCAAGTGCTAATCAGTACAAATGAGTTTTTGGTAACGTCACTGTGATAAGTTCAATGGCATCTTTTAAAATGTAGTGTTTGAAACTGAAAACAATAGGCTACATTTGAAGTAGAAATAGATATTACCGTTGTGTATACTTTGGGGAAGGTTGAAAAGGTATAGAACAAATTGATAATAGCTCAACCCTGCTTTATTGAATGAAGTCCCATGTCTGAATGAATCTGGTAGTAAATGGAACATAAAATATCTCTTCAATGTGTCCACCTCATCCCCACAGAAACACATGCTGAAGGAGGGGAAGGGTCGCATGCTGCAGGCCATCAGCCCGCGGCAGAGCCCCAACAGCAGCCCCACTCGCGAGGAGCTCTCCCCCTCCCCCACCTTCCGTCTGCCCTTCTTCACCAAGACCTCCCCCCCTCCCTCGCCCCGCGCACACCACAGCGGCGCCCGCGGTTACCTGGTCAGCGAGGATGACGAGGAAGACGAAGATGAAGACGAGAACTAGAGAGGGCTCGAGTCTTCGAGTTGCTTCTCTTTAGTCGAGGGGCCCGCAGCAGTCAGCGCTACCAGTAACCGTGGCTTTTCAATCGAGCTCCTGCTTCCACTTTATCTGTTTTATGATTTTATCTCTGGCTGTTATTAGTTAACGTGGAACTGAAGTGCTAAAATGTCAGTTTCTCCACAGTTCTTGTTTGTTTTTTAACAGCCAATGTTTTTTCTTCTCTTTTGTTTTTGTGAAAACGGTCAGTACAAAGTGACCACTTAGTCATCGGAGTTCTTTTGAAAATTAGTCATGTATCTCAGTCACTTTTCATGTTGAGTTAATAGTCACTCACTGTCACTTGAGAACATTTGCAGGTGTTTTAAAATTCTTGGATGGTATTCTTAAGGATGGCATTGTAGTAAGGAAGGAAGTTGGTGCTTTTGTTTTTCTTTCCCTCATGGCTTCAGTGGGAGGGCTCACAGGTTTTCGGTCACTTGTTGATACAGCACATGTATTTTTGCTGTTGGTAGAGGTGAGCTGAGACTCTGAGACACTGCTGAATATCTCTCCTGTTGGGAAGTTTTCCAGAGGCTGGCCAGAAAAACTGGACACTTCAGTGATCTGCTCATGTGGGGGGCAGTTTATATTCTGCTTGTAACTAACAAGAAACCCAAGCTAGCTTTTAAACAAATAAAAATAACAGGCAAAACTCCAGATTAAATCCAATCTGAGAGCCGAGTATTAAATGTTCCACTAAACAGCAGCTTCTCCCCCCACGTTTGTCTATCTTCTTTTGGGCTGTGCGTGTCTGTGCATGTGATGTTTGTGCATAGGCATGTTTGAAATGTCTTCCCCCCCCAGTCAACATAGTCCATCTTGTTGGCAGATCTGGGTTCAGCTTTGACCTCACAACATATAATAATACATTTGATTTTAAATGTTTTTTGTCGGCGGACATGATTCAGTCTTTGGAAGACAAGCTTAGAACTGGATTCCTTCCTTGTGGCGTAGAACAAAAGTCATGCGAGGATTTAAATGTTAATGTAGAAACACTTATTTTTGTAGATATCCTCTTTCTTTATCCTCTGTACAGATATATATATTAATCGTCCTTGTTTTTCGGTTCGCTTTGACAGTCTGAGCAGTGAATCAACATGAGCTAGGAGTTCTATATTTTTCTGTAATGCAGACCCTGCATCACCTGGAGGAAGTAATTGTTTTTATCTGAAACAAACGTGATGACGATAGAAATTACAACACTCTCATATACAGTATCTTGAAAAAAGAGCTAAGAACTGTCTAAATGCCCCACTTAAGAAATCAAATCTTTTTTTGTTTTACGGCTTTGGGGTTTCCAAATCTTGCAGCAGTCAGTTGTATTTTTGCACACTGGACAGCATTATGCATCAATGAAACTCCGGATCAACATTTACGTAGCTACCTCCTCCTCCTCCCCTGAACGGATTCTGTTTTCCTAGGATGAGCACAAAGTACGAGCATTATATTTTTTCCTGTCTGAACAGAGCCATTGTTGCAGCACTGAAACAATGTGACCGGCTAAAATATTTTGCAGTTTTTTTCCAGCCTCGGTGTGTGCTTGCGTTTGTGTGTCCTGCATCTCAAGTGGTAAAAGCATGTCACGTGTCTCATATTTAACAGAAGAATGAAACATCACAGGCGATCTGAAGATGTAATGCAATACTGTTTGATGACTAATATAAATGTAGACAGATGTCGGATATAATCTGTTCCAGGCTTGGTTTCCCAAAAGCACTTATGGTTTTAAATCAATAGTTGCTGCAGCGACAAGGACTGCCTCTTGTGGGTTTAAATCAGATTCCCACAGATATAAAGCCCTTACTAGGCATTAACAAATACAAAAGGTGTGTGGTTTGATGAAAAAAATCCAGCCTAGAGACTTTTGGGAAGTCTAGCCTCGATTCTTGTGGAATCTTCTCTTCCTTTTAAATCGGTTTAAAAACTTCTCAGTAAGAGCATGTCCACGTCACCAGCTCAAGGTGGCTCTGGTGGCAAGCCAATTAAAGCCACTACTGCTAGATACAAATGTAAATGTTTTTTAACAGCAAGTGTTTTAATCATGGATTATTTTACTGTTTGGGGTTATTTTTGTTCAATGTCCTGTATGTAGAGAAGGAGTGAAACAGGAAAAATGTACTAAAACATGTTGGCCAAAGCATTTCATGACCTTGAGTAATTATTTGGTCTCCTGTGGTTTATTCACATCATGATGGTTAGGGACAAGGATTCTTATTCCATCACAGCCTTATTTGGACTTGCATAGTACACATACAAATGACTAATTTCAGTAATTTTTTACTTTTTCTTTTAAAATGTGGTTTGGAGTCAATATTAGTCCAAAGAATGAGCAGGGTTTAACTGAAGCCATTCTGCAAAGAATATCACCCAGAATATATTGTTCCCACAGCACCACCGCCCTCATTTCAAACAATATCAAGAGGAAACAACGATACAATAGAATTTAGACAAATCTCAAATAATAGCCAAATGACAACAGTGACACACAGGTGGGAGGGGTTGGTTACATAGTCAGATTTTATTCGACAGAACGGTCACCAGGGCTACAAACAGGTAAAGGCGGACAGTGACGAGGCAGACACCAGGGGGAAGACCTCGCCTCACTGTAAGCACACTCCCAGTGCCGGATTTCCCCCAGAGCATCTCTGAATCAAAATAGTGTGACAAAGTTGATCTTTAGTGCTTACAAAACAGGAAATTTGAGTCACGTACTAGCTTATCAGGATGAATGTTTCGACCTCAAAACTGTATGGAATGTTCCTGTGTTCTAACTTTACTCTGACCCTACTCACTGAATGCTGGTGAAACTAACAGTGGGGAAAGAAAAAAAATACATTCTCCAGACAGTACAAAAACAGCTCTGCCACCATCAATGCCCACTCTCTGTCTCTCCTAACTAACCCATAAGAGACGTTGACTTTTGATTCAAATGACTGTTCCAACAACACAGATCAAACATCAATCAGTCCACAATAAAGAATCAGACAAAGCATCTCAATTTGAAGGGTCGACTACCGAGACACAAGTTCATACACAGGAACTAGATCAGGATTCAATTTTAAACCACAACAGCTAAAAAACATCATCTTACCGGGGGATTAAGCTCAAGGATGATTGGGGACTTCTAAAGTAACTGGGGATAGTTGAGCAATAACACTGAATTTAACATGACAGGTGCACCCGTTAAAGACACCAAAAGGGTGCCTCCAGTCCTCTCCCCCTGGTCCCCACCTACATCACTAAACCTTTTGCTGTCGGACACCAGTTGGTTTACAGGTTTTTACTCATTACAAGATATATACGATACAATGGTTCACATTTTGCATATATCTGTGCATTATATCATAATTTCTTTTTTATTGTAAATTCAATCTCCAACACCTAGTCAGGAAGGGGTGATGGTGAAGGGACTGGGGGGTGTATGAGAGAAGCTATAAGAATTAAGGGGAGGATAGAGACAAAGTAGAGGGGGTTTGGGGGTCAGAAGAAAAAGAAAGAAAAGATAACAAGATAGATGGGAGGAGAAGTGGTCAGTTAGCTGCCTGGCAGAGGGTTGAACTTCAGCAGCGTGTCTCGTAGATGCCCGAGCGTCCGATGTACCGCACCCATTTGATGACATCGTGGTCACTGTAGTTGAGCTTGGACTCAAACACCTTCAAGTAGCGCACCTTCAGACCGGAGGGAGCGAAAGGAACCTGCGGAGAGAAGAGGGGAAGGTTTGAGGCGTGTTGGGGCATGCTGGGAGCTGTAGGCCGCACACAGGGCCTTAGTTCATATTTTGGGTTGAGCAGGAAGTGTGTGTGTTTATGTGTACGTGCGTGCATGTATATATATATATATATTTATATATATATAAATAAATAACAGGTTGGGATTTGCATGACTGATACTGGGATCACATTTATTTGGCTGCCGACTTGGTACAAAGTTCAGTTCACCTACGCATGCTCATATAGGAAGAATTACCGCAGCCAACTTATTTTCAGGAACAACAAACGCCTTGGAAAATAACCTTGGACTAGATTCTTTAAGATAGTTACAATTGATCTCACTCAGCCTCTATCTGAAAAAGCCAAGTTGTGAGAGAAGGGCGATACCATCCGTGTTTGTAACCTTAGGGGGACATATTTTGAAAGTGAGGACAATTAAAGGCTGTTACATACTCCGCAAGAAGAAAGAACAAAGTTCTCGGTGAGAGAGCTGAGAGAAGTTCTTTCTGGTCTGACATTACATACTTCACGAGAACTCAACTGCCGAACTCCTCACCACGGCGCATTGTTACCATGGTAATTGACTCAGTAGCGCCAACTGATTTCACTTCGCTTTCCTCATTGACTTCAGACTGACCAATCACACAATAGTTCTCGGACAAGCTGCGAGAAGAAAGTTCGGCCCGGGTGATGTGTCGAGAACAAGCTGCGAGAACAGCTAAACAAGAGCTGGGAGAAGAAAATGACGTCATTTTCTTCTCGCAGCTCTGTCACCGAGAACTTTGTTCTTTCTTCTCGCGGAGTATGTAACAGCCTTTAGCCAATCCTCACTTTGAGAGAGACCTTCAAAAGGGACTGCAGGTTAAATGGATAGAAATACGAGTGAGTGTGTGTGTGTGTGTGTGTGTGTGCAGAAACTCTGAACCATCAATGCGTCCTGACCTCAAAGTTCATAGAGATGGGAGGCCTGGCCCATTTCTTCTTATCGTTGGTCGGCAGCAGCTCGATCTCAGCGCT
This sequence comes from Ammodytes marinus, assembly GCF_949987685.1. Lineage (NCBI taxonomy): Eukaryota > Metazoa > Chordata > Actinopteri > Uranoscopiformes > Ammodytidae > Ammodytes > Ammodytes marinus. Next base: position 19,364,742 of record NC_137213.1, on the reverse strand, counting down.
GATCTGAGACTCCTTCATTCCAGCCATGCGCTTGATTCTACACACACAGAGAAGGGTTTGTAAGTTTCCAATACATTTCACAAACAAGGAACCTGATTTAAAAACACTAACAAGCATAAATAAAGCCCAAGTCAAAAAGAGAAAGAGGACTTTGTGTGTGTGAGGTTAAACAAATAGACCAAGGAGAAGCTGTAATTCATTAACTTGACACAGAGCATAAAAACGGCTGTTACAGGCAGAATAACTCACTTCCAGACAATGGCGTTCTCACTGGCCTTGTACTTGGCTTTTCCCTTCATACAAATCACCTGCACACCGCTGGTGTTGAGGGGTGTTGGGATACGCACCTGAGGACAAGATAATAAAGATGAGTAAAAACCCTTAAAAAGGTTCACCATGTAACGTTGGGTGTGTCGGAGAAATAAAAAGGTATATTCTCATAACTGAATAAACAAACTCTCCTCAGGAAAATTGGATCCCTGGAACACTGTTTGCAGTTAGAAAGCTTCCTGAAAAGTTACTATTTGACTGTTGTTAACAGCAGCAGGGCCCACAGTTTAAAAAAACATATTATAGTAATACTTTTCTTTTGAAATATGGGGATATAATTATTCAACACTTATAATTAAATGTAGAGTAAATATGTTTTGTAAACTGGCTGCTGGCTCTGTTAATGTCAACAAATCCCCCTCCCCTAAAACTACATAGTGCACCTTTAATGTTGAAGCAACAAACATTATAAAAATAATTGCATACGAGGTCCCAAATTGTCTATTAACATTTTCTGTAGGTTGAGCTTTAATGTTAGGAGGCATGACCTGGAACAACTTACAGCAAAACATGTATCATCTTAAATCTGCCAAACTCTACCTGTAACTGTTTTAATAGGCTATATTGTACTTTCACCCATTTCATTTTAATTGCTGCCACTCTTCACCACTGTGTAAATGTTTCAATAGTTTTTTTCTCTTCACCTGTTGTTGTGTATTTGATGTATTTGCATTGAATATTTTGTATGTATTGTTGTTTTTCCTTTGCATTTGTTTTGAACTCGACGTCATTGTAAATGAGGGTCACCCCTCAATTGGTCTCTCGAGGATAAATAAAAGTTAAATTAAATGAAAATGACAATTTGTAAATATGAAAATATTATACTGAAAATGTGTGCAAGCTGCTACTTGTCTCTTGCATTTATCATCTTGATTGTGACAGGAGCTCACCTCGATCTTTTGGGCCAGCAGCGAAGGTTTGAAGTTGGACTTGATGACTACCTTAACCTCTAGTTTAGTGCGGCCAACCTCCCTGACCAGAGGAATAACTCTGAATGGCAGGATGATGTCTTTAGTGGTGCGGTACCTGCAAGACAAAGACAAACTTTTCATGGAACCAAATAATGTCACTTTATAAAGCATATACAAAGACATCCTTTGGTCCAACTCTTTCAGTGTTCATCCATTTCTCAAAACAATTGAATTAAAGACGAACTTGTAGGCACAAACTAGCGAACATCATATGCTTTCAATATGGCTTGCATATTAAAACCCATGCCACAAGATTTCACACGCTTTTCTATTGCATACGGCTTCTTTTGAAATAAATGAAAAGGGTGCACTATGCACTTTCAGGGGAGGGGGAGTTGTTTACAGAGCCTGCAGTTAGTTTGCAAAAAATATTGTCTTTAACATGTTATTCTTATCATTGAATTCATACCGGTAAATCAAAACTAAATTATTTTGGAGGCACCTGGAACCAAATGTAATACTAGAATATACTTTAACAAAACTGTGGGCCCTGCTGCTGTAAACATCAGTGAAACAGTAACTTTTAAAAGGTAGCATTTCTAACTTCAAACTGTGTTCCAGGGATCCAGATTTGAGGAAAGAGTTTATTCAGTTATGATAATATACCATAGAAAAGATTGACTTCTCTGACCCAAAGCGTATTAGCGCACCTTTAAAAAATAACTATAAAAAAAGCTTTCAGAAAGCCTCTACTGACCTCATGAGCTCATATTCTCCATCAGGTGGGATGAAGCTGATGCTACGCTCCGAGTCAAACTTACTGAGACGCACACATTGGTGGAAAGTGCAGTCATCGATGGCTATGGACTGCTTCCCACTGCTGAGAGACACACACACACAAAACAATATTAGTCCACTTGTTTATTAGTAATTATATATTTGAAATTATATCTAAAAATGAAGAGTCCCAAATCCCCCAAAAGAAAACTACTACTCCCCTTTAACTAATGTTCATGGTTTAAAAAAAACGTTAACATACAAATACACATGGGGGCACAACTGCTAGTATCAAGACATACAAACTAAAAAAAAAAATATATATATATATATTTATAAAAAAATTAAACTAGTGTGCAACAAAACAATTCCCAATCCCCGTTAGATGTGTGGGTGAGGCGTTAGGTGTCAGGCAGGGAGGTGAGGGGTGATGAAACAAACCAAACATTCCACAACATAGAGATACAACAACCACCAGGACACATAGGAGTAAACAAGGCGTGTTTACTTTGTGTTGAGTGTGTGGGGGAGATGTACAAGTTCTTAATGTGCTTAAGGGTTTAGACAAGACAGGTGTGTGTGTGTGTGTGTGTGTGTGTGTGTGTGTGAGGCAGAGGATAAAGACACTTGTCAGTACAGTACCTTCCTCCCCCTCCCCCTAAATCACTGAGGTTCGGCACATAGAAAAGAAAGAGAGGGAAAGAAAGGAGAGATGCATCCAAAAAGGAGGGAAAATGAAAAATAAAATTGTAAAAGCCGGTATTGTTAAACAGCAAGACAACATTCATAACAGAGACACGGGGCTAGCAGACAGTGGTGTCTTTTACAGTTTTTAACTCAAGAAAGTACCTTGTTAGGGGTTTTCAAGATGAAAATTATATTAAAAAAACTCACTAAAATGACTTTTAGTATGCTTGATTTCATATGAAGTCAATTTGTGTTTTCTCACCTCTTCCCTGTTTCCTCAGTCGCTCCTCCCTTGCCCTGCTTGTCGATGACAATCTTGTCATTCATGCCAAATTTGCATTCGGGCATTCCGCTCAGGTAGCTCTTCATCACGACTCGGCCCGACACGTGGGCACTCAGGACCTGGCCTGGACCGGAGGGAAAGAAAAAGTAAAAAAATAAAAACAACAATCTGTTTTTCATAAAGATTTTTAAGCACAAGGCCAAAAAGGCTTTGATATTGAATTATTATTAACTGAGAATACTGTTCATTTAGTTACTAACTAGATGCTGTCTTTAGATTGGCTTGTTATTTAGGTTAAGAATAAACGTGCAGGCCGACCCTTAAGCCAACATGGACAGGAGGTCCTCAAAACGCTAAGAAAAAGTATATTAAGATGTCCACTCCCTCTGCTGAAGGAGGTGTTTTGATACAATACAAAGCCCCAGCTATCTACTAAATGTCTCTTTGTTAAACTGTTGTCAATCTCTGACTACCTAAAGGCAAAATGTCGCTTTAAAAAAAAAAAAAAAAAACTACCGTCCCTTTTTTTCCTGAATAATGCTATTTCAATAAATAATTCATGTCTGCGGTCCCCACCCAGTTAAAGGGAGGCCACATAAACAGACCTTGTGGTGACATGAGCAGGTTGACGCTCTCCAGCACGTCCAAGAAGAGCTCATTGCGGCGATACTTGATGCCCTCGCGCCGCCAGCCGATCTGCCCCGTCACCTGGCTGGTGATCTGAGACTGCTCCTCTTTTGTCTGGTGGAGACACAGAGAGAGAGAGAGAGAGGAACCATATTACTACTAACAATAGGAGAGAGGGCTAACAGACTGACTAGAGAAAGAGGGCATAGAAAAGGGGGATTATTACCACTACAGGGAGGAAGAGAAATAATATGATACTGCTTCTTAGATTCTATGGTTATTACCTGGTGCTGCATTATGAATCGCCCCAGACCGCAAATGAAAGAAACAATGGGAGAAAAAACTGAATTTAGTAAATCACGCAATAAACATACATTTGCATCATAACAAAGAGTATCTTCCTTGTCCAGTATTTATATCTTTATAGTTCATAATACATAGTGCACACCTCAACTAAAAGGAGGCCTACATTCAAACCAGTAAAACCAGTTATAGATCAAGTTTGCCGGTAATATATTATAGCAAAATGCTACCCTAGTTGTCTTTTTAAATCGTTTCCAATAAAGTGATAGGCCTATTATCTCTTAAGTATTTTGCATAAAGATACTACTGTCAATCTAATTGACCGTCACCATTGATATGATTAAATCAGTTTGTCACATCACTTGAGTAGGTTTGTTTTACTTGCAGAGCTGTGCATTAAAAAACACTGTAGGCCCCTGTGTATTGAAATGTGTAGTGTATTCGAAAGCTGCTACTCAATGAGTTATATTGAGAGGTGTTAATAGTTTAGTTTACCCTCTGTGACATCAATGGGGTTTATATTAATCTCAGTACAGCTTCCACATATACCATAAAGCTGAATCGAGCCCCTCTCTGAAACGATTGGAACATGAACTGGTATGACTGACCTGTCCTTTAATGCCCTGCTGGGTGATGAAGGTCTTCAGAGCTCCGGTCTCTGAGTTCTGGGGATAGCCAAAGTCCAGGATCTCTGTATGAAAGCAAACATAACTGTCTGTAAGAGATAAGACGGCTAAGAGAGGGAAAATGAGGACATGTAGCCAAGAACCAATGTCAACTGAGTGAGACATTATATATTGTTACAACCGACACTGGAAGGACAAATTTTGTCTTTAATGCAGCCTAATGGCGCTACTTTCAATCTGCATTTGACCATTTCATACCATCCCGTTTGTAGCAGGTAGATCCTAGGCCACTCTCAATATTGACTAATGTACAATAACCTGGCTTTGATTCTACATGCTCCAGGGCTGCCTAGTTCTCACATTTCCAGGGTCAACCCAGGGATATCCAAGTTACATTAACCCCGTGTTCCAAATCACATACTCTTTCTTTTTACTACACTACATACTAAAGTACAGAAGAGTTTTAGGGCCACAGGGGAGAAAAGAAAATCAGATAAGGAAGATTTGTTTTTCATTATGTCGAGAAATGCCAAGAATAAAGACGAATACTCCAAAATGCTATTTGAGTTAGTGGGGCAACTATGTATTTTCAGCATACAACAATTGACATGCATGTATTGGGACATCCTAAATCTTTTTCTGGCATACTAAATAGTAGAGAAGTATGGGGAGTGGAACCCAGGGTAAGACTTGTTAATACCTTTTAAATGCCACTTAAAATGAAATCTAATGCGAGCGTTAAGGCCATACTGGCAAAAGTAAGAAGGATATAATGGAAATTCTGATGCATTAGATACTTTTTTATAAATAGGATGTATTATAAACTCACATTTATATACTGTCACAATAGCTGTGTGAAGTATCTGTATACTCCTAATAACAAAATCAGAAAGTGCTTATTTGTCACATAACAACCCCTCTCCAAGTGTTTATTTAATCCTGCAAAGGGCAATCATAAAATGTAATACCTTTGTAAAAAGGAAGCTCAATACTTTGTCAGGGAAACTCCATACTTTTAAGGCCTCATTTTCAGAATATTTAATTCAATGCTTTTTAATGCTTCTGGATAATGCAATTGATTCCACACACACACACAAACATGACAACTGATGGCCTCCTACCATCCAGCAGCTCGTAGATGAGCACAAAGTTGTTCTTGATGTTCTCCTCGCTGATCTTGCCAAAGTAGGCCGTCATGACGTCACACATCTTGTAGAGGAACTCAAACACCATGGCGGCGTTGACATTCTGCTTGGTGACGGCCGCCAGCCAGATGTTGGAGCGCTTTACGTGGAAGAAGCTGGTGCGGGCGATGTTGGTCACCGGGGAGCGCACCTGTTGCCGGGCGTGAATCACGTTGACGCGGAACGCATCCACCGCGTTGCGTCTGGAGAAATAATAAGGAAAAGAAAAAAAGAGAGAGACATTTGTGTTGGGAGTATGAGAGAGTTGTTTCAGGCTTACATAAAGGGGTGAGTTTTGCGGTACACTAACCCCACCCTGCGACATCCTGGCAAAGTGTTTGATATCCAGTTCTGCACTGGGATTTCAAAATAAATATCCTCTTCAGAGCTTAACAAACGTGTCCGCCCATTTCAATTCAAGGAACCAAAAAGGGAGGAGAAAAGAAATTCCCAACCAACTGAGAGACGACACCCTCCAAGTTGGTGCATGTAGAAGGAGAAACAAATTCTGCTTTGTGTGAGGAAGATTGAGGGAAGGCGCTGAAAGGCTTATATTGACACACAAACAGCAACATAACTAAATGGACTCTCATGGGAACTGGTAGTGTTCCCAAGTAGTGACGTGATGCTTTGGGGGAAAACGCAGCCCTGATTAATGTGGATTTACAAATAACAGGGTTTAGTCCAGAGGGTGTAGCACGTTCTGACAAGAAAACAAAATCCTCTGAGAAAATCTAAGAGGCGCAAATGGTCCATCTGCATACAGAATATATGGATATACAAGAGAGCCTTACAAGCTGACTCACTATCGTTTATAAAGACATCTACTCAAAATATGTTGCCAAAAAAATTTAATATCATAATATAATACTAAGTAAGATGATCCAAGCCTGCAAGCAGACCATTCCACCACTCGTACCGATTGCTCCCGTTTCCAAATGTACTACAGACAAACAGGTGGCAGGCAGCCCTCTTGATTGATGTAAACATACATTCAAAGATACTACGTCTACTATTTCTGCAAATCATCAACATGTGTATGTTGGGCAAATTTGGGAATTCAACATGAAAGCTGAATGCCCATGGCTACTGTATGTCAGTCTAGGATGCTGCCATGATGGTGGCCATATCCGTTAAAACTTCTTCGGTGTCAAAGCCAAATTATAATGAACAGCTTTTTTTCTTGAAAATGTATGAAACGGCATTAAAGAACAGAACTGAAATATTACCTTAAAAATTCAAATGTACTTAATACAAATTATATCCCAAATTTGTATCTTAAATTATTTAACCGTTCTTTAAATTTCTTAGTGAAAAATCAGGGCAGAATCAGAGGACTTAATTAAGCATATCCCATGCTCAGACTACATGCTTAGGCACTTAGAGCATTAATATACTCATTGAAGGGCTCTGGTAGTGGCTGCATTTGTTAACTTTTGATAGATTGGCGGCTGTATCTCAGTAGCTGTAAGGTCATGACAGGTGACTCATGCTTAAGTAAGTTGACTGTGGAACCAATGGACATGCAATTAGGGAGAAGGCTCGTTGATTTGTTGATTGCCATGAGAGGGGATGGGCTCATGCTTTGTTATGCTGGAGCATCTCTTACCTATTCCTACAGGGGCCGAGATGGACAGATGGGAGAAATGGTGATACAGAGGATAGAGAGGAAAAAAGGATGAAGTAAAAAAGGAGAGGAGAGAGAGACAAAAATGCACAAGAGACATTTTCGTGCATCATGTACACAGACAAGAGTGGGTAACATGGTGTTCATTATGCCGCCATCGCCAGACCAGAATATGGGCAGAAGTCGAAAGCATTGTATTGATCTTTAAACTATGTTTAGTTATTGTCACACCTGCTTGGAAACAGGTGTGACAGTTGACGGGACAAAAGTGGAGATTTGCGGAATAACCTGCTTCTCTTTTTCTACTGAACAAAATACAAAAACTCAGCTGTTGTCTCCAGTAAAGAACGTCCCAAAAAGGACAGTGTCTCTTTTTTTTTGCAGAATGAACTGTGCTTATAAAAAGGGGGTGAATATAATGTCTGTTTTCAGCGTTTGGTATGCATCCAGTGCTTTTCTGTAGTACAAAGTGTGCCGTGTCTGACGCGGCAGAGACGAGCAGCTGAACTGTGTGTACTAAACATGGAAGGAGCAACGATTACAAATAAAAGCAACCACAATAACATAACTGATTCCTTTGAAAGGTTCACAAGTCTGTTTGTCATTCAAAATAACCTGAATACCTTGCACTCATTCAATGGTGTCTCAGTAGCTCAGTCTGCTGATGCGACATGTTATACTGAACAGCTCTGAAATGCAGCATTAATTGGTTTCGGCCATTTTTCCATTGTCCTCTCTGTGCCCCTTATACAAACTACCAAGAAACTGTTCAAGCAAGCACCCTAATAACCAACTCCAGGATATATCTACCCCTGTGCTCTAAATCTACAACGGCATTGGACTGGTGTCTGTTCTGGGGAGATGATTATCAAACTAAATCAGTGAATATGACTTGGTTTACACAAATCAAAGTGATAATTGCTTGTAATTATAGAGCGCTGTTGTCTTCAGTACAGGTAAATGACAGCAATGCTGTGTCACAACAAACAAACAAATAAAAGAGGAAAGGGAGAAAGAGAGACAGTATACTAATCAGATCTTCACAGTATATCCTTCTGGCCAGACAGATGAGTGCCTATTATTATTTGCCAATTGTGTAGCTATGAAAGTGTAGCCTTCACACTTACACATGGGAAGTACCAAACCTTGACCCATGTTTTAAACCATGTGGTTAGACAACATATGGGTTCCAGTCTTTTACTAACAATCTACACTGGTTATGACTCAACCATGTTTTCCCTTCTACCAACGTTCAATCTTCAGCAGCATCTTTTAAAAGGTCAGAAAGTTTGGTTGCAGACGAACATTTCACTGCAACACACACAAACAATGCTTGCCATTATTACTTAATTTCCATATGATAATATTAGATAGTATCATCACTTCAGCCCTCTGGAAGAATTTTTCACACAGCTACACCAAACCCTACTACAGAGGGTGTGGTTTGATGAGTGCCAGTGAACGGAATTATTTCCTCATATAATATTGAAATGAGTGAATAAAACATAATTTCTAATTTCTTCCTGCTTGTTCATAACTGTATTTGTGTGTTTTCTTTTAGTTGTTTTTATCCTTTATTTATTGGGAGAATATTTGCATATCCTTGTATTAATAAATAATACAGATTATATTTATCGTAACCTAGTTATACCAAATGGTAATCTTTCTCAAACACATTTCAGAGAAGATAAGAAATGTAAACTACTTAGCAGGGGAGAGGCACATAATCCTCCCTCAACCATTTAGAATGCTTCCCAACTTGTCCACCCCCCCATGGATCAGGACCTACTTGTTGACATAAAGTCCCCCCCAACCCAACCCAATAAATGTAGGAATGTTAAAGACGCTTTGCTCCTGTGAAACATACCCGATGTCATCTCGGTAGACCCGGGAGATGAGGACCTCCCCCTTGTGGTTGTAGATGAACAATCCTCCTATCATTGTGGCTGCTTCTCAGTCCCAACTGGCCATGGTGAAACCAAAACACCGCCTGAAAACAGATAGAAATGGAGCCAAGGGATTGCAGGAAGGGAAAAGGGGAAGAAAGAGAGACGTGAAAGCAGTGAGTGAATAGTGAGGGAGCGAGTCAGCAACAGCACAGGGAGGCACTTGTCCTTCACATCCGCTTTCTCTGTCCCTCTGTCTCTCTCTCTCTCACACACACATACACACTATTGCCAATTGAATATACCCCACAGATGGTGGTGGTGACATTTTCTGATGTTCATTTGCATACACACATGAAACACACAAAGTGCATTCCAATACAGGCTTTAAAAGACTCCACTACCACCACCCCTCACAGGCAATTCCTTTTTTCCTTAGAAAGAAAAAGATTAACAGCAGATTAGCAGCCACCAGTTTGAAGGAGGATGCCACCAGGTAGCCAGCTACAGAGCCGTTGATTGTACTGGGTTGCATTTGACTTAGATGAAACCTGGATGTGTTTAGACTTATCGTGAAATCTAGAGTAAGAGTAGTAGGGCCTACCAACGTTCAGACAGACACATTCATATAGGGGCAGTGCAATGCTGAGACGATGCAATAAGCATTGAGTGCTTAAGGTTGAGACCAACACATCTTAGGAGTTTGCCCTCATTCAAGAATGAAGCTTCTGGAAACCAAGGGATGAAGGACATGCCTGAAATTCCTCGAAGACATAGGCCAGACGAATTCAACTCATGGGGCTCCTAAACAATTACAATAGAATCATATGCCCAAGATTAGGAAAATAGTTTCCCCATATGCACATTGCCGAGTCGTGAGTTACAAAACCTCGCACGGTACCCAGCGGGTTTAGGTTTATTGGTCCTTTTTAAAAGCCAAAGTCAAGATGTCTGCTCACTAGCGCCGTTTCCTAGCGTCCATACATTTTACATTTTTCATATCTTTTATTGCTCTACCGGTGAGGGACAGGCACGTTTGGGACGCTATGTTTAACCCATTCTTAAGTGGCTACATCATTGTAGGCTTGACCTTCAACAAAGATTAAAGTGATGGGGAATAGACCCAAGTAAAAGGAAGCTAGCTAATTTAGCTTACGATAGCAGGATAGCTGGCGGTGATGTGCAGCGAAACAGCGTCTCGAGTAGTGCGAAATGTTAACTGGACTTCCGGTGAAGAGAACATTAGACCGCTTGACAACCATTTAACATGCAACACCACTACCTATTATGAGCTTTAAATTAACAATTTGATATATTGTCAGTAACTCACCCCAAGAGCGGCAGGTCGCCAAAACATTGCATTATGTACGTCTTTATTTTGAAAGAAAAAAGCAGGTCTTTTCCGTTACCATACCATTTGCCACTGCTAGCTTGACGTTAGCTAACGGAGCGGCAGCTAGCATAGCTAATGTTAGCATTTCCCCCGAATGAAAGTTTCACCGGCTGTCCGAAACGGTTTTAGGGCGATAGTTGACCCATTTGACGGGAAAGGTGAAGCCGGCTCGACTATGGTGAACTTACCCAAGTTCAGTCCCAAACGCCACCAGCCTTTCGCTCCTCGTTTGCCTTGGATAGCCTGCGCCAGGGATCCGGTAGGTTTCCCAGTTCACACACCCGCTAATTCCGCTCCTTCCTCCTGCTCCTCCGATAGCTGTCAGCTGACCCGCCGTCCTTACGCACGGCTGTTCCGCTCTCACAGGAAAAGGCGCGGCTGGAGCGATGTGTAAACCGCACCCAGGCCTTGTTATGATAAGCTCCAACTCGGGCTACTGGCCAATTATTAGTCGTTTCATGGCAGTTCATTATGGGTATGTCTGGCATATGCTGGTCTAGTCCCTTTTAAAAAAATAGACTTGGGATAATGTTATGCAGCCTATACAACTTGCTTCATTAAACATGCTTGAGTGACATAGGTTTTCGTTTCCAGCTGAACTGCTCTTAAACTTCCCCAACATACAGTGAAATGAAGCGAGAAAGCTAGTTTCCCTATTGGGAAACAGGAAATGTTTGCCCTCAAACCTATATGGTTGTGTCGGTGGTCCTATTTTATTCTGTCCTGCTGAGTCCAACTGATTCAACTCCAAGTGTCCAAGTTGAACCAAATTTACCCCGTCTACCTTTCTCCGCTTCCAACCACAGGGAATATTTTGCATAGGGTCATTCATTTCTGAGGCAAATCTAAATGCACACACACACACACACACACACACACACACACACACACACACACACACACACACACACACACACACACACACACACACACACACACACACACACACACACACACACACACACACACACACACACACACACACACACACACACCTGTGCACCAGATTGCCTAACCTTCACATTCCTGATTTTGGACAGTCTGGAATCCACTGCCTTCGAATGCAAATATGACCTCAGGTACCATGAACCAAAGAAAAAAACATGTCAGGCTAGACTGCTTGATAAACATGTGAACACACATACGTTTCAATAAAAACACAACACACTGAGGCAAAGTTAAGTCATAAAACTATATTTATAAATAAAAAGACTTTTTTTTCTTGGTAAAAGAGTAGTGTGAAAGACATGTTAAGAAATAATTTCCCCCCACTATACATTATCACAACACAGAGTCTGAAAATGCTCTGGTTAACACATGAAAATGCAGCAGTGTAGTGTAAAAATGACTCTCGAAGCTGGATGCTCATGATTAGCGTTGAAAAATTTAACTAGTTGTGACCAACTACGTATATAATAAAACAAATGCATTCTTACAGTTAGAAGGACTGCGATTCTCTTTCACTACATACAAACTTTTCCATTTATTTCTCTCTTAAGTCAAGCAAAACATTTAAAAAGTCTGAATAAGGTAAACAGTTAGTGTTCATTTGAGGGTTTCTTTTCTTTTCTTTTCTTGTTAGAGGTCAGTGAATTGGAAGAACGGAAGGAGGGGAAGAGGCTTCTTTCTTTTCGGGTTTGAAGCGAACGGGGGTGGGGCAGGACAGAGAATGGGAGATGAGAAAGGCAGAGAGGAGGGAAGAGTGAAGAGAAGAACAAATGAAAAACATCCATGTAGGAAAGCGCTGAGTCATCATCCCCAGCTGTCCGTTTCCACTGCCTGCCTCCCTCCCTCCCCAGCCATTTGTCCTCACGCAAACTCTTCCCCACTGAGGGGCAGAAGCGAGGCGCTTTGGTTCCATCTTAAGCGAGGGGGGTGGGATTTCTTCACTGAAGAAAAAGTATGGCCACTACTACTATGAAGAAAAGCACAAGAGAAAAGGAACTTTTTTTTCTCTCAGGACACACAACACGGTTGTTTCCATGTCTGCTTTTAGGAGAGTGGAATCAAGGGCCTTGGGTTACAGCTTTTTTTTTGCAATCTTCCCTCCCTCCCTCCTGTCAAATCATGCTGTCTGCCCAATCTGCTACTTATAAAAAAAAAATCAGCCTACAACCTGCGTTACATCACGTCGACAAAGAATTCGCCGGCGTTGCCCACCGCCATGCGCAGAGACTGGCGTGAGCCTGTGAGCTCAGGGGGCACGGTGACGAGCTCTCTGCCCGGTGGGGCGCCCGGTGCAGCTGTAGACAGATGTGGGGTCTGGGGGGGTAGGCCGGGGGGGCCGTAGACCAGGCCAGGACTGTAGGCTATGGAGTGGGAGTTGGCACTGCGGTGGCTGACGGAGCTACGGATACTCCGCTCACTAGGGGGAGCCACAGAGCGCTCGCTTGGAGCTCGGTGGCTCCTGATCTCAGTCTCACTGCCGCTGCCCCCAGACTTCCGGCCCTCGTTCTTGCTGCAGTTGGAGCCACTGCTTCCTGTGGACGGCAGAGGAGACAAAAGAGTATTACCACCAATGTGTAATAATATACAAACATGTTACATTTTTTTAAATGAACATGACCGAGTGACATGACCCACTCGCTCCCATCTGGGTGCCAGTTACCGTAAGTGACGCATACAGTGCTGACCCAGTTTGTGGGAGATGCATGACTAATGCAGACACGGTCATTGAGCATTCACTGCCTCTCACAGGCCAAACTGCTTAACCATTACTGAAGGCAATTACCTGGTTTTCATTTTATAACCACAAACAGCCTGCTTGCTTTAAAACCATAACAGTTTCTACTCTCAAAAGGAAAATTACGATATTTTGACATGCACGATTGTTGGTAATAAACCTGCAGACACATAAAGATACATTTTATCCCTCTGAACCTCCCAGATCAGTCGGTCTGCGACTACCTTCGCATCAACTCTGGGGGCTAGGGATGAATTCAACAAAATAACTCAAATACACAGAACTACTCCAAAAACGTATGAGGTGTCTCGTAACCTGATAACACTATTCAACAATACACTCAATTGTAGCGTGCAACCACAAAATGAGGACAGGACATCTGAGATGTTTTGCACAGTCAGTGGGCACAGCTGTTGTTGATCTGTAAATAACTCCACTGCGTAAGCAAACAGCTCATAAAACCACAATGTCTGGTTGTTCTATTACTGCATGCTAAATAAACAAGACTTTTAAATAAGGCAGCTTCGGAGCCGTTGGTAGGAATATTTTTCACACTTCACAGAGCTACGCCGTTTCCCCCAAGCCTCTGAGGAAAGGTTATTTAAACATGCACTGGACAGAAATATTTGAGTCTACAAAGTTTATGTTGATATTTTCATCTGGCTTTGGGTTAGAGGGCAAACAAGATGTGGAACACAGCAAAACAGTATTATTTCTTAAATCCCTCTGTGAGAAGGTCATGAGAAATGCAGCTGCAGATAAGTGTGAATTCATGTCAGTTACAATGATTGCAAAAACCTTTTACTGATTCTGTGTTGCCTAAATGAAGGTTAGCATACTGTTAGCATACTGTTTGCAGCATACAGAGGGATAAAGGCGAAGAGGAATCTGTTTCAATGGACATTTTGATACTTTTTCACCGTGAGAACTTATCATCACCAAATCTGTTGTTACTGACATGAATTCTAGCTCACTACAGCTGATGTTCTTTGTGAAGGAGCACCTATACATTTTACACATACGAGTTGAGAGTATAATATTCAAACGATTTTTATATGGAATATTACAATATAAATGTGGCATTTGTTTTCCCACCTACTCGCCATCCTGATCAAAAGAGTATTTACTGTATGTATACATCATACACCCAGCTGTTTATTCTGCACATAATGTCTTACTATTAGCATTACTTGTTCTTGTACTCACACTCGCATTATACATTTTACTCTTATACCTGCACTGCCCTGTGTAAACTCTTGCAATTCCAGTTAAGATGCAAATGACATAAAAATATATTCTAGTCTGATGTGGTTGTGACTGCACTCACCGCTGTGCGGGCTGCCCGCACTGCCCTGGCCTGGCCCCCCATGGTGTGGCTGTGGCAGGTCGTATGGGTGTGGGATGGGGAACTGGTAGGGCAGGGTCATGGGCCAGGGAGCCGCACCGGGGTGAGGCAGAGGGGGGACGGTGTCCTGATCTGAGGCCCCCCCACTGGAACCATCATGGTCATGGAGAGACAGGTGGGTCATGTCTGAGGTAGATAGAAAAAACATTAAAAATTATTTAGACTTCCACAATGCCAACACTTGAAGGAAACTTTGGATGTGTTAAAAGCTGCACTACGTAACTTTTGGTGTGTCAGAGAAGTTAAACATTTTTCAAGGTATATTCTCATAAGTGAATAAACAAACTTTCCACACAGGAACATTGGATCCCTGGAACATTGTTTGAAGTTAGCAAGCCACCTTAAAAGTTACTGTTTCACTGTTTTTGTTTAAAGCAGCATGCCCCCCAGTTCAGTCTACAAACATATTATAGTCTTACATTTGGTTCCAGGTGTCTCAAAATAATTTTGTTTTGATTTACGATTATATAATTATTCAATACCAAGAATTCCATGTAGATCAAATATGTTTTGTACACCAGCTGAAGGCTCTGGAATTGTAAAACAAATCCCCCTCCCCTGAAACCGTCTAGTGCTTCAAGTTTGTCCTTCTTTACTCTCCAGCAGCTGACTATAGATACTACAGGAAGCACAGAAATAACTAAAACCATAACACATTGGGGACAACTCGGTTTTTTCAAAGCAGAGCTGGGCAAACCAAAGTGTGCACTTACTGCCACAGAGGTCTCCAAAGATATAGTAACACTGCTCAGAGAAGGTGATCTTGTTGACGGTGTGTCGGATGTAGCCGGCCTTCAGCAGGTTGCTGGAGTATTTACGAGCTTCTCTGCGATCTGAGAATCCTTCCACGTGATGGAAGAGCCAGTCCACCACATCGGAACCTGAGGACACACAGACCAACATACAGTTTAGGTCCTGGACATGTTTGTGACTAATTCAGTATATACAATAATAGGCATGTGCCAGTATCTGCCTGAACACAATCTTTATATATTTTATTAAAGCGACTCTTACCTTTGGTGCATTTTTACACTTTTTTTGGATTAGGTTAAAATGGTATTAATAAGGTAATTACACTCTAAAATATAAGACAGACCCACCAGGAGTAAAAACAAACAATGATTTCAATCTCATAATATTATGAAAAATATATATAAAATTCAACCGAACGATTTGATTGGCCGACAGACCTGTCTGTTTGCGGTCTGCTTCTGTATTGCGCATTCTCAACTAGAGGGTTTGTTTTGATTCCACGGCAGACAGTAGCGAGTAGCGACCATTGTAGAAAAGGCCCCAACATTCATAAGTTACAGTGTTGTTTAAAGTACATGTGTTTTGTAAGTTAAAGTACATGTGTTTTGTTCAGTGTGGATAGCAGTCAGTTAGGGCCGTGACGTCAGTCGGACAGAGAGCCTGTTTAGTGTCCGTTCTCTTCTCCCTCGGTCAGATGTGTGAGCGTTGCCGCAGTAAGCGATCATTCCACATGGAAACGTGTTTATCTGAGTTTAAATGTGAATCACCCGTGTGTGAGTATGTACATGCAGTCCCAATCGCTGTTATAATATAGTTTGCATGCGATTCGCGGGTCGCAACAGCTGTTGTAACGTCTCCTCACGAGCGGAGTTTAAACCTTTGTTCTTTTCCCGCGATCTATATGCGACTGTGCCTGTGAAAGAAGGAAAATAAAGAGCGGATAAAACCCTACTCCTCCTCTCCTAGTCTCATGCTTATAGTCTGACGCCTTTGGCCATAAGTGGTATTCTGGCCGACACCTCTGAAGTGAAACCAGTGATACAAGCACGGAACGAGGGTGTGGGGGCATTGGAGGGAGGCGGGATGGTATGATAGTGCTGTAATTCTCAATTGCACGATGGGTGTGAGTCCCTTTAAGAAACTTGTATGATAACAATAATTTAAAATTTCTTAACAATTGAAATAAAAAGCAGTCCTTTAAGCAGCTCAACAAGGTTTTGAGAGACATGCTCACTCTATACACATTTCTCTTCTAGTAAAAGTGGTTGTGATGCAGTTATATTCCTAACATTATTAAACGTAGGTTAACATCCTGTGTGTTCTAGTGCTTTAGAACGGTATGACAGATTTAAAAGCGGTATTTAAGCCTTGAATCTTTTCCTATTGTGGTAAACCTTTTAAAAAACGAATATCGTCCCATGCCTGTACAATAAAATCCTATATTATTTGGAATATTTGAATCAGCTTTATTTATGTGACATTTACTTCTCCACAAACAATTCATTATTCTGAGTTGATACAAGAGGGTTCAAGTCATCGCTGCAGCAACCAGCACTGAAACACTGACAGTCATGTACAAGCTGAAGTGAGGAAGTAAAGACCAGCAGAGATGTGTTTTGCATATTGAGCGAAGGCAGTAATAAATGCTGGCCCGTGCCGCCTTGCTTTGACTGACTCACCGATAAAGGCGTTAGCGATGGTTATCTTGAGCCACATCCTGTCCCGAACCTCCAGACCGGACTCTGAGCAGGCCATGGCCTTAGCGACGGTTGCCATGTCGCTGTGGATGGAGAGGTGGAAGTCATCGAATCCTGGGAAAGATCAGAAGATACACACAACAGAATGAACCTACGGAAGCTGAACCAGCAATCGCTGCTGATCCGTGTCAAATCGGTCTGAGAATTGAATTCTTTAACTCCACTGAACACATTTTGTGACACACATTTCTGTTTTGTTTCCTACAAAAGCACAGCTAAGTGTGGTTGCCATAACTCCAAAAGTGTTGGTCTGTTTTGGTACTTGCCCGAAATAATATTTGGTTTCCTGTGGTCTGGCCTGTAATTTGACCCCTGTTCTTGATCCTGAATCAGATTAGACTACAACTGAGCCGGCCTTGACAACAGCCTTACTAAATTACTGATCGTGACAAATACATTTCCTATAACACTTATCATTGCATACCATCTCATCAAGGATCATTGCATTCCATAAACAGATGTTTTCATAAAGTCTCTCAACCTGTTAACCCCACGTTAAGTGTTTGCCTTCATTTACCAGAATGCCCTGTGAAATTCCCAATGAAATAGATGTAAATATTTTCCTTTGAGAGTAATGTAACATGTTTGTGACAGTTGGTGATTGTTATACACTGGTGTGAAATAGTGTAGAAAGGTGCCATTGCTCCGATTACGAGGTCTAGATTAAACTCTTTAGAGGGACATTTTAGATTGCAGACACTTTTCCTCCATTGAATTTCACTGAAGCAGCATTTTGAAATAACCCCTGGCAACAATACTCAAAATGTACCAATAAAACCAGAAATTGTCACCAGAAATGCAACATGTAGCGGTATTAGACACCCCCTTTAAATGATTCTTTCCAGGTTATTTAATGTATCTCATGTAAAATGTATGCTCTGTTTGAAAGGGGAAATCCCCCCCAAAAATTTAAATCATATCAATTTGTTCATGAAAGCGTGTCAAGGTTGTTTCTCCAGAAAGAAAAGAAAAACATTACCGGCCTTCCACAGATTACAGGGAGGATGAAAGTTGTGAGTTATGACTTAGTTTTGACAAGGGTTACTGAGCAGATAAGGCCGAAGACGGTAAAAAGCTGGAACGGAGAGCAGTCGCAGGAATGCAGGGAGAGGGGCAGGGCCGCACTTACAGAGAAACATACTGATATGACTGCATTTTTGGAGGTTAGAGGGGAAGGGGCTCCAAAAAGAGACTGATGTTCAAAAAAAAGTGAAGTCCTGAAAAATCAACTATTAAGAATGAGCTTTATGCCTCTTATCATATTGGTGTGACATACCGAATGTATACCGTAATTTTCGGACTATAAGCCGCGACTTTTTCCCCATTTTTCGACCCTGTAATTACACAGCACATGTTCAGTAGCTACTAGGGATGGGCATTAGTAATCGAGTACTCAAGTACTCCTCGTTTCAAATGAACTCGATTGGTGGATGAGGAATTTTTTTTTAAGTGTCTGTAGCCTTTAGGCTGGCGGGCCGCCCCTATTTTAAAATGTTATATATACGTGTACAAAACGGATAAAATAAAGTTTAACAAAATTAAATATTTTGATGCAAGTGCAATAAACTGAGCGTTGTGTCAAACATCAACTGCAAATAACTGCCACCTCCGTGCCACCGCAGCGCAGCCAGTGTTCTCCACAGCACCGGAGCTGAACACGGTCTCTCCTTTCTTCTCCAGAACATTTTCAGGAATATAAATGTCCAATTATTTCAAAGCAGATGATAAAGTTACGTTTATAAAAAGGGGAGATGACACCTGTTACTCTCAGTTAGTAATGAGTAGACTCCAGGTGAGCATGCAAGGTGCTCTCCGCTTGGAAAGAAAAGAAGAAGCAAGGCTTACTTCAGGCACATTCACTCCGAGCTAACAACAGTTAAGAAGCCTTCAATAGGGAATATGGGGATAAGATTAAAAAACCGACCGGTGTAACGTTCCGTTAATGAGGAATTAGTCACGGTAATTAATCACAGACACGGAGTGAGCATTACGCGGTTGGATATAGGCCTACAACTATCTGCTTTGGTGAGTTATTTATATGTATTTAAATTGTAGGACAATCATTTTATATTATCTGCTGCCCTTCTTATTTTAAATGGTGACTTAGGCTATTTTTTTTTTGTTACAACTACAGCCCATGCTTTTTTTCTCCCCATCGCAGACCTACTCGATCGGTTTAAATTGTGGCCCGTCTATTTAATTGCTTTCAGTGAGGAAAATGTGTTTTAAACTTGTGGAAAAAAATCCTTAATATCATATGGCAACTGTGACTGTTTGACATAAGCATTGAGCGCTTTATTGCGGTCAACCGTTGTTCTGTAGACAGATGCGTTGTGTTCTAAAAATAGAAAAAAGTTTAACGAGGAATCGATTGATCCTTGAGGAATGCAAGCGATCACACGAGTAGCGAAAACACTCGTGCCCATCCCTAGTAGCTACTATTGCACTAGATGGTAACACTTGAATACGTTATGCAAATATGATAAATGGGAGCTTCCTCAAGCAGCCATCTCTTTCCCGACAATCCCCTCTGTGCACGAACTCTTACATATGGTAATTAAAGTCCAGTGCGACTTATAGTGTGGAAACTACGGTAATTTAATTGCTTTTTCTGAATAGGTTATCAAAAAACCAGCAGAAAAACATAGTGTATACTGTAAAAAGTACACAGCAGGAGGAAGCATGTAATCAGAGTCAAAAGGAACGTGAATGGAAAACTGTGGCCAAGAGTTAAAGGTGGAGTCAGCGATTTTGGACAACGTGTGATGTCAAAATTATTGTCAAAATCAGTGAATATCTCCTCAAAATCTGCTACCTGTCCATAATGTGTGTGTGCGCTGAAACAAAATAAAAATAAGTTGTGTAATACACAGCCTAGGCTCTGTAAACTGGTATGTAAACTAAGGCGGCTTTTGTATTTTGTGGGGTTGACTTACGCTCGGTCTCTGGGATTGAGCTGCTGATGGAGGAGCTGGTGGAGGTGATGGTGCTCATGGAGGGGCTCATGCCGTACGCTGGGTAAACCCCGGTCATAGCCGCCGTGTGGGACACCCAGGCAGCAGGGTCGATGGGTCGGATCGGCTCGCCTGTTGAATTTAATGGAGGGTACACCGGTTAAAGCCTGTTATATAAGCCCCTTCTTCCTGGCTCCATAACCCAAAATGGATGGCTGTGTGTGTATTTGAAGGCGTTTGTTATATTGAAATGAAGAAAAAACTAAGACAGGCCAAACACTCACTCCTGGGCAGAGCAAAGCAGCTCCGAGGGTTGGGGTCCCAGCACTTGGCCACAGTCAGAGTAATGGGGCTGGGTAATGGACATGGAGACAAAACAACAGTCAAATTTACAAGAATTTAGCTATTTTCTTATCGTTTTGCAGCTGTAGAGGATTATTTCTATTTAGCGCTGTTAAAGCTATATGCTTATGTGTGTGACTGTGTGTCGTCTCGCTACTCACCCTGGCTTGTGCACTATGTCCCTCAGTACTCGAACTGCGTCGTCATTGCTCATGTTCTCAAAGTTGATGTCGTTAACCTACAGGAGATCAAAATGAAAAACAATATATATTTGCACAGAAACCACAATACATTATTTTGAAAAGGAAGGATTGTTATATATTCTACTTGAACAAGGTATGAAACCTTCACAGAGACAGAGTCAGAACTTTTCCAATTATTCCCACAACACTAAGGAATAGACCACTTTAATTTCTTGAATTGTCCGACACACAGACACACACCTGCAGCAGCATGTCCCCAGGCTCAATGCGTCCATCGGCAGCCACAGCTCCTCCCTTCATGATGGAGCCGATGTAGATTCCTCCGTCTCCCCTCTCGTTACTCTGACCCACTATACTGATGCCCAAGAAGTTGTACTTCTCTGTGTAGAGCAGAGGAACAGACAGAGTGTATTTAACAGTGATGTGAAGAAACAATAAAGTGACTAAAGACAGAAACCATGATCACTGGCCTGCATCCATATGGTACTAATTGGTTACATCTGCATTGTATTCCCGTCTTATGAAAGAGATTCTTTGGAACGCGGTTCTGAGTGTGACTGTATGTGGAGCCTTTATTCAGACAAAAAGCAGACTCCACAAACAGATCTGAATGCCTCCTGTGAGCAACTAGAGTAAGTGAAGCTTAACTTACCCATGTTGAGAGTGACCGTGATGATGTTCAGAGACATGGTGGAGTCTGTGATGCTGCTGAACGATGAAGACTGGGGGGGAAGAAATTAGGAAAAATTGGGAGGTCAAAGTATGAGAAATAATAAATCTTAAAACCTAATTCTAAGAAAAAAGTTTGGGGCTGACGTGCAGTCCTGTGCAACCGAGCGTGTGCAGTCTCACCCTGTCAATATTGGAGGCCTTAGGTTTCCGTCGGCGACGGCGGTGTCGTCTCATTAGACGAGAGGAGCTTTGCTCAGTGGAGCTGCTAAATCTGAAATGGACAAAAGACGACATTTTGTTTTAGAAACTATACACATTTGGAAAGGCTGTAATGTAAGAGCCAATGACCAAATATGTATCATGAAGTTCATATTTACTTGACTGAAGAAATTATTCTATGAATTAAGCTTAAAATCCATGACAGATCATAATGTGCATATATAATAACCAAACAGATACCGACTCTACATTCCCAATGTAACTTGTGGAAACCTCAAAATAAAGCCTAACTACATAATAAGAGGCGCTTAAAACACTCTTCCATAATTAAAGTGATGCTTGCCAGGAGTCAGCTTTAACTGTTTCTAAAACTGGATCCAACCCACTTCATTTAGGTTCTGACCAGAATCAGCTGACACCAATATCCACAAGTTTTTTTTTTTATCTTTTTGTGGTGGAGAGAAACTCATATACTGATACTTTCATCTAGATCTATCAGAGCAGCATCAACAGAAACTCCTGGCAGATGCCTCAATACAGCGCAGTCTCTAAAGTGTTTTGCAGACATTTCTACAATTCTTGGAGAACTCGGTGTGTGTGTGGGGGGGGGGGGAGGGGGAGGGGATTTAACCGCAAAAACCACTAGACAATTAGATTTATCTTATCTCTGCCAAAAGCCATGGAGTTTAGTTCATGCTGCATTCCTCCAAACCAAATGCCTTTCTCTCTCTCTCATGAGCAACAGTCTGACCAGCCACACAGCAGCACATCTGACCTGCTGGTAGCGTCGTCATCCTCTGAATCAAAGCAGGAGGTGGACTCCAGCTCGCTGCTCATGAAGGAGGAACAGCTGTCGTACTCTGGGCCGCCACGTCCCATGGCCCGCGACGAGAAACCGTTCTGCCTTCCACCTGCAGCGGGACAGCGGTACGGTCAAGATATCACACATGAATACACCAAGAGGCAGATGCAAGTGTTGGGAGTTGAAAAAAAATAAAAGCTAAGATTAATTTGTTAATAAAATGCACAAATTAGAGATTACAGAGTTTCCAGCGCGGACATTAATGTGAACTTTTATTTTACTGTACAACAACATATTAGATAAAGAAAAAATAGGACTTTTAATTCATTTATTTTATTTTTATGCTTTATTGGACAGTTTTGGAGAGACAGGGGTGACATGCAGAGAACGACCACAGGCCGGATTTGAACTTGTGGTCTGCTGCTTCCGAGTACTGTACCTCTATGGACGGAAGCTGTCAACCACGAGTGCCCCCTGATTTATAATTAGTATTAAGGTTTAGTAAATACTCGTCTAACCTTGTAACAAAAAAAAACTTCCTTCAAAGCATGCTTGATCCTTTTTGATCAGTATGTAATGAACACATTATGATGAATACATTGATTGACCCTTTACACAAGCCTTAAGGGCTTAGATTCATAGGATTTGTTATGGCAGCAGGATGGAGATGTGCCTCTATGAAGTCACATTAATAGGGTCAGCTTTTAATTTGGGGCATTTAGGGCAACAACTATTTGTTTGAGACAACACTCCACCCAACAAATAAATGCCAATATTGAGCTAAATATGACACATACAGCACCATGAGTGACATGATAACACTACAGTATGTAGCAGGCATCTTGCTGACCTTGGTCATTAGTGTGTTTCCGTCGCGGCGGCCTCTCCCTCTCTCTCCTTTGCGACACTATGGAGCCGGTCTCTGTGTTGTTGTCCAAACTGTCCCGGCCGCTCGCTGCTTTCCCACTTCAGACACAAGACGGAAAGACAGGCGCCAGAGTTAGTGTTGACAACAGAATTAGACTGCATCGCTATCAAGGCAGTTGAGTTTGTTTAAGAGCCGCTTAAACATGTGTTTCCTTTCAATGCTTCATGTAATCACATTACAACGGTGTCGAGTATTTAGTCTTCTCTGGCTCAGTGTAGGTAAGGTACTCAAATTGCCATCTTTGTGTTGGTTGACTTATTTTTTTCCAATCCTGTCATCTGCCTTCTCAAAACTTTTAAACTATATTGAATAACTAAAAGACTGGCAACACTGGAAGTAGGAAAAACATCACAACAAATCAGTGTTCTACACAAGTAAATCAGTCTAATTTCCAAAAAAATATAAATGGGTAAAAGAAAGAAAATATGTGTTTACTCTTCTTTGGCTTGTCCCACAGTGTCATACCTGTTTTCATTCAATTTACCGTTTTACCGCGGTCATTATGGAAAAACAGAAGGACTCATTCAAGACACACGGACAAAGTATGCATTTCATCTTGCTCTTTCACTCGCATAACGTCGCACATTATACACAAAATGTTTCTCTATTGCAAATCCATAACGAAATAGACTTTTCTGAATGTACTGACTGATAGGAAGGTGGCCTCGAGTCTCCGATGCCCCCGGTCCTCTCCAAAGGCGGTGCGGCCTCCAAACTATCGGCCACTGAGCCTGTGTCTGTGTGGGCCCCGTCTCCTGACACCAACTGTCAACAGACAAGAGAATCAGGTCAGTCAGAGGCATGAGACAAGCACTCAAGAGGGAAGAAGAACACACTGAAGAGACACAGAACAAAGTGGGCAGCAGACCCACTTCAGAGCACTACTGTGTTTACAATAGACCACATTCAACAGCTGGATGGAATATCCTGTTTTAACATCACTGTTTAAATCAAAAGGTTTGCCAGTGTTTAGGGAATGTTAAGGATTACGTTGTCTCCTTAAAAGGTGGAGTCAGCAGTTATGGAGAAAAGCTTGTTTTCAAAATCACTTTTTTGCTAAATCAATGAATATCTCCTCAGGATCCACTACCTGCCCATACTGTGTGTTCGCTGAAAAAGAAAAACTGGTGTTAAATACACAGCATAGGCTCTGTAAACTGGTCTGTAAACAGTGGTGGCCCACCGTAACTAGCAAAATGCCAATTTACAGAGCACACACTGTACAGACAGCGGTGGGTAGATGGTCGCAGATTTTGACTCAAAGTATTTTGGATTACAATGACGGAGTATGCCTTTACATGCAAAGGCATTTTTCCCTCTCAAAGATGGGCAAAGCTTTACAAAGGCGGCTGTGGATTCAATGAGTTGGAAAATAAAGAGCGTGTGCCAAGTCTTGTGATTTGTGTACCTGACAGTGTTACCTGTACCTAAGTTACCCCAAGTGTGGGAAAATCTTTTTCGAGCATGACAGTAAATATTAACATTTAACTGTTTAATATTTGCACATTTTTGAGTGTTTTTTTCCCTTGTACCAGCAGCACATTCCAGTGAACATTAGTCTTGCTCACTCATGATCTTTTTTTGTTGTCCCCATTCGAGTTCGGCAGCATCTCTTGGATGTGGTCCACATTTGAGATGAAGCATGTACTTGCATGATTATTCATGCATAAACAAGTTTAAAATGTAACATTAGCCAAGCGTAATTCTGTCTCCACTATTCGAAGACTATACGGTTAGATAAGAGGCTAAAATGTGCATGCTGCTTCCGTCAAATCTTGGTTAATATTTATGAATCTATTTCAAAACCTTTCAACAAGTATACTCTAGCTATTGTGTAAGACTGCAAAAAAATATGGTTCCATAGAAATATCAATGGACAACTACGATAAGTTGTACTTGTTTGGGGTGACAGTGGCAACCTAACTTGATCTGTGAAATCTGTGAGTCAGAAATAGTCAGGGAGACAGAGACAAATAAAGGGAGTGGGTGCCGTGAGAGTTTTGCAAGGAGTAAAAAGTGCCTTATTCACTTACAAAATTGTTTTGATTGAATCAGACCACATAGTGCATCAAGTTAATTAAAGATGCATGTCTTTTTAACCAGTTTTTACCTCTATATGGTAAAAGGTGCAATAAGATAAAGCTGTCAAAATATGCTGAAGAAAAAATCTGTTTGTCGGCTGACCACTAAACACAACAACAGGACAGATGGATGGTGCTGGCCTGTTGTGACGATTGGGATGTGATGACCGTGAGCCAGCCAGGCCCTCGTACCCCCAGAGGAAAATCAATCAGGTCATTGAAACAACAGATGAAGTGTGGGGACAAACAAATGGACGTACTGCACCAGAGATAGCTTTTCATTGTGCATGGAACATTTCAACAACCCCCAAGAGATAACTAATGTACACAGGCACACACACACACACACACACACACACACACAAATGCAATAAAAATGACCACAACAGAGGGTCACATCAGGACAAACCAACTGATTTACACAAACACACCCCTAGTGCTGCTAACACTGTGTTGATGACTCTCAAATTAAAAACCTATAATTATAACCACACTGTGATAAATTAACCGAATGCATCGGCCTTTCACGTGAAGAAACAGAACGCTCATTCTCTCTGGACTTTATTCTTCCCCGCCCTGTGAGATTCAATCTTCTCGTTAGATGACATGCAGTGTGACTTTTTATTATGGGGTTATTTCCCTCCTATCCTGTGATTTCACTTGCTCTTAATCTGATTTCAACGTGGAGAACAGAGGAAGGGAGGCTGTGTGCACCGGCACCAGATGTCTCGCTGTGTAGTGGAGTCAGGAGAATTATTGCTCACAGCCTCTAAATGAGATACTGTATGCATGCAAGTACATGTATGTGTATGTGTTTCGTGTGGTGACTAGCATGTGCGAGGAAGACTCATTTGAAATAACTCAAAAACAATTGCAGCTCCTTTTTCCCCTCCCAAAAAAGTGGCTGCTTAAAAACACAAGAGCATAGAAAAAGAGTGTGTGTTTGCATGCGTCTGTCGCTCCTACGATCATTATGTGATAATGATATTATCACACAGATGCAGAGGGGCCTCTCCCTAGAGACGGAGAGTACCGTTTGTGGGCAAAGGTCAACAGATGGGAATCATTGTTACACATGCATGCAGTTTTCACAACAGCCACACAAATGAACTGAACACACTAGACAACACGCACACAACCAAAACATTTACATTTTTATTTTATTTTTTAAATGCAGTTTGGACCTACCCATGACACCACACGTCCATTACAGCAGGGTAGCCTGGCGTTGTCGTCCGTTATTTCCTCCTTTACCACCCTGTAAAAAGAGAACAAAGCTCTGTTTCAGTAAACCTTTAGCAACACAAAAGCACTCTCAGGGCAATAAAACACGAGGCTGCATTTAGAGAAAAGAGATCAGCCAGGACGAACACTGACAACTGGGACAAGCAACACCGCTTTTTAATAGTGCCAGGCAGCCACAGATATGCAATATTGCCTGAAGGGAATGTGTCAGTGCTGGTTATTGAGCACAATGACAGCAGGTCAACTATCCCAAATGTATTCCCTTAGCCCTTTTTCGGCAAAGATAAAACCGCTCCTTAATGCTTTGTAGGCTGTGGCTGATATCAGAATTCACTAAATGGTAAATATGGCGCCTGTAGGTGAAGGACCGACATATTAAGAGAACCCAATAAAGGATGAGTGCAGCATTTCAACATGTTTCCGCATATTACAACCTATCTGCAGTAGATTAGGAATCAGTGAATTTTGGCTTAACATGCTTTTACAGTTAATGATTGTTCAACACAATCCCAGAATATTAGGAGGGGGTGGAGGGTTCAGTTTCTTAGCACAGACATGGAAAACCAGTGAGAAGAGGGCATCATGTCTGAAATACATTTGTTCAAGTATCAAAGTCTGCTAACTGAAATCACAAATAGACATCTAAGGACTACCTGGTCAAACAAGATTCAACCTGGATGTGTTTTTAAACCAATTCAAACTGTGTGAGCTTTCAGGAAACTTTTTCAAATGTCAAACTATCTTCCAAACTGCTTTCTTTACAACCGTCAAATGGTACCTCCTGAACAACACCTTGTCACACAGTCCAATCCAGAATACTAAACTGGCATGCATTTATTAGCAAGTGCCTCAAAGACGACAAGATTTAGGTGTGCCTTTCAGAGGAGGATTGAGCAGCCATCGTCAGAGACTTTCTTTTGACAGTCTTGGTAAATATGGTGGCCACCCTCTATTCCAGTCTGACAGGTTGCTTGCCTTTACCACAGCTTGGAGTACAGGTCTTAATAGTTTATTTACTGAATATCCCTCCACTCTTCACAACATGAATAGCTCGCTGTGGTGGGTCCTTTCAAAAACATGTCTTTCCCACTTGCAAACATTTTAAGACTTGGTTGCCCCACCCTAGTTTTTCAGTTTATCCAAGAACAACTCTGGGAAACCTGGATCAAATGTTGTAAAAGAAAAATAGAACATTCTTTCCCATTTTAACTCTGTGGAGGGCACTGTCTGGAGGAACTTAAAGTCGACTTCTCCAGCTATGTTTGAACACAAAAGAACATGCTCGTAAAGCTGCCAGAGTGATGAACAGGGCATTCCTCTGTCCAGCATTCCTGGGGCTAATGGACAACAACAGCAGCCGGGCCTTGCTGGACTCCCTGAGACTGTATGGCCCTTTACATTGGGACATTAGCCTGTTAGCAGAAACGCTCCCTACATTAGCCAGCGATTGACAGCAGTAAACCCTAAGCAAATGCTCAGTATAAGCGTTGTCAACTACCCATGTTAACACTCTGCCGAAAAAAATAAGTTAATGTGTCATTCAGGAGTCCAGCCGGTGTTCGTTAAACTGACAAATACCAAACTTGGTCAGAGAAAGTCGACGCACCAGACGTATGCTAGCGACACAAGCAATGTAAACAAACGGGGGTCGGGACGCTGAACAGACCTGCTAACGCTGCGAGCTCGTCGCTAGCAGCTAACAAAGGAGCTGCAATGCACGGAGCTAATGATATACAGCCAGGTAACGATAGAGCCGATGACAAGACAGCTGGGCGAGGTAACAACTAAGTTAACGTCGAAGCAGATGCACTAACGTAGAGAGGGGGAAACGCGTTGTGTTACCCTGCTCCCATGTTAAACACAATAAAGCCCTTTACCCGAAGTCATCGTCCATAGATTTGAAGAAGAATTTGTAATTTGGTTTCTTGAGGACATTTTTGAAGTCTGCCAGAGTGACTTTGTCCGCTGGAACCGACAGCTTCACCAGATACGGCGTCTCCTGGTCGTCGAGGTGGTAGATAATTTTGGTCTCCCCCATCTCGGACTGCGACTGAGGCGAGGCAGGCAGGGTGCATCAAGCCGAGGGCCTGGCAGGCTCCCTCTCGGGCCCCGACTCCCCGTGGCGATGGCGGCGGCTATGCCGAGGTCCTCCCGGCGTTCACTGGCTGACCGACACGCTGCGTAGTCCTGGTTCTCCCTTTCCGAACGCCAGCTCGCTAATGTTGCGCCTGCCTTTCTATTGGAAAAAAGCACCTTGCTCATTCACAAAGCGCCCTAAAAACCGTCCGAAGATTGAACCGCATAAGTTCCCGTTTGTATACAACTTCCCCGGTGCGGCTGGGAGCTTGGGAAAACTGTTTGAAAGGGCAATAAAGATAAACAATCTCAGAAGGGTGCGCTTTCTCTTCTCGATAGCTGCCAAGCTGCTCGGTACTACTTTGTTGCACACGAAACTGCACAAAATTGCCCGAGCCTGTCTCGATGGGGCGCCCCCCACAGGAGAGGAGGAGTGACAACTTCCCGAGGACAATTACTCCTGCTGCAGTGTCAACAGAGGCGGTCATACAAACGAGGGCCCCTACAGCAGAGGGGTCACCCATATTAGGAACAGAAATGTATGATATTGGATTATTGTCAAATTTTTGCTTGTTTGACAATATAAACTTTGCACTGGTAAATGTTTCAGAATAAGTCAAAAAGACACCAAAATCATCCTTTCTTTTGCACCCACTACAGTCCAAAGGCGCAACCAGTATTCAGATATTTTACTCAAGTAAAAGCATTAATACCACATAGTAAATATATTCTGTTGTAGATTTTACTACAGTTAAACTATAAAAGTACAATCAGTAAAATGAACTTAAAGCAATAGTGCGTAACTTTTTCAAATACATGCATGACTAACATTCAAGCCATGCCAAATGAGATGACGCAAATCTGATAAAGCCTATCAGCTCCACAACACACTTTGATTTTTTCAGTGTGCCAATGTTTACAAACTGTTATCATATGGCAACATTGGCGTGCAGGAGCTGGACATACAGCAGAAAGAATCAAATCCAATTCACGGAAGGCTAAATTCATGTAGACAGGTAAATTACTCAAAATTCCTTATGGGGGCGACAGCATTTACACACTCTAGCTCTAAAGAAGTCTCATGTCATCTTCAACTGCTTCTCCAGAGGTGGGTCATGGGGGCAGCAGCTCGAACAGGGGACCCCAAACTTCTCTTTCCTTTAAAGAAGTCAATGCAGAAATCTAAATCTAAAACAATTTCGTAGGCCTATATATGAATGCAACTAATGATTATTTTCATGAGCAGTTATTCTATTCTATTAATCGATTGTTGGTTTGTAACCATTTTAAATACAGTACAAAAAAAATCTGTCACAACTACCCAGAGCCACATTTTCACAATGCTCGCAATTGATAGTTTAAAAATGTTTCAAATTATTCAGGTGAAAAGAAAATCAGCAAAACTTTACACTTGTGGAAAAGATTTGTTTTCTTTTAAATATCCATGTATGTTTGGACATGGCCTTAGACCGATAGCAAAACTGATGAAATATACCTTGTTAACTTTAATTTCACATCCATCGTATGTTGAAACTATGAATCTGCATTTTAACACTGTAGTCAGATGTGAATATGTACAGCAAGCAAAGTTTATTGGACTTAATGGAATTTGGATTTGCCATTACAGACAACACAAAGCCAAGGTTAAGTATAACATATCACTCAGCGGACAGTTAGTGAACGTTTTTCAAACAATCAATAAATGATGTACAAAATGGAGTCGGAAATAGACATGATGCGTCTACTTTTCTTCTTAGAATAAAACATGACCGATATCATCATCATTATTTTCATCATAAACTACTTAAATCCTGTCACTTCAGTAGGCGGACATGACAATATAATATTTTTACGTACAAATACAAAAAAAGTGTGGGGGAGGGGAGGGGTTTGGTCTCGGTCTCTTTCTTTAAATAAGCTCTGAAGAGTGCTGAGGAGCAAAGTGGTGAGAGATCTCAGTCGTCTAGAAAGTCATCGTCCAGGTTAACGTCTGTGGTGTCAATGTCTTCCAGCTCCATGTTGTCTAGGTCCACGTCCAGCTCGTCCAGAGTCTACATACAAAACACAAACAGAGAACTTACAGGAGGAATAATCATCTTCTTAAGATTTTACAATAATTTTTTATTTATAATTTATCTTTGAATTATGTTTCTACTTAGATATTAATTGAGTACAACTGCTAACTGAGAAAATGTCCTTCTAAAAGTCATAAAAATGGATGGTGATTCAAACAATTCAAATAGAGAGTGAGCAAGAGCAAGCATTGTATGACCAATACGAATCTCGTATATATTTTTTAATGGAGAGAATAAATAATTAAAATAAAATCTCCAACCTTTTCTTTTTCTGACTGTGAGGATGTAGGGATTTCTTCTTCTTCTCCTTCCTCCTCCTCCTCCTCATCATCTTCTTCTTCTTCCTCCTCCTCTTCCTCCTCCTCTTTGTCCACTGCTGTAGGAGCAGCAGGTTCAGGAGGTGGAGATGTCACAGCTACGTCTGCTGCAGCAAAGGAAGCTGCAGCAAAGGAAGCTGCAGCGAAAGGAGCTGCTGCCAACGGCTCCTCACTATCTGGTGCCTGCGGGAAATAAAGTTTGAATACTGAGCGTTTTCCCCTTGTAGTTTTTATTTTCACTTTTTGTAAAATCCTTTGTTTACAGATGAGAGAAGGTGCACTGGATTAACAAAGCATGTTGCGATCAGGTGTCACTATCTGTAATGGCTATTCAATTAAGTCAACGATTAAAGTTGAAGCATTGGATACGTGCTGACAAACCTTGGGGATGGTAGGAATGAATGTTCCTTTTGGCTCGTATCCCTGAGCCTCCTCGAGAATATTCCTGTCTTCATTGAGCTGGAAAAAGGAATGGGAGTTTGTGAAAATAAACACAACTGCAGTATTTGTCAATTTAGAAAGCTCAGGCAACTCACGGTGACAAGAGGAAAGTCTTTTGCAGGTCTAGTGGTGCCCAAGCACATCTCTCGGAGGTAATGCTCAGCTGCAAAGGCTTCTTTCAGGCCTGGAAACAGATTCTCATACTCTGTGGGGTCTGCTAGGGACTCAGCCGCCTGCAATCAAGATTTAAAGCAATTAGTCGAGAAGAAACATCCAGATATTCAATCTATTTTATCATCAAAATGTACAATTAATAAACTGCGAAATAGAGTTAGGGGAAACAGTACTATCCTGTATTTTTTCTTAATCTTAGCTATTAGATATATTCCTTGGTGTAGCAGTATTGTAATTCTGATAACAAAACTGACCTTCTGGTTGACCTTAGCCAGGTTCTCCCTCCACAGTTTGACCACACGGGACACCTGGCTGGGCAGGTAGGTGCGGGCCAAGAAGGCAGCTTCTGGTAGTCTGTTTGTCCTGATCAGAAGCTCCAAACACTGGTCCAGTCTGGGGAGAAGAAGACGATGAAATGGGACAGTTACACATTTCGCCATATATTCCTAGTAATCTGGCTAAGAGCAAAACAAGCCTGTACCCATTTTTAGCTTCCTTCCGTTGCTTACAGGTTATACTGTTTTGTAATGTGATGATTTAGTACTGTATGTGTGTTGCTGTATGTGTATACTATTGTATTCTGTATTGTACTATGGTTTTAATATGTTGATCAATGAAGTAACCTTTTAATAGGTTGTCCAAATGGGTTTTAAATTAGCGAAAGCTATACACTCTCTGTGCAGGACATCAGTTACATTCTTTCTACTGGAACTATGTGAAAGCGCATCTTTCTTATTTAGAAATAAAATGAAAATAAATAATCAGTACATATCTATTCCCCCCGATTTTTTCGCCAATGTCACCACCTCTCATACTCACTTCCCCTGCAGGAAGTAGGTCATGAAGGCCACGTTGTTCTTGCCGTCTCTCTCTGCCCCTTCAGCCAGCTTCCCCACCATGGTGGCGTTACCAGAGGCTGTGGCAAGGAGGAGCAGGCCGCCGTAATCCTGGGCGTGGTGCAGGCACTCCTGGGCCAGGCCGAATTGGCACTTACTGATGGCCAGCTCCGCTAACTGCTTCCACTTCTGCTCAGCCTGCAGGGGGTTTAGAATGAGAAATGTTAAGAATTGTACTCGACAAGAGAACCTGAGCAGTGATGGCATGAAATGACAACCATGGACAACCTGTAAAAGCCAGCTCTTACCTCTGCTTCCACAGCAAGCTGGTAGGCGATCTTCAACTCCCCCAGCTGTAACGCCAGCTCAAACCTGTGTTCGGAGTCTGTGGACACAGCCAGCGCCTGCTGCTTGAAACCCTGAAGAGACAGAGACACACAATCTATCAGCACACTACAAGCTCATGGTGTATCAGTTATCATAGTTATATCAATTGGAATATTTGGAATCTGTTTTCCAGAGTGCAATTCCATAATTAGGTGAACTTGTCCTGCTGTTTTGATTTTGATTTTTTACCTGTTTCTCGAGGAAATGTGCCACCCTGGTCCGCTGCTCTTTAGGAATGGTGGGCAGCACCTTGTCGGCCATGACAAAGTCTCTCCTCATTACGGCCGTCTGGTACTCCAGCACAGAGACCAGCAGGGAGTAGCTGACGATGTTGAGCTCCTTGTCTCCCAAGTACAGATGGTCGTCTTTGGGTATGTAACCCAGCAGGTACATGGTTCTGCAGGGGAGAGAAAAGATTTGGTATCCCGAACATTAAACAAATAAATGTCTACAGCTCAGTGGATATCTTTCTAGACTTTGTATGCAACTGTGAAGGGGTTTTATTATTATATTGAGCATACATTTCTGAGGTTCTGTTCACAGATATACACAGTGTGAAGAGACAGGTAATACATTTAACTCAGCAAACCATAAACCAACTTAAATTCAAGCCAACCCATCTGTATTTGTACCTGTCCAGATGAGCAATAGTGACGATCTCTCCTCCTACAAAGTAGTTGAGGCGGTTAACAGAGCTGGTGTAGATGAAGCAGTCTCCTACCCAAAGTCCCGTCTTCACAATCTCCTGGATCTCTCCCTGGACCTGGACATAGAAACAAGGACACAAAAAGGTGATAAATGTAAGGTATACTTTTAAAGTGAAGAAAAAAAACAGCATTTGTTGAAGCTATTGCTATGTTGAATACCAGAATTTGGAATAGCACTCTGTGAATTAGTACTTATTATATATCAAATATTTGATATAAATATATATTTCTTGAAGACATGCACTCCGTATAAGGGATGTACAGTATATATGCATCTACATCTAAACACCCACCTCGAAGGCATCTTCAATACCATCCTCAGTCACTCCTTCATTGTTCTCTTGAGAGGCAGCAACTTTCTCTGACATGTAACGCAGGATGAAGAAGGACTCCTCTGTAGCAATGCAAACTAGTTCACCAGAGTCTGACCAGAAGATCTGGAAAAAATATAAAAACAATTTTATGAAGAAAAAAAAAAGGAAAAAAGATGAATAAAATACATTAAAAAAAAAACGGGTTAATAAATATAGTGGACAACAGCCTCTGGATAGGTATTATGTACATAAACTGTACAACTGCTTCATAGCTACTTTTTACACTAAATAACATATGTTTACAATCAAAGAAATTGCAACCAGAACTTAAAATGAAAAAATAAAAAGATAAGGCAGGGCTTACGTGTTTGGGCTGGATCTCGATGCGGCGGATGAGCTCTGTGTTCTCCCAGTCATAAAATGCCAGGCCATTCACTGATCTCACCCCAAGCAAGAAACCTCCATAGATCCCTGCAGGGAAGTATGGGAAGAAATCCAGTGAGGAACACAGTGGGAACTATTCACTTATTTAACCACAAGTCTACTATAAAACAATGTTCACCTTACCTTCAGCTCCAAAGTCGGGCTTAAAAGACTTTTTTTCTTTGAAATTTTTGAAGATTTTGACAACACTGTTGCTTTCTCTGATGGCATATCTGTTAGTAAAAAAGGGTAGCGGTTAACTCAACTAGAGCAGGGAATAATCTCATCTATATTTTAACCCTCTCTTTCCAAACAGCGTACTTACTCAGATGAGTCATGTGCCCAGACAAACTCCTGTGCTGAGCCGAAGCTCTTGTTCCTCAAAGCCACTGCAGTGTAGATGATGTACTCTCCATCTCCGCACACCACAACAAACCTGGTGCACACAAACATGACAAATGGGTTAAGAGATCTGTCACTGATTTTTTCGATCAGTCAAAAAGAGGCTAGGGTGAGTGTGTGTGACATGCATTACCTTCCATTCGGGTTATGTTGGATGGTTTGGGGGTAAATCTCACAGCTGCCCATATCCTTGACAGCCAACGGCAGCCTCTCACCGTCCTTGATTTCAGCGTCGCCCATGGCCTTGAGGTTGGCTTGCTGAACTTCACTGTGTTTAGCCCAGATGATTTTCCCGTTTGCGTCCATAGACATGGCCGGCTCTTCCCGACCCACCTACACAGCAACAGGACAGAGCAGATTATGACTTGAACGGAGAACATTTATTTGTAGAAAATAAAAATGTCTTCACAACTTTTCTTTCTTCCTCTCACCTTGATAATGATACTGCCTTCGTCGTAGCCCAGCGCCACATTGTTGGAGCCCCTGAGGCCGCACACGCACCACACTCTCTCCATGCCATAGTTCAGAGTGCTCTCCAGGCGGTAAGTGCTTGAGTGCCAGATACGAACCGTACCTGCGGGGGAAGGTGGACAAGTTACGCGAGGACGTAACAATCAATATGGCCGTGAGATGAAATGCATTCTGGGAGTGTTTGTGTACAAGTAGTACGAAGATGAGTGGGGTTTCCTGCTCACCATCCTCTGATCCAGTGATGATGATGGGCAGCTCCGGGTGGAAGCTGACACAGGAGACGTTCTGGGCGTGGCCCTCCAGAGTCTGGACACAGGTCTTGTTCTACAACAAACAGAGGAGGACAGTTGGAATATTTATATAGAGGCACAAAGCACACACAGAAAAATACAAACACACAAAAGGTGAAGTAAGCAACATATTTATGTTAATATATGTGCTAAATCGCTATATTTTTATACAGTGATCACTTATATAGTGTGCGCGTTTCATAACTCCGGTCTCTTAATCACCCGCACTGCATGTAATCAGCAAATAAACTTTTCTGGGATCCCACAACTGATATCCAATCAGAAGAGAGAACGCTACAAACCGGCACACGTCTCACTGCCGGTGCACTCGCAGAGCGAAAGATGGGTGAATGTTTATGCACAGACAATGGCAGAGCAGGTAAAAATCCTTCCCAATGTCTGTTTTGATGGTTTTTAAATCATGTTTTATCACACTTACAGATCTGAGACCGCAGTGCTATAATGTGGTGTCAGTTTACTGTGGCTTACTCTCACCTTTATTTGAAGTAAATGAATGAAAACGTTTTCTAACCTGGTAGTCCCAGATCTTGACTTGACGGTCATCAGCCCCTGAGATGAGGTAGGGCTTGTCTCCTCCACTATAGTAGTCAATACAATTGACTCCTTTCTCGTGTCCTTCCAGGGTGAAATTGGGAGACGAAGAGCCAAGCTGCCAAACCTGAAACAACCCAGACGACATGACAGATAATCACTGAATGCACTTTAGAGATCTTTAATTATATATTTCCATAAGGTAAGAAGGAGCTTAAGCTATAGTTATTAAGAACAGCTGCAGAAGTGCCGTAGGGTCTAGATAAAAGGGCAGCAGTAAAGGTGACAGCAGAAACAGCAAGCGTCTCTACCTTAATGGTCCTGTCCAGGGAGGCACTGGCAAACTGGTTGTTGTCCTTGGGGTTGATGACAATCTGCATTACGTAGTGAGTGTGACCCTCAAACACCTGGCTGCACGACCACTTCTTATCCCAGTCCCACAGCTTGATCAACATGTCGTCTATGTAGAAACAGACATTCAAAAATGTGTCATTAACAGATTAGAAGGGGTCTAGTATTCTACCAATGAAAACATCATAAGTTTACTGGCGTACCACTGCTGGTGAGAATGTAAGGCTGGGTGGGATGGACAGCGATGCAACGGATGTAGTCGGAGTGCGCCTCAAACATGTGGACCCTCTCCAAGGTGTTGTAGTTGAACACACGGATTTGCATGTCATCCTGTGCAGGAAGAATACATGTTTGAATATTAGCAGAATACTAATCTCACTGTGTTCACAAACACAAAAATACACAAAAGAGTAAAACAGATAATCAGAGTTAAATCCAAAATGCATTCACTGGGATATGACACCACTGCATGTACTTAAATGACACTAGAGCCACACATAGAATACATTGAGTTCATGCTCTCTTTATACTACTGGTTTAAACAATAGCTAGTTTTATGGACGACAACTGTTACTATACAAACACATAGATGTCACTCACCGCTCCAGTGATGACCCAGTTCTTTCTTGCCACAAACTTAGAAGCTCTGACAGGGAGGTCACATACTTCAAATGTCTTGACAAGAGTCTGGAAAAATGAAGATTCAATTACTTGGTTATAACGTCTTTGCTGCATCATCAGACTCAGTGCTTCAACATGCTTTAATGTCTGATTTGTGATGGTACCTGTGTTTCGTGGTTCCACACACAGACACTGCCGTTGTACAGACTGGCAAGCATCCACGGCTCAGTTGGGTGAAGGTCCACACTCTTCACCCGGTCTGACCTGGCTGTCAGCCTCCGCTTGATGTCCAGCCTGAGAGGCTGAAAGGAAAGACGATATCATGTATTTTCCTATGCAGTTGAATCGTTACACATTGGGCTTGTAATGATCTGATAAAACTATGAAGTGTCAACTCAGAAACCCCTGAATAGACAGAACTGACAAGTAGTCAAGCAAGTAACGGTTAGCATGCTAACATTCAGCCTAAACATTTGACTTATTTCAATAAACCTCAATGTATACATACTATAATTACTTATTCGATAACTGACTTAAAGCAACTGTAAAACACACATATACAATTTACAAATAGTCAAGGTTAGATATGTTTAGAGCAGTTAGCTACGAGATTTCTCAGGCTAACTCAGGCTAGTAAGCGGCTAAGCTATATACAACAAAGTATTATTATCATACACTGTTTGACTGCCCTTTAAAAAAAATGGTAACATGTACGAATACAAAACGTACCGAAAACTATTTTAAATATCTCTTACCATGTTTTATCCCCGTGTTGTTGCAATTAAATCGGATAAATTGGATGAACAGTTAGAATCCGGGTCCCAATGTTGCGACTTCAGTGAACAGAGCACTGACGGAGATTGACGTGGAACTTCCTGAAACCCAGTGTCGCGAGAGTTGAACATTGGTAGTGGTGACGTGACAGTCGGTGAGGTCAGCCTGGGTGAGCTGCTGCTGCTCATACTGTTAGTATTTTAGTTATTGGATGGATGTTATTAAGCTAAACCCTCTTACTTTGATGTCACTGAATGTCAGGGGTATACGTGATGCTGTTAAAAGAAAAGCTATGTTTTTATTTTGTAAAAGAAGTGAAGCTGATTTAATTCTACTTCAAGAGACACATTCCTGTGAGTCAGACATTACGTTTTGGAAAGGGCAATGGGGAAACGGAATTTACTGTAGTCATGGCACCAATCACTCAGCGGGGGTCTCTGTTTTTCTACAGAAATTTAGGGGTGATATTTTAGAGGTTGTCTCTTCAGATGATGGTAGATGGTTGACTATTATTCTCAAACAGGATAATGCCAATTTCATTGTGTGCCATGTTTATGGTCACAATTCTCGCTCTCTAAACAAAGGGCTTTTCTCCCAAATAATTTTGAAACTAAAAGAACTATTACAGAAATATTCAAATTCCCTATTAATTTTAAGTGATGTGCTGATGATGCAAAGGACAGGTATCCGCCAAAAAATTGCCAAACTTCGCAAAGTAACAATCTGATTTTAAAACTATGTTGTGATTTGTCTCTGACTGATGCATGGCGCTTCTTATATCCCGATATGCAAGACTTTACTTGGTCAAATGCTCTATATCTTGTTAAAGATGTGTCTCACTCTTCTGCTCCTTTATCGGACCATAAACAAATTAGTCTTAAGTTATGTGGTTCACAGGATACTACAAATTTAAGAGGTTACTGGAAATTCAATAATTCTCTTCTTCAGGATAACCAGTTTAATGATAGAATTAAATAAATAATTGAAGAAATATATACTAAAAACAATAAGGGTGATTATAAAAAAAGATGGGAATGTTTTAAATATATGTCTAGGTGTGCTGCTATAAGGAGAAGTAAGGAACTAAAGGTCATTAAAAATCAAAGCGAATCTGAATTATTACATAGAATAAACACCCTTTTATCTCAAACTAACTTAACTTCTGAGGAAGAAATAGAACTAAAGGAGATACAACTCAAAATAGATCAAATTTACAAAGATTTAGCTAAGGGTGCATGTAGCGACTGCTCTCCAATAAAGGCCGCTAAGAGGCTTAATGGGCTCCAGGCAGTTACGCGTCCAAACAAATCTCCAACTCCGGTGATGGGTATAGTTTAAAGAGTTTAATAAATGAAAGGCAGAATTACAACGGATGAATGAGAACATGTAGATGGTGTTGAAAATAAACAAATAAAATATATACTGCTGTAATTGAAGGTTATTTGACGTTGTTGACGATAAGTTGACGGTAAACAGAAAATAAAACAGGTGCGCCACTAACCCCCTTTGTATCCTAACCCTCGCCCGCCACAAGTGCCCCGGTATATAAACCACACCCACACCCACATGTGTCAATCAAAACGGAAGTGTATAACTTTTCAAAATAAACAATTTTGGCCCCTACAATTCCGGCCCCTAATTATTATGTTTCAAATTCAAATAATAATTACACATTTGACATGACAATCAACACAGTAAATATATTTTCTTGATCTTCTTTCTTCATTATTTGTAATCCAAAGAAAGAGTGATTAGTCAAAGTCATGTCTCCAGGAACAAAGTCAAGAGGTCAAAAGTTTGTTTGGGTCAGTCAATGATCCTCTGCCTCCAGTAGTAGGCAGACTTTGTTGATGGGCCTGGTCAGAAATCCGGTCTTGGACTTGATCCGAAGCTGACGTACAAGTCCCTTTTTGTCCATCATGGTCTCCACAATCCTTCCAGTCAACCAGGAGTTGCGAGGTGCTGAATCATCCACAATGACGACGATGTCTCCTGGGGTGAAGTTGCGTCTTATGTTGGACCATTTCTGTCGTTCTTGTAGTTGGGGAAGATATTCCTTAATCCACCTTTTCCAAAATAAATCAGCCATATATTGAACTTGCCTCCACCTGCGGCGAGCATATAGGTCTTCCTTCTGAAACTGTCCTGGGGACAGTGATGGCACAGTTTTGAGAAGCAGAAGGTGATTTGGTGTGAGTGCTTCAAGGTCGTTGGGATCTGTAGAAGCCTTCGTGATTGGACGACTGTTGAGGATAGCTTCGGCTTCACATAAGACTGTATGAAGTCCCTCCTCATCCAGACTTTGCACATTTAGTGTTGAGTTGAGAACCTTCCGCACTGATCTGATTAGTCTTTCCCACACACCTCCATGGTGTGAGCCAGCAGGGGGATTGAATATCCAGTTTATTCCCTTTTGAAGCAGTGTGTTATGGATCTGACCTTGATTCCATCCTTCAATAGCTTCCTTCAACTCGCGCTGTGCTCCCACAAAATTGGTTCCATTATCTGATCGTAGTTCTTTTACTTGGCCTCGTCTGGCTATGAAGCGCCGAAGGGCATGGATGAAAGAGTCTGTGTCCAGCGATGAGGCCATTTCAAGGTGAATTGCTCTTGTAGCCAAACAGGTGAAAATAACACCGTATCGCTTCACAACACTTCTGCCACGCTTCACTCCAAAGGGTCCAAAGTAATCGACTCCAACGTTTGTGAATGGTGGGTCATCTGGAGAGACTCTATCCAGGGGTAGATCAGCCATCTGCTGTTGTCCAGGAGTAGCATTTATACGCCGACAGACAACACATTTAGACAGGATTTTTCTGATTAATACTGTGGCACCAGGAATCCAATATTTCTGACGCAGTCTGGATAGGATATGGTTGCGACCACCATGTCCCACCTCTCCATGAATATGTCGTAGAATGAGGTCAGCAATGTGAAAGTCTTTGGCCAGAATTACAGGATGTTTAATTTCTTCTGGCATTGCTGCTCTGCTTAGGCGACCACCAACTCTTAACACATCTTTGTCCAGAATGGGGTTGAGTTTATGAATGTGGCTTGTCTTTTTAACATTCATTCCTTTCTTGAGATTCAAGATTTCATCTCCAAATCTCTTCTTTTGGCAGAAGCGGATTACCTCAATCTCTGCATTCTCCAGTTCACTGATTGTGAGACGGATTACCTGAGTGTCAAGATTTCCTTGCAAAGAGAGAACCCCACTTGCCGTCTTCCTCTTCCTGATTCGGTGCAGAAGCAGTCCTTTAATTCTGAGCATCCATGCTACTGCCCTTTTCAACTGATTCCAGGATGAGAAGTAATGGATGAAGTTGGTTGTTGGATCCACTACTTCAAGTGTTATTTGAGCGGCATTTACGGTTATGCTCTTGACTTCAGAGTCCTTTGGTGAAATTGCATCCAATCCATCAGGGTTCTGAGGCCACTCTTCCTGAGGACCAAGAAGAAACGGAGGTCCGTACACCCACATTTCCTTCTTTAGGAAAGCTTTAACTTTCACACCTCTGGAAGCCATGTCTGCGGGATTGTCATTTGTGTTGACATACCTCCACTGATGTTCATCTGAGGCTTTGGCAATTTCAGTCACTCTGTTAGCCACGAATGTTCGAAATCGTGTGGTCCTGTTCTTTATGTACTTGAGCACAGAGGTGCTATCAGTCCAAAATGTAGAGTCTGCTAGTTCCATCTGCAGCTCTTTCCTCAATATTGTGTCCATTCTGCCTGCCATGGTAGCAGCAGTCAACTCCATGCGAGGGATAGTGACTGGCTTCAAAGGAGCCACTCTGGCCTTTCCCATCACAAATGCACAATGTGTTTGGCCATGGTTGTCATGCAGTAACAAATAACTCACAGTTCCATAACCATCCTGACATGCATCAGCAAAATGGTGTAGCTGAGCAGATGTTACCGTTCCGAAGTTTGTAGGTTTGAAGCATCTATTGACTTTAAAGTCTTCCAAGTTATGGAGTTCCTGAATCCAGCTCATCCATTCCTGCACAAAAGAGTCTGGTATCACATCATCCCAACCAGTCTTTTCCCGACACAATTCCTGTAGGATCCTTTTTGCAGTCAGGACTACTGGTGCCAACATTCCAAGGGGATCATATACAGAGCTGACAGCCGACAAAATCCCTCGTCTTGTCAGTGGTCTGTTTTTGAGGATGATTCTGAACTTGAAGACGTCAGACTGAACACACCATTGTACACCTAACATCCTCTCCACAGGTAATTTGTCATGGTCCAAATCCAGATCCTTCATTTCTTTTGCTCTTTCCGTTTCAGGTATGGCAGCCAATACATGACGACTATTGCTTATCCACTTGGTGAGTACAAAGCCTCCCTTGGAGCAAATGGCTCGTAACTCGTGATAAAGAGCTATTGCGTCCTCTTCTGAAGCTGCTGAAGCGAGGCAGTCATCCACATAAAAGTTGTTCAAGATGGTGTTGATAGTTTGTGGGCTGAACTGGCCAGTGTTGTCTTCAGCACATTTCCTCAGGGCAAAATTTGCACAACTTGGAGATGATGTTGCTCCAAATAAATGCACCGTTATTCTGTATTCCACCATGTTCTGACTGTAATCTCCATCAGGCCACCAGACGAACCGTAGCAGGTCCCGATCTTCCTTTGGTACTTGCACTTGGAGGAACATCGCTTCGATATCCGCAGCAATGACAACAGGTTCTTTACGGAATCTAGCTATGACTCCAATCAAGGTGCTGGTGAGGTCTGGCCCCTGTAAGAGCTGAGAGTTCAGTGAAACTCCCCGATATGTAGCTCCACAGTCGAAGACTACTCGAAGTTTTTTCTTTTGTGGATGCAAAACTCCATGGTGTGGTAGATACCATTTTCTGCCATCACTACGTTCCAAGATCCCTTCTGGTACTTTCTCTGCATAACCCTTGGATATCATGTCAGACATGAAGTTGGTGTACTCCAAGTGATAGCATGGATCTCTCTGGAAACGCCTTTTTAAGTTTAGTGTCCTCTGTTCAGCGCAGTTCTTATTGTCAGGCAAGCAGATTTTCCTGTCCTTCAATGGTAAGCCAAAGCAGTAATGTCCATTTACCAGCTTTGCAGATGCTGAAACCAACTCCAAGAACTGCTGATCTTCTTTTGAAGGTTCTTGGTCATCTTTGACACACTCAGGAAAGTCAATC
The DNA here is from genome assembly GCF_949987685.1 of Ammodytes marinus. Classification (NCBI taxonomy): domain Eukaryota; kingdom Metazoa; phylum Chordata; class Actinopteri; order Uranoscopiformes; family Ammodytidae; genus Ammodytes; species Ammodytes marinus. The sequence continues at coordinate 19,321,685 of NC_137213.1, read as the reverse complement.
TTGTACTGCTGCTCCCACTGCTCATCAAGTGTAACAACTGATATCCTGTTAACACTGATGTCTGACTGCTCCTGAGCATAATCATCTTTTCCTCCCAGAGGTCCATTAACTGTCCAGCCGAGCAATGTTTTAACGGCATACGGTCCATCTCCCACACTTCTAATGACTTGAAGTGGTTCAAGAGCCTTTGGTACATCAGAACCAATCAGCAACTCAATCTCACAGTCCAGTTCAGGTAAGTGAATATTCTTCAAATGAGACCACTGTTTGATGTCATTTTGATGTGGGATGTTTCCTTTGTGCACAGGCATTGTCTTCTGTGTGTACACACATGGGAGATCACAGAACTCAGTGCCATTCAGTCCTGTTACCTCTAGGCCTGAAACAATGCTGGTTTCCACGACCTTCCTTTGACCCATTGTTCTCAGAAGAATATTTGATTTTCTTCCCTGGAGATTGAGTTTAGTCATTAGCCCCAATGTGCAAAATGACGCAGTGCTTCCCGGGTCAAGAAATGCATATGTATGCACTGTTGTGTTCCCCTTCTTTGCCTTTACTTTCACAGGCACTATTGAGAGTTTGCAGTTGTCTTCACCGGCCCCAGTAAGACCACTTGTCTGTACCGAGGCTATGGCTCCGATGTCGGCTTCTTCTTTTGTTGGAGATTGATGTTTGTCCATTTCGTTCCTTCTTTGGTGGATATGCAGCATCCGAGGATGCTTCAAATTGCATATGTTGCAGCTGAGTCGCTTCCTGCAGTCCTTACTCATGTGTCCCTTCTGCAGACAACCAAAGCAGGCTCCATTTTCTTTTAAGAAAGTGATTTTCTCATGATGTGCTTTCTTTTCCAATAGGAAACACACCTCCAAAGCATGTCCACCTCCACAGAACATACACCTTTTTACAGCCGGACAACTCTCCATTTTCCTAGGTCCATTTCCATGTTTCTCATGTGCAACTGTCACAGTGGTAGCAAATGTACTTCCTTTGATTCTTGGATGCTGTGGTTTTGACATAAAACTCCTTCCATCCTTGCTTGGTGTTGGAGTGTCTCTGATGTCTCCAAACACTGGATCAGTTGCAATCCTCACTTGTTTTTCCAGGTAATTAACCAGATCCCTGAAGGTAGCTCTTTGTTTGTACCTTTCCTGAAAATCACATGCCACAGATCTCCATTTATCCCTCAGTCGATATGGCAGCTTCTTTATGATAATTAGCAGATTAGCAGACATGTTGAGCTCCTGCATGTTGTTGACATCTTCCATGGCATTGCAACATCCTCTTAGAAACAGAGTGTATGCTTGTAATGTTTTTGTGTCATCTGGTTTTATTGACGACCATGAAAGAGCCTTCTCCATGTAGGCTGTAGCGATTTTATGCTCGTTGCCAAAGTGCTCCTGCAGTAAGGACTTTGCCTTCCTGAATCCTCTTTCTGCTGTCATATGAAGGCAGCTCCTCACCATTTCTCTAGGTTGTGCTTCTGTATACTGTTCGAGATAATAAAGACAATCTGTGGGGTTTGGGTTCTTGCTTTCAATATTGTGTTCAAAGGATTTTATGAATGTTTGAAATTGAAGTGGGTCACCATCAAAACGACAAATCTCTTTCTTGGGCATTAAAGAGAGACACTGTTGCTGGACCATTAATGCAGTGATGTCATTTTGCTTTTCCATGATATGAATCATATTACTCTGTTCACCATTGCTTGGAGCAGGCAATGTTGTAGGTACTGTAACATGTGCATCCATAGTCAATGTATTTGACTGTACTGTCACTGGCACTGTGGGGAGAGATTGGGTTTGCGTAATGTCTCCGTCAGCAGTGGCAATCATTTGTGTTCTATTTTCATGTTGTTTCTTCACCATATATGAGTTCATACCATCTGACGCTCTTGATCTGTGGCTACGCACACCAGATCTACTTGAGGCTCTGAGAATTTTCATTTTTGCCATTGTAGCAGCAAGGTTTCCATCCAGTTCCAGTTGCTCTTTTTTCCTCCTTAGCTGCTCTTCCTGCTTCCTAAGCTGCTCTTCCTGTGCTTCTATGGCATGTTTATCTTTAAGCATTTGTTGTTGCACAATAAGAGCAGCCATTTCAGCCTCAGCCTTGATGCATGCAGATGAGGTGGTGGACAATCTTGAGCATGAAGAATGTGATTTGTGACTCCGGTTTGTAATATTTGACACACTGTCACTTGGATTTATTTCATCCTGCATGTCAGATATCGCTTTATTCTGTTGGGAAGGAATGGCAGGTTGAACATCCAAGTGTGGTATATTTCCCTTTAATTCAACAGGTGCCTCCTCTTCAGTTGGAATGGGAAAGATGACTGATTGTGCAGTTAACACATCTGTAGTCACCTTTCTTGCTTGCTGACAGGGTCTTTCAATCTCAGAGAGCCATGTTTGAACATCATCTGTGAAGTCTGTGTTGTGTTTTATTATGCGTCCAAACCATTCATTTTGTGTTACCTTTTCCTCTTTGGGAAGTAAAACCATCACTGACTCATGTGTTGCATTTGCATTTTCATGCAGTTGTTTGAGTTCCTCCAGTTTGAATTGCACTTTCTTTGCATTTTCATCACATTTCATGAGCCCTTTCATTTCAAGTGAGAGCTCTTTCATTTTTGTCACATTAGATTGACGTTGCTTTTGAAGAGTTTCCATTTTGCAAGCCAGCGCTTTGGCTGTAAGCTTGACCGTTCTCTTCTCCGTATTTTCCATTTCATTTGCGTCACTCATTATGCGAACTTTCAATTTTCACAATTCATCAAAGCACAGAGCAACAGACAAGATGCAATCCGCAATGACATTGATTCAGCCACAATGCGATTTCAACACAACAGCACAGCACAGCGGCGGCCTCAGCTCACCACGCGGTCAAATCAGCCCAAACAATTGCCGATCGCGACAACCAAGCACGCGCAACACAAGCCAAAACAAACAGTCCCCAATGGACAAAACGGCAGCCTTCCAAACTGTGTTCAACTTCAAACAAATACACAGAAGGATCAACAAACATACCGTTTCTGATGGCTGTGATGCACTGCTGTCACTCGCGCGTTACACCGCTGCTGCAACTGTCAATTGTGTCTCTGATCCAAGGCGTCCGTGGAAAAGAGTCCAATGTTGCTTAGTTCGTTCACTCCAAAACATCGAGATCCAAGCGGTAAGAGCAACGTTGAATCCCGTCCATGCCGTGGTGTTTTTGGGATTGAGTTTCTGTTTACTAATTGTAGCGACTGCTCTCCAATAAAGGCCGCTAAGAGGCTTAATGGGCTCCTAGTCTGGTGTAACCTTCTGATGACCCCTAGAGGTGGGGTATCTATTCTAAATGTCTATGTCTAAGTTTATATCAGGTTACTAAAGATTCTAAGTTCACATTTGATTGGTAAGGGGATTGATTGTAGCTTAATACACTAAGATTAATGAGACCTCCAACCCACACAACAACACGTGACCACGACTTGAGAGAATAAAAGTTTTGTATTTATAAAGATATCTTCGAAACTAAGTTGCACTTGTTCTCTCAGCAATGTAGAAAAATAGAAATATCGACCCAGAATAATGAAACAAAGTGAAATAAAACTGTACCTTAGCAGCACTAAGTACTTAAAATAAATAAAATATATCCCGCATGGGACTAGAAAAAACACAAAATGATCACAGCTTAGGAATCTTAGTTCCTTCAAATATACCTTATCAACTGTATAGTCAATTTGTCAGTTTAGTCTTGGGCCCAAGAACCAAAAGAAAAACAAAACCTGAGTACTCAGAATAAAGAAAAAAAGTGTCAAAACAAAATAATCCTCAGTTCGGTTTGTTCATTTTGTTCCTACTAGGGGTGTGCACGTGTACACGTGTACACGTGTAACCGTTTAGTAAATCATAACCGTTTAGGAAAAATCAATAAACGAAAACCGTTTAGAAAAAAAAATCTTCAAATTTCAAATTGTCTTTTTTTCAAAGTTTTTAAATATGTTCTGGAGACACGTATTTATTGATTTTACATCACTAGTAGGCCTAAACTAATTGGGGATGATAAAAGCTAGTCTGCCGAATCGGTCTGTCCCTCGGCGAGTGTGTGAGTGTGTGTATCGGCGCGCGCACACACACACACACACACACACACACACGGGGAGTCGCCGTGCCGGTGCTCGACTCACAGCCACGGAAGAGTGATGAAAGATAACCTAAAGATTAAAGTTACTCGGTTGACGTGAACTAAGCTCGTAAGTAGCCCGAACTTTATAACACCTGTTCAACCTGCATGAACGTGGACATGTAGAAAGCGATAGGCTATATTAATCAGGAAATGAATGAAGCGCGATAATGACGGCGCACATGTCAGGCGAACGTGTGTGTGTGTTTGTGTTTGTGCCATGGACCTATTATAAGGTGTGTAAACGAGCGTAGTTCATTTCAACTGTGTGTTTACAGGCGAACGAACGCGTATGTGTGTGTGTGTGTGTGCGCGCGCCTACAGGACGGCAGGCGCGCGAAGACAATGACGTCACGGTTAACCGTGTACACGAAAAAAATTCCGTCGTGTACACGGTTAGACATTTTTGTAAACGTTCACACCCCTAGTTCCTACCACCGCGTGGATTTGAGTACAATGTCCATGCAACTACAGATGTCCGATGAGAGATGATGGATCCAATAACAGCGATGATGGTGGAAGCAGTAGAATCAGTCCAGTTGAAACAGTTCGTCCCTCGGAAAAAACCAGCCTGCACAAAAGTGTGCAGCGCAGTTATTAAACAGTCTGAATGCTTTTCTTTTCACTGTCCATTGCATTACACTTATCTAATAATCTTTTTAAAAGTACACAGAATAAACTTTGCAATAGCTGCAACAGCATATGAATTAAATTTATCCTTTAACTTCTATTTTTAAACATGAACCTCATTGAATGCAAATATCAACCCTTTAACTTATTTCTCCACACATGTAAATTAGCTTAACCATGTTCTAACACACTGCACATATTGCATGTAGCTAACACACTGCCACGGCCATTAACAAGGCACAAAACGGAGCAGCACGTGGAAAATAGCCTACCTTAAAAGCAGCAATACACATATTCATTTTCGATGCTAAATGTCTGAACAGTTAACACCATCGGCCGTATCCAAGTCACGTCACATACACATTATATCCTGACTGGTTTTTAAGTTTCACACACATATCTCAGGCAATTAAACACACAATTACTCATTTTAAGCAAAAACAAGGTAATGCTAAGCGGCTAACTCAATGCTTATTAGCTAACCTAGAACTGTTAACTCACCAGGATAATCGTCAATATACACTTTGAAAAGCACCCGTCCGGAGCTTCCACTCGATTTCTCCCGAACCGACCACTAGTAGTTTTCCTTATCTCTATTGTCTAAATTGCAGTTTCTCACATTAGGTAGTTTATCAATATCGTTATCTTCGTCTAATTACTTGTAGTTGCATGTGTCTCGCAGTTTCTCTGTCTGCGTCATCGGCTGTCTGCCGTTCATGCGCCTGTGATGCGTTTAGGGGGCATTGTAAACTACAGTATCTAGTGATTATTTTCTGAAAATGATGCTTTTAGGGAATTCCTGTGACTTTGGGACTACAGAAAATAACCTGGGTTACACACTCCCCCTCTAAAATACATGCGTCTCTGCATGAACATTAAAATCATCAAGTTTGCGCAAAGATGCTGTTTGGGAAAATACAGTTCCCAAGCTCTGAAAAAATGAACTTATAGCCAAAATCAAAGGTTCTCCCAACTCATCATAAGTGAGCTTACGAGGTTGGCGCCTCTCTCTACCAGAGCGTCTTAACTCAGGGGACTCTTGGTTATCAGATGCCTTATCTCCTATGTATACAACTACAGGTTCGGCTGCGACATTATCTGTGTTGTCATAAACAGGTGACATACGTGCTATGTCTGGTTCTGGGATATCAATAACAACATAGTCTGGGGCTCTAGCGTGTGAGGTAGAATGTGTAACTACACTGCCACTCTCTGAGCTATTCAGAGGACATTCTGATTGAAACTCATGTCTTGGGTTATCAGAGTGTGAGTAGTTTTGTGGCTCAAAGGGATGACTGTTTGGGTTTAACACTACTGAGGCTGGTTGAGGCTCATTGGGATCACCTCCTGTTTGCAAGAAAGGGCGTCTTGTGATAACCTCTGGCACTTGTGTGCTAAGATAGAGTTCATCCTCATCACTGTACAACTCATCCTCTTGACAATCATCTCCCTCTGTGTCTTTTGTTGCTTGTTTCCTCAGTTTCATTTTTCTTGGTTGCTCATTGTGTGAATGATTATCCTCTTTTTCTTTTACAGGAAGGAACCCACATGGCAAAAGGAGATCTCGGTGCAATGTGCGCTGTGGTCCTTCTCCTGTTTCAGGTTTAACCACATATACAGGGCTCTCTCCAATCTTTTTGACAACGACATGGATTTTCTGTTCCCACCTGTCTGCGAGTTTGTGTTTCCCTCGTATGTTCACATTCTTCACCAAGACTCTATCTCCTTCAAAGAGCTCTGCTGCTCTTACCTTCTTGTCAAACCGAGCTTTGTTCTTCTCACCCATTTTCTGGGAGTTTTTTGTAGCTAGCGAGTAGCTTTCTTGCAGGCGTTGGCGAAGGCCTTTAACATACTCTGAGTGGGTCTTGTGGTTTCCCATATCAGGGTGGATTCCAAGGACTAGATCAATTGGCAGTCTGGGCTGCCTCCCAAACATTAACTCATAAGGCGAGAAGCCTGTTGTGTCGTTTCGCGTGCAGTTATACGCGTGGACTAAGGGCTTAACAAAGTCCCTCCAATGGTACTTATCTTTCTCTTCAAGGGTCCCTAGCATACTTAAGAGTGTCCTGTTAAATCGCTCCACTGGGTTCCCACGAGGGTGATATGGGGTAGTGCGAACTTTGTCAGTTCCAATAAGTGTGCAGAGTTCTTTGATGGTTTTTGATTCGAAATCTCTGCCCTGGTCACTGAGCAAGCGACTGGGAAATCCATAATGGACAATGAAATGTTCCCACAGGGCTTTCGCAATGGTTCTTGCTTTTTGATCTTTCGTTGGCACTGCAACAGCAAACTTTGTGAAATGATCTGTCATAACTAATATGTTTCTCGTATCTCTGTTGTCTGGCTCAAGAGATAGATAGTCTATAGAGATGAGTTCAAGGGGGTAAGTAACTGAGATGTTTTGCAAAGGTGCAGCTTTTTGGGGCATAGCTTTTCTCCTGAAACATCGTTCACACTTTTTGCATTTTTCCTCAATGGCTCTGGCCATTCCTGGCCAGTAGAATCTGGCACGGGCAAGGTGTAGTGCACGCTCTGAACCAAGGTGACCAACATCATTGTGTACACCATGAAGTGCTCTTTCTCTTAACTGTTCAGGTAAGACCAATTGATAGACAAGGTTTTCTCTGTCCATCCACTTCCTGTGTAGTACACCATCTCTGAGTTCAAGCCTTTTCCATTCCCTAAGGAGGAGTTTGACATCTGAATGCTCAAGGTTTGTCTCTCTGAAGCTGGGCTTTATCGCTCTCTCCATAAAGTTGATGACACGTGAGATACATGGATCTGCTTTTTGAAGGTTGCGCCAGTCAGTGTCTGTCATAGAAGGCAAGGTGTCTTCACCGAAGATGTCGGATATCAATGAGGGGTTGACGGCTAGAGACTCGGCAACAACATATTGCTCTGGCTGGTGTTCACCTTTAAATGTCACCAGGTGACGTTGACATAAGGCAGAGAACACTTCCTGGCCCATGTTTCCTCTTGGGTCCATGAGACGTCTTTTCATATCCTCAATCCTTTCTCTTTCCTTGACAAAATCCTCATCCTCACGAGGTGGGCTTTGAGGCCGACGGGATAACCCATCTGCATCGCCGTTGGCATGACCTGCTCTATACTTGATGGAGAACTGGTAAGTAGAGAGAGCGGCTAACCAGCGGTGTCCGGCTGCATCTAGCTTGGCTGAGGTTAACACGTACGTGAGGGGATTATTGTCGGTAAGTACAGTAAAATTTGTCCCATAAAGGTAGTCATTAAACTTCTCACAAACAGCCCACTTAAGAGCTAAGAACTCAAGTTTGTGAGTGGGGTAGTTTTGTTCGCTCTTGGAAAGACCTCGACTAGCATAAGCCACAGCTCTGAGCTTCCCCTCCTGCTCTTGATAGAGGGCTGCCCCTAGACCTTCTCGACAAGCATCGGTATGTAAGACATACGGTAGTTGTGGGTCTGCAAAGGCAAGGATGGGTGCAGAGGTCAATTTGTCGATAAGAGTTCGAAAAGCATTTTCACACTCGGGAGTCCACTCCTCTCCGAGTGGTGCGTTTGGGCTCACATGAGGTTTGGAGTAGTCTCTCTTGTACACTTTGCCTCTTTTCTTTGGTGCACAGTAGCCTGCTGTCAGGCTGTTGAGGGGTTTGGCTATTTTGGAGTAACCCTCGACAAAACGTCGATAGTATCCAGCGAAGCCTAGAAAACATTTCAACTCCTTCCTTGTTGAAGGGCGGGGCCAATCTCTTAAGGTGGATACCTTTGCAGGGTCAGTATGGACTCCCTGAGCATCGACTACATGACCCAGGTATTTCACAGAAGTCTTAAAGAAGTGACACTTTTCTGGAGACAGCTTTAAGCCGTAGTCTTTGAGGCGATTCAGTACCTTCATGAGCCGTGCTTCATGTTCTTCCAATGTGTCTGAGAACACTATCAAATCGTCTAGGAACACAAGCACCTCATTAAGGTGGAGGTCACCGACACACTTCTCCATAAGGCGCTGGAAGGTGCTTGGAGCATTTGTGACACCCTGTGGCATGCGATTGAATTCAAAGAAGCCCAGGGGACAAACAAAAGCAGTTTTAGGCTTATCTTCCTCAGCCATGCCAACCTGATAATAACCGGATTTGAGATCCATGACGGAAAACCATTTGGCTCCACTGAGGGCTGCAAATGTTTCTTCAATGTTCGGAAGGGCATATGCATCCCTGATGGTTCGTGCATTTAACTTTCTGTAGTCTATGCATAGCCTGATCGAACCATTCTTTTTACGCACTAAGACTATTGGTGATGCAAAGGGGCTCTCTGACTCTTGAATGATTCCTGCATCAAGCAGTTCTTTGAGGTGTTGCTTGACTGCCTCTCTGTCACTGGGATGAATAGGTCTCGGCCTCTCCTTAAAAGGAGTCTCATCAGACAGCCTGATGCGATGCTTTACAGCAGTGGTGTGACCGTATGACAAGTCATCTACTGCAAAGACTTCTGAAATGGAGTTAAGCTTAGTGGTGATGCGCTCTTTCCATTGTTCAGATAGCGGTGAGTCATCAAGGTTGAGGTTGAGGTTTTCAGTGAAGGGCCTGTCCTGACAAGGTGCATTTTGTTTAGGTCCAAGTTGGGTGATGTGCTGGGCTGCACATAACTGAGCAACAATGGATTTCGGCTGCAGTGTGACATTGTGTTCACTTAGGTTACGCAGCACAACAGTGACCTTGTTTCTGGAATTAAAGGGAATGTCAATCAAAGACGCTTCAACGAAAACGCCACCTGGTAGCGCATGTTGTTCATGTGGTTCAAGCACAAATGCTGTATTCTGACAGTGTTTTCTCAGTCTGACATCACCCATGATGCAGCACTTTTGTTTTGCAAGAATGGTGATGGGATCGTTTCCATGCAGCTTGACGGGATATGCATGGTTGTCTGTCTCATGTGTGCGAGCAATGTGCTGGAAGATCACTGCAAGGTCTTTGGAGCAAAGTTTCTGGATGAACCCTGAGCCATCTTGTTCAAGTGAATTATCATAAAGTCTGAATAACACATTAGTCCCAATCAAAAGTGGGGTTCCACTGTTAAATGGACAGTCTGGGACTATAAGCGCTAAGACCTCAAGCTCCTCTTCCCTGCCAGTGATGGGTTTGGGAAAATTGATGCGAGCTTCTATGTAGCCAAGATAGGGGACATTCTGTCCACCAGCTCCTTCGATTTCAAGAAGAGCAGTAATAGGACGAATGGGTAGGTGAGACAGGTTGTTTCTATAGAAACATTCGGAAACTGTGGTTACTTGTGAACCAGAGTCCATGATTGACTCACAAGTTACTCCCTCAAGAGAGACTGAAGCTTCACAACGGGGACCAACAAGTCCTGAAGGTAAGAGTTGCTCTGTACTGTCAGCCTCCATTGTCTGTGTCATTACTTTTCTTTGTGCTTTAGCACTGTGAATCAAGCTCTTGGGACGGGGGTTATGTGCTGTCGCAGCTCGTGGTTGTCCCATGGCAGGAGCTGCTTTTAGTTTAAATCAAAGGGCGAAGCAGTCTGACGAGCGAAAAACTTGTCACGTGCCTCTCTTAGTTCTGCATTTTTGCTGCGGACTAATGTCTGGTTTGGTTCATTTGAACAATGAGCAGCAATGTGGTTGTCTTGTCCACACTTAAAACAGAACCACGCTCTTGGCATTCCAGGAACTTTAACTGGTCTCCTGTTATTTTCGCTAATTGCGAGACACTCCTTTCTCTTGGTGCTCTCACTCTCTTTTTGACTCTGGGATAGCTTCTCAACTTGTTTTGTTAGCTCAGCTATTTTACATTCAAGCTTAAAAGTTTCATCTTGTTTTGGTTTTGGCGCTGGGAGGGGCCTGTTATCATGAATGAGGTTGTGTGAGCCTTTGCTCAACTTCTCTACCTGTTCAGTTAGCTCATTCATTTTCTTTTCAAGCTTTGATGCTTCGGTTTCTTTTGGGGTGGGGGCAGGACCACTATCATAGGACGGAATGTCGAAGATGTGATGGGCATGTGCGATAGCTTTAGAAGCACCTAGATGTTTTTTCATTCTGTCTAGCTTTGCTGAACGGCGATCTTCCTCGGCTCTCAACATGAGGAGAAATTCACGGAATGATGGGGGGTTGCTCTTTTTGGGCTCTAGCTGTAGACCTATGATGATGCTCTGATCCCAACAGCCCCGGCAGAACTGTCTGAGTAAGTGTTCGTTTGAATTTTCAACTGAGGCTCCCCCTCTAGAAATAGTTTTTGTGAGGAGGGTGTGGAGCCGGTTAAGAAATGCGGAGGGTTTCTCCCCATTGTTCTGGTTTGAGCTGAGAAAGGCTGCAAAGAGCTCCTCTCCATCCTCCACAACACCGAAGGCAGATTCAAGCTGAGTGACATAAGCACTGGGAGGTGAGGAGATTCCAAGGGGTTTCACTACATCAGTAGCTGGATTCAGCAGGCTTTCAAGAATTTTCCTTACCTTGTGTGTATCACTAAAGGAAGGATCTTCAAGAAGAAGGTCAACCTGGGTGCGCCAGGTGTCATAGTCAACCTCACCATTAGGCTTTGGCATGCGACCAGAGAAGATGCGCAGACGGACAGGCATGTATGATGAAGTTCTTGAGTCATTTCGGATGACATGCTCCACAATCACTTTTTGGATCTGAGGGGGGTTAATGATACTCTCATCAATGTGAACTGGGCTCACTGGCACACTAGCAGATACCTTAGGAACATATATGGGTTCTGCAGGTTGTCTTTGGTTATCATTGTCAGATGTGTTATCATTTTGAGTTCTATCTTGGTTCTCTTGTAACTCGCTTGTGAGTACACTTAAGAAGCCTGTTTTGCTACTACCTGCGACTAGCTTTAGTTCACTCAGGTATCGGAGGGCTATCTCCCTGCCCATCTCTTCTTGACAGACATCTCTAATGGTTCTCACAGACCATTTTAGGGAAGGATCTTTGGGGCTTGGTAAGGTGCCTAAGGTAATGGGGTCTATTCTAGAGATGGACCGGTCAGACAAATACTCTATCAGGGCTCTACCCTTTGGATGTTCTAGCTCATCAGGGATCCGGACAATTTTTGAGACTTTCCCATTTACTTCAAAAACATGAGCTATCTCTTCATCTGAGTAATCTCCCTCAATGCCTGTTACTAAGAGGGAGCTCTGACCCTGAACGTCAAACTGGTTACAAATATCCATAACTAACTCGGTGCAACAAATTATTAGTGTGTAGCGTGGGATGGAAGGTCAGGTTGCTACTTAAAACCAATCTCCTGGCTAGCTCGCCACTTTGTGTAACCTTCTGATGACCCCTAGAGGTGGGGTATCTATTCTAAATGTCTATGTCTAAGTTTATATCAGGTTACTAAAGATTCTAAGTTCACATTTGATTGGTAAGGGGATTGATTGTAGCTTAATACACTAAGATTAATGAGACCTCCAACCCACACAACAACACGTGACCACGACTTGAGAGAATAAAAGTTTTGTATTTATAAAGATATCTTCGAAACTAAGTTGCACTTGTTCTCTCAGCAATGTAGAAAAATAGAAATATCGACCCAGAATAATGAAACAAAGTGAAATAAAACTGTACCTTAGCAGCACTAAGTACTTAAAATAAATAAAATATATCCCGCATGGGACTAGAAAAAACACAAAATGATCACAGCTTAGGAATCTTAGTTCCTTCAAATATACCTTATCAACTGTATAGTCAATTTGTCAGTTTAGTCTTGGGCCCAAGAACCAAAAGAAAAACAAAACCTGAGTACTCAGAATAAAGAAAAAAAGTGTCAAAACAAAATAATCCTCAGTTCGGTTTGTTCATTTTGTTCCTACCACCGCGTGGATTTGAGTACAATGTCCATGCAACTACAGATGTCCGATGAGAGATGATGGATCCAATAACAGCGATGATGGTGGAAGCAGTAGAATCAGTCCAGTTGAAACAGTTCGTCCCTCGGAAAAAACCAGCCTGCACAAAAGTGTGCAGCGCAGTTATTAAACAGTCTGAATGCTTTTCTTTTCACTGTCCATTGCATTACACTTATCTAATAATCTTTTTAAAAGTACACAGAATAAACTTTGCAATAGCTGCAACAGCATATGAATTAAATTTATCCTTTAACTTCTATTTTTAAACATGAACCTCATTGAATGCAAATATCAACCCTTTAACTTATTTCTCCACACATGTAAATTAGCTTAACCATGTTCTAACACACTGCACATATTGCATGTAGCTAACACACTGCCACGGCCATTAACAAGGCACAAAACGGAGCAGCACGTGGAAAATAGCCTACCTTAAAAGCAGCAATACACATATTCATTTTCGATGCTAAATGTCTGAACAGTTAACACCATCGGCCGTATCCAAGTCACGTCACATACACATTATATCCTGACTGGTTTTTAAGTTTCACACACATATCTCAGGCAATTAAACACACAATTACTCATTTTAAGCAAAAACAAGGTAATGCTAAGCGGCTAACTCAATGCTTATTAGCTAACCTAGAACTGTTAACTCACCAGGATAATCGTCAATATACACTTTGAAAAGCACCCGTCCGGAGCTTCCACTCGATTTCTCCCGAACCGACCACTAGTAGTTTTCCTTATCTCTATTGTCTAAATTGCAGTTTCTCACATTAGGTAGTTTATCAATATCGTTATCTTCGTCTAATTACTTGTAGTTGCATGTGTCTCGCAGTTTCTCTGTCTGCGTCATCGGCTGTCTGCCGTTCATGCGCCTGTGATGCGTTTAGGGGGCATTGTAAACTACAGTATCTAGTGATTATTTTCTGAAAATGATGCTTTTAGGGAATTCCTGTGACTTTGGGACTACAGAAAATAACCTGGGTTACACTGGCATGACCACTTCCGCCAGCGTCTATTCGCTTGCGTCGAAAAGCAACGCAGCCCCCGGTTGCTGGCTTTCCCCTATTGTGATCCCCCTCAAATTCGGAAACAATTCGCTCAGTCAACCCGTGTGCTTATGTGCAGCGCTCTCTCTCTCACACACACACACACACACACACACACACACACACACACACACACAGGGTGTGAGAAGTCACATTACTGTAGACAGATATAAAGTGTGGCGATACTTCGGGATAATAATATTGGCGGCGGCGGTCCGGGATGCATCCTAGCTTAGCCTAGCTGTCCAACTTCATTGTACAACTACCCCCGGGCAGAAATACCCTCATAAACTCTGGAAAATGAAGCGTGGGGGTTTGAATTGAGCACCGGACCTTATAACCAGCTAGATTAAGATCCGCCGTTCCCTTTCTTTGGTGAATTAGGGACTATGCAGCGGTGTTTTAGCGACGGGGAAAGATTCCAACGGCTTCCACTATCACCTAGCAACTCTTACAGCTACTTGCTGCAGTTGGTGTAGCGCTCACAACGTCAAAACCCTGTTCTGCCTGTAAACAGACGGACTACGGCTCTGACTACAGCGATAGGAGGTGGTGACATAAGTTCTCGAATGCTAAAAATTCTACTCGACCGCCGTAGCCGTCCTCTCAACCGCCGATGATAATGTTACCAGAGATAACACTACGTGGGTGGCTAGTTAACTCCGGTTAAGTTATCCCGTGAGCTCCTCGGGGGCTAAAGTGTATGGTGTCTTGACATGCTGGTTAGAAAGCAACACACTATGTATATTCCTTTTGTCTTTAATAGTTTTTGTGTGGCGTTTGCGGGTTTAGCCATTTCTCTGACAGTCTCTGGACGTAAAGACGTTCCATCAAAATAAGTCCCCCCCCCGGACGACGCTGAAGTTGGCAGCAGATTCGCAGCAGCCGATTCGGCAGTTAAGGAAAAGTTAAGGGATTCTTAAGGAGCGGCGAAGTGACTGATTCTCCGTTGTTTAACCCCCTAAATCGCCGCAGTAAAGCCACATTAATTAGTCTAGATTATCTAAGAGAGTCTAACCATTCTTTAAAAACTGTTTAAAATTGATTTAACCTTTATTAAGTTTGTTTAAAAGAAAGAGAGGGGAGATTTCACTGCTTTTTTTGCATCTGGACCACATTAGAACTGGTCCTGATTGAAAACCACTGCACCCAGACTCTTCAAATCTGGACTAGAATATCGCAGTGAGGCTATAGATTATAGAAAACATAGTTTCTGATTTGTGAAACCTTTTTTCTATTTGTGAAAATGCAATAAAGATACATTTCAAGGTTTTTTTGGGGTCCAGACCGCATTAGAACTGGTCCTGATTGAAAACCACTGCACCTAGACTCTTAAAATCTGGACTAGAATATCACAGAGAGGCTATACTTTGTAGGAAACATAGTTTCTGATTTGTGAAACTTTTATTCTATTTGTGAAAATGCAATAAAGATACATTTCAAGGTTTTTTTGGGGTCCAGACTGCATTAGAACTGGTCCTGATTAAAAACCACTGCACCTAGACTTTTCAAATCTGGACTAGATTATCACAGAGAGGCTACACATTATAGAAAACATAGTTTTTGATTTATGAAACATTTATTTTATTTGTGAAAATGCAAAGAATGCACATTTTAATGTTTTTTTTTGGGTACAGACCGCATTAGAACTGGTCCTGATTGAAAACCACTGCACCTAGCCTCTACAAATCTGGACTAGATTATCACAGTGAGGCTATAGATTATAGAAAACATAGTTTCTGATTTGTGAAACTTTTTTTCTATTTGTGAAAATGCAAAGAATGCACATTTTAATGGTTTTTAGGGGTCCAGACCGCATTAGAACTGGTCCTGATTGAAAACCACTGCACCTAGACTCTTCAAATCTGGACTAGAATATCGCAGTGAGGCTATAGATTATAGAAAAAATAGTTTCTGATTTGTGAAACCTTTTTTCTATTTGTGAAAATGAAATAAAGGCACATGTCAACGCTTTTTTGAGGTCCAGACCGCATTAGATCTGGTCCTGATTGAAAACCACTGCACCTAGACTCTTCAAAGCTGGACTAGAATATCACAGAGAGGCTATACTTTGTAGAAAACATAGTTTCTGATTTGTGAAACCTTTTTTCTATTTGTGAAAATGCAATAAAGATACATTTCAAGGTTTTTTTGGGGTCCAGACCGCATTAGAACTGGTCCTGATTGAAAACCACTCTCTGTGATATTCTAGTCCAGATTTGAAGAGTCTAGGTGCAGTGGTTTTCAATCAGAACCAGTTCTAATGCGGTCTGGACCCCAAAAAAACCTTGAAATGTATCTTTATTGCATTTTCACAAATAGAAAAAAGGTTTCACAAATCAGAAACTATGTTTTCTATAATCTATAGCCTCACTGCGATATTCTAGTCCAGATTTGAAGAGTCTAGGTGCAGTGGTTTTCAATCAGGACCAGTTCTAATGTGGTCTAGACCCCAAAAAAGCGTTGACATGTGCATTTATTGCATTTTCACAAATAGAATAAAAGTTTCACAAATCAGAAACTATGTTTTCTATAATCTATAGCCTCACTGCGATATTCTAGTCCAGATTTGAAGAGTCTAGGTGCAGTGGTTTTCAATCAGGACCAGTTCTAATGTGGTATAGACCCCAAAAAAGCGTTGACATGTGCATTTATTGCATTTTCACAAATAGAATAAAAGTTTCACAAATCAGAAACTATGTTTCCTACAAAGTATAGCCTCTCTGTGATATTCTAGTCCAGATTTGAAGAGTCTAGGTGCAGTGGTTTTCAATCAGGACCAGTTCTAATGTGGTCTAGACCCCAAAAAAGCGTTGACATGTGCATTTATTGCATTTTCACAAATGGAATAAAAGTTTCACAAATCAGAAACTATGTTTCCTACAAAGTATAGCCTCTCTGTGATATTCTAGTCCAGATTTGAAGAGTCTAGGTGCAGTGGTTTTCAATCAGGACCAGTTCTAATGCGGCCGGGACACCTAAAAACCATTAAAATGTGCATTCTTTGCATTTTCACAAATAGAATAAAAGTTTCACAAATCAGAAACTATGTTTTCTATAATCTATAGCCTCACTGTGATATTCTAGTCCAGATTTGAAGAGTGTAGGTGCAGTGGTTTTCAATCAGGACCAGTTCTAATGCGGTCTGGACCCCAAAAAAAACTTGAAATGTATCTTTATTGCATTTTCACAAATAGAAAAAAGGTTTCACAAATCAGAAACTATGTTTTCTATAATCTATAGCCTCACTGCGATATTCTAGTCCAGATTTGAAGAGTGTAGGTGCAGTGGTTTTCAATCAGGACCAGTTCTAATGCGGTCTGGACCCCAAAAAAAACTTGAAATGTATCTTTATTGCATTTTCACAAATAGAAAAAAGGTTTCACAAATCAGAAACTATGTTTTCTATAATCTATAGCCTCACTGCGATATTCTAGTCCAGATTTGAAGAGTCTAGGTGCAGTGGTTTTCAATCAGGACCAGTTCTAATGTGGTCTAGACCCCAAAAAAGCATTGACATGTGCATTTATTGCATTTTCACAAATAGAATAAAAGTTTCACAAATCAGAAACTATGTTTCCTACAAAGTATAGCCTCTCTGTGATATTCTAGTCCAGATTTGAAGAGTCTAGGTGCAGTGGTTTTCAATCAGGACCAGTTCTAATGTGGTCTAGACCCCAAAAAAGCGTTGACATGTGCATTTATTGCATTTTCACAAATAGAATAAAAGTTTCACAAATCAGAAACTATGTTTCCTACAAAGTATAGCCTCTCTGTGATATTCTAGTCCAGATTTGAAGAGTCTAGGTGCAGTGGTTTTCAATCAGGACCAGTTCTAATGCGGTCTGGGCCCCTAAAAGGCATTAACATGTGCATTATTTGCATTTTCACAAATAGAATAAATGTTTCACAAATCAGAAACTATGTTTCCTACAAAGTATAGCCTCTCTGTGATATTCTAGTCCAGATTTGAAGAGTCTAGGTGCAGTGGTTTTCAATCAGGACCAGTTCTAATGCGGTCTGGACCCCAAAAAAACCTTGATATGTATCTTTATTGCATTTTCACAAATAGAAAAAAGGTTTCACAAATCAGAAACTATGTTTTCTATAATGTATAGCCTCTCTGTGATATTCTAGTCCAGATTTGAAGAGTCTAGGTGCAGTGGTTTTCAATCAGGACCAGTTCTAATGCGGCCTGGATGCCTAAAAACCATTAAAATGTGCATTCTTTGCATTTTCACAAATAGAATAAAAGTTTCACAAATCAGAAACTATGTTTTCTATAATCTATAGCCTCACTGTGATATTGTAGTCCAGATTTGAAGAGTCTAGGTGCAGTGGTTTTCAATCAGGACCAGTTCTAATGCGGTCTGGACCCCAAAAAAACCATGAAATGTATCTTTATTGCATTTTCACAAATAGAAAAAAGGTTTCACAAATCAGAAACTATGTTTTCTATAATCTATAGCCTCACTGCGATATTCTAGTCCAGATTTGAAGAGTCTAGGTGCAGTGGTTTTCAATCAGGACCAGTTCTAATGCGGCCTAGACCCCTAAAAACCATCAAAATGTGCATTCTTTGCATTTTCACAAATAGAAAAAAAGATTCACAAATCAGAAACTATGTTTTATATAATGTATAGCCTCTCTGTGATATTCTAGTCCAGATTTGAAGAGTCTAGGTGCAGTGGTTTTTAATCAGGACCAGTTCTAATGCGGTCTGGACCCCAAAAAAACCTTGAAATGTATCTTTATTGCATTTTCACAAATAGAATAAAAGTTTCACAAATCAGAAACTATGTTTCCTACAAAGTATAGCCTCTCTGTGATATTCTAGTCCAGATTTGAAGAGTCTAGGTGCAGTGGTTTTTAATCAGGACCAGTTCTAATGCGGTCTGGACCCCAAAAAAACCTTGAAATGTATCTTTATTGCATTTTCACAAATAAAATAAATGTTTCATAAATCAAAAACTATGTTTTCTATAATGTGTAGCCTCTCTGTGATAATCTAGTCCAGATTTGAAAAGTCTAGGTGCAGTGGTTTTTAATCAGGACCAGTTCTAATGCAGTCTGGACCCCAAAAAAACCTTGAAATGTATCTTTATTGCATTTTCACAAATAGAATAAAAGTTTCACAAATCAGAAACTATGTTTCCTACAAAGTATAGCCTCTCTGTGATATTCTAGTCCAGATTTTAAGAGTCTAGGTGCAGTGGTTTTCAATCAGGACCAGTTCTAATGCGGTCTGGACCCCAAAAAAACCTTGAAATGTATCTTTATTGCATTTTCACAAATAGAAAAAAGGTTTCACAAATCAGAAACTATGTTTTCTATAATCTATAGCCTCACTGCGATATTCTAGTCCAGATTTGAAGAGTCTGGGTGCAGTGGTTTTCAATCAGGACCAGTTCTAATGTGGTCCAGATGCAAAAAAAGCAGTGAAATCTCCCCTCTCTTTCTTTTAAACAAACTTAATAAAGGTTAAATCAATTTTAAACAGTTTTTAAAGAATGGTTAGACTCTCTTAGATAATCTAGACTAATTAATGTGGCTTTACTGCGGCGATTTAGGGGGTTAAACAACGGAGAATCAGTCACTTCGCCGCTCCTTAAGAATCCCTTAACTTTTCCTTAACTGCCGAATCGGCTGCTGCGAATCAGCTGCCAACTTCAGCGTCGTCCCCCCCGGCACTATTTTGCAGGACACCGCTGCTGCTTCCCGGGGTTAGCCCCGCCCTAGATGATTGTGATTGGTTTAAACAAATACAAACAGGCTAGCCCAGTTTCCCCGGTTTCCCCACCCGAATAGACGGCTCTAAACAGAGTGCTTCCAGACCCTACTACTTGCTGTAGTTTGGTCTGGCTTTGCGAGACTAATGGGCTCCAGGCAGTTACGCGTCCAAACAAATCTCCAACTCCGGTGATGGGTATAGTTTAAAGAGTTTAATAAATGAAAGGCAGAATTACAACGGATGAATGAGAACATGTAGATGGTGTTGAAAATAAACAAATAAAATATATACTGCTGTAATTGAAGGTTATTTGACGTTGTTGACGATAAGTTGACGGTAAACAGAAAATAAAACAGGTGCGCCACTAACCCCCTTTGTATCCTAACCCTCGCCCGCCACAAGTGCCCCGGTATATAAACCACACCCACACCCACATGTGTCAATCAAAACGGAAGTGTATAACTTTTCAAAATAAACAATTTTGGCCCCTACAGTGCATTTATAAGATCTAGAGCCAAGTGGTTGGAGGATGGGGAAACCAACTCCAGTTATTTTTTTGCTCTTGAAAAAAGAAATGGCAAGAGAAAATCCCTGCAGACTCTTGATATTAACGGAAATCACTGTACAGATTCAAAAGAGATCTCCAACTTTGTCTCCTCATTCTACAGTAAGCTTTACACATCCGAATTCAATAACCTCTTATGTGAGACTTACATTTCTAAATTAAAGGAGGTTGTTCCCGCTGTCGAGGAGGACCTTAAAATACTTTGTGACTCAAAGGTTACAATACATGAAATTAAAACAGCTCTTTTTTCAATGAAAAAAGAAAAATCACCAGGTATTGATGGTCTTTCTGTTGAATTTTATTTCCATTTTTGGGACATTATTCAAAAGCCTTTATTTTGCATGTATGAGGAGTGTATCAGTCAGAGAGAAATGAGTACAACTATGAAACAAGGTATTATCTCATACCAAAGCCAGATAAAGACATTTTATTAATAGACTATTGGCGACCCATTACTTTGTTAACAATCGATTATAAGATATTGTCTTTAGCCTTTGCAAACAGATTAAAGACAGGACTTGATAATATTGTGGCTGAAACTCAGTCAGGCTTTATGAAGGGTAGACATATTAGTAACAATATTAGACTTGTATTAGACCTACTTGACTATGCAGACGAAGTACATTCAAAAGCTTTCATTCTATTTTTAGATTTTTATAAAGCCTTTGACACCATTGAACATGGCTTTCTTATAGAATGTCTCAAGCTCTTTGGTTTTGGGACAACATTTGTAGAAATAATTGATATGTTTTAAGGAATTAATAGTTCTGTTATATTAAACTTCAGCACATCTCAAAGATTTGATATAAAGCGAGGTGTTAGACAAGGTTGCCCTATTTCGCCCTTTTTATTTATTTTAGTTGTTGAGCTGTTATCTATAAATATTGCCCAAAATCCAGACCTTAAAGGCATATCTATATTTGAGAGAAATAAGAATTTCGCAACTGGCGGATGATACAACCCTTTTCCTCAGAGATAGAGATCAATTACCAAAGGCTATTGAACTAGTTGAACAGTTTTCTTCAGCCTCAGGCTTAAAGCTTAATATATCTAAATGTGAATTATTGCCTTTGCATGATTGTGATGAAACATCAATAGACAACATTCCTATAAAGAATGTGGTGAAATATTTAGGTATTCATATGACAAGAAATCTTTTAGTTAGACAACATTTGAACTTTAACGAGAATTAAGAAGAAATTAAGAAAACTAGAAATATGTTCAATCTCTGGCTTCAAAGGGACTTAACATTGTAACAGAGTACTGTTATCTAAAGCTGAGGGGCTGTCTCGTTTTGTTTATCCGTCACTTTCTCTTTTTGTTAATGACTCCACAGCCAATGTCATCCATAAGTTATTCCTTGATTTTATTTGGAAAAATAAACCCCACAAACTTAAAAAAGCAGTGTTATCTAACAGTAGAGCCGACGGAGGTCTTGAAGTTTTAAATTTCATCGATACTGTTAATACTTTTAAAGTTAACTGGCTTAAAAGATGCTTAGCTAACCCAAATTCTTTATGGTTTTTCATCCCTAACCACATTTTTGATAAAATTGGTGGTCTCTCTTTTGTTTTGATATGTAATAATTACGCACCAAACAGACTTCCTGTTGCATTGTCTAAGTTTCATCAGCAGTCTCTTCTTGCCTGGAAGTTATGCTACATCCACAACTTTTCTCCTCACAGAACTTTCCTATGGAATAATGATAACATAACTATTAAAAATACTTCCCTCTTTTACCCAAAGTGGTTCGAAAGAAATATTGTAAATATTTTGTCTTTATTTGATGAACATGGCTCAATAATATCATATGAGAACTTTATAACAAAGCACAATTTTCCTATTCCCTTCAAGGAATTCAATGCCGTAACTAAGGCTATTCCTTCAGGTTTGTCTCATCTGATTAAGAGTCATGTTTGTTTTAATGAAGTACATACTTCCTATGATCTTCCTACATTGTCTTTGAATGGCATGGAATTAAAATATAAAAAATGTAATAATAGATTCATTCGTCAAATATTGCAAAGTAAAAACTAAATTATTCCAAGAGGAAAATTCTACTGGAATTCGCATTTGGAAAACATAAATTGGAAAAAGACGTGGCTTTTACCTCATCAATTTTGTATTTCCAACAAGCTAAAATAAATTAATTTTTAAAATTTTACATAAAATCTATCCAGTCAATTCTATAATATCTAAATATATGGATGTTGATAGCTCCTGCTCCTTTAGTGGACTCGCTGATGAAACATTTGCCCACCTTTTTTTTTAATGTGAATTTACGAAGAAATTTTGGTCTGATTTAAGTTGTTTCATTTTCCGTCCACTCATGGTTATTCATGATTTTATTCTTAAAGATGTGATATGTTACTTTGACGATGGTAAAGATAAGTCCCTTATTCATATGGTTAATTTTTTTATTTTACTTGGGATTTTTTTTGTTCACAAACAAAGATTCTAAGAATCTCATCCCTCTTTCCAGGCTTTTTTCGTAGAGTTTAAATCACTTTTGAAGTCCCTTTCCCTGTTAAAAAAATAAAAAAGCTCTAGATTTATTGATTGTTATCAAAATATATTTCATGAATCTCCTTGACAGCAGGTCAAATCTTCTAATGAATTCATACCTCTTTAGCTAGAATTATTCTTTATACTTCGACAAATGTTTATTAATGTATTTTTTCATCCATCTTTTATTTATTTTGTATATTTATTTATATAATTAATATGACAATTAATGTATTTAGTATGTATGTGTATGTTTATTGTATGTAAAATATTGTGTTGCTCTCTGAGATTGTATTGCATAATTGTTTTGTTTAATGTAATTGCATAATTGTTCAAGAAAAAAAAGAAAAAAAAAAAGAGCTGCTGCTGCTCACCGCCGGACTGCTACGGTGACAGGAAAATAAAATCTGCTTAGCATGTCATTGTCTGTGTTTAAAGCTATAGTGCTTAACCTTTTCATATACGAATGTCGGTTACATTCTGCCATCACCAAAGGAATTCACACAAAGTTGATCAACCCTATCAGGTCCACAGTTGATTCTGCTTGGTAAAAACTGGATGTGCAGCAGAAGGTAGCCTACAAAATTCATCTGCAGCAGAAGGTACAAAATCCATATGATCACTGAAACTGAATGCTCGCTGACAGTGTTGTTTTAGCCTAATTATTCAGAATTCCTCATGGGGGCGACATAAGTTAGGCACTACAGCTTTAAATCACAAATTGAGATGTCAAATTGTTTTCAGGTTACTAATTTAGTCTATTTCAAACTTTTTTGATTAAGATTTACTTACCAATTAATTGAACAATGTGGGAGTCCCATTAGCCTAACACTTCATGAGATGAGTGTATCCACATCATTTTATCATTTGACTTTATTGAATATAATTAGTTTATTACCACTGAGTTGGTTGAATAATCCTAGAAGAAGTATTACAATTGTTTATTTAACTGTTAATAACCAACATACATTGTTAGAAGAAAATGTTGCTAAACAAATAATGATTAAGTATCACAATATCTTTATTTATATTAGCACCTTTCCATACAAAGTTACAAAGGGTAAACAAATAAAATAAAATAAAACATATCATATACAACTGTAGACTGTATATTGAACAAGATAAAATAAATTAAATATATATAACAAATACCATGCATTTATTATAAGATCATGCCCCAACTCAATGCAGAGTTGACTTAATGGCAGAAATGTGTCATTCATCACTTTCCAAAATATCTATTTATGCCTTTTAGGCGTGCAGTCAAATAATGTATCTAAACATCTACAAAATATTCTCTACACAAAACATCTAGGCTGCAGTATGCTACATAGTGATAAAAATAGATTAAAAACAAACAGGCCCTTAGCACATCGTGTTATGCACATGATAGGCCTATGGATTTTTCTTTAGAATAAACTAGAAAGTTACACACTACTTCTACTACTGGCCTACTTTGGTATAATCTATTGTGGCTTATTCTCATACAACATGAACAGATCGTTCAAAGCTGTAATTTCTGAGGCTCAGAAATATGAAATTTATTGTTAAAATAATTATTTGTATTTATTGTTGTTATTTACAATATATCTATGGCAGTTTGAGCAACGTACGCATTGCTTTATAAAATACCCCATTTAAGTGACTGTGAGATGTGTTTAATGCAATGTGTAATTGATAGAACAATGAGGAAATCTTCAAAGTGCAGTATGTGAGTACATTTGTTGGCGACAACAAAACTTAAAGTTGACTCATAATGGTAACAGGTTTGTCTGTATTTATGCGCAACACTATATTTTGTCTGAAAAACACCTTTATTCATTTTGTAAAACATATTATTGAGGAGCAAACAAAGACCTTTTTAACTGAGGAAAATGAAAAATCAAAAATAAATTGTAGTTTGCCCTATTATTCTTTTTTCTTGAACACCTGAATGCAAACTATATCCTCACACGTCAGCTCCTGAGGGAAGAAAATTCAGTCTGTTAATATTAATTTCTAGAAGGATCATGGCAAAAACTGTATTCCCAATACAGAACATTGTGGTCCGAAGAAAACTCACTGTTATACAACACACTTCCTGTGATCTGATCAGACAGATTCTTTTAACCCACCAGGTAAAGTTGGTCTCCTTCTGTCCAGTGTTTCCAGCCACGGTTTGCTTTCTCTCCTTTCTGAGTGCACACCAGCTTATCCCCCTCCCAGGTCACCAGACACTACAAGACAACAAATATTCATTCATAAACAATTAACTTAAAGGTGCTGTGAGCGAAATGCTTCTTTTAGCTAACTTCCTGTCAGTGACTGCAGTTAGCAGTCCCCTCGCTCGTCCCTACGTCACCACATTAACGCACTGTGGTCTTCAAGCAGCGAGTTATCTAGCATCATCTCAGATCCGTAAGTGTGATAAAACATGAAAAAATATATCAAAACAGACATTGGGAAGGATTTTTAACTGCTCTGCTATTGTAGAAGCATAAACATTCACCCATCTGTTGCTCTGCGCGTGCACCGGCAGTGTGACGCTCTTCTGATTGGATATTACTTGTGGGATCCCAGAAAAGTTTATTTACCGATTACATGCAGAGCGGGTGACTGAGAAATCGGAGATATGAAAAGTGCACACTATTTAAGTGATCACTGTATGAATATAGAGCAATTTAACACATATATAAACATAAATAAATTGCTCACTTCACCTTTAAAGGTGAAGTCAGCCTTTTTGGAGATTGCTTATTGTCAAAATCACTGTTTGTGAAAATCAGTGAACATCTCCTCATGATCTGCTACTAAAAAAAGATCCAGTGTAAATAAACAGCCTAGGCTCTGTAAATGGTCATGCACAAAAAAGGGTGTGTTAACAAAGGGGCCCAGCGTAGCAACATAGCAGTTTACAGAGCCATACGCTGCGTATTCACAGGGATTTTACACACACAGTATAGACAGGTTGTGGATCGTGAGAAGATATTCACTGATTTTGACAAAAGTGCTTTAGACAAAAAAATATTTCCAGAATGACTGACACCACCTTTAATTCATACATCTGTTATTAACTTTGACTTTGTGTAAAGGAATATCCTCTAAGTACCCTACAATTCCTCATTCCTCCATCTCTTACATTCCTATGTCAACCTCTCACTTTTCTTTATTGACGGTTACTGCCGCCATTAAGATTCATCAATTTAGGATGGCCCTTTTTTGTTAATGTGTAATCAGCACCGAAAAAAACTGCTTTTAGAGTAGGCTGATTATAATTTCTTTTGGCATAAAGAAGTCTTAAAGGACAAATGAGGTGAAAAGTGCCATTAAGTTATCTGATTGCTCTCGAAATGATACAGTCATTTAAGATACATGATTATAATGATGATTATGAAAAGCGAATGGCTAAAATGCCTGTGGCTATCTGATGTAGGCTACCAATGGCAAATCATTTTGTGCAGACAGCAGAGCCATTTGAGTGATATGAAGAGAAACGGAAATGTCTGCTAA